>NC_071354.1:237182419-237500276 GCF_943734655.1 Sabethes cyaneus
CAAGTGGCTGAGTGATCACTCAAAGGGGCCGCGAGAGTTATAATAAATATACGTTTGAGTGAAATCATGATCATGAGTCGTCACTATTATGTTTTCCAATGACATTGAAATCTTGTCGTGTTCCAAATATGATCAGTTTTTGATTACTCTGATACACTCAGAAGATTTCCATGCATACGTTAGTAAAATCATTCGAAATCAGTTCAGAACTTGCCCAACCCTATCCAACCACAGCAATTCACATCGAACCATCCAAGTAAGCGGTTGCCTAACACACCATAACAACAACGTCGGCTGGCTGGGGTGCACCCCAGCGAAGAAGTGACAAGCCGTCGCGTCGGCCTGGGCCTACCGGTTGTCGTCATTCACTGCCACGGAAGCATTTCCCGTTGCTGCAGCGAATCACGTCGACGCACGGTGACGATGATGATGATGATGATGATGATGATGATGACGGTGATAGTTTCTCTCGATAGCATCAATAATCGGGGTGCTGCAATCGAATCGAGGCCTACTTAGTGCCTCCACGCGTTACCGCACCGGCACTGCACTGCACTACACTGTCATGGCGAAATTTCCTGCGGCGCTGGCAGGCAGGCAGGCAGAATGAGGCTCCAAAGCGAAATACTCGAGAAACGTAAGACGTAAGCTTCCATTAGCGGGCTTCAACCGGATTTGTATAATCAATCTGCGTCTTCCTTTGCCCCTTGTTTCGTTGTTCCTTTTTCTCTACGCTCGTTCGCAACTACGACGAACAATCCGGAAATAGTTGATCGCATATATAAGCAATTATGAAGGCATTATTAAATTTATTGCTTTCGCTCTTCTTTTTCTGCTTAGGCTTCTCCTTCGCCATCGGAATGCAAACTCGTTTTACGTCCGTCCCCCCATTCGCATTCGCATCCCACGTAACAGAAAATCGTGTGTGAGAGAGGGGGAGGGATGCTAATCGTTCACACCATTTAATTTATCTTCCAACTACGCCCGAACCGGTATTTCCTATTTTCCACCGGTCCGGCTCCGTTTTTCCGTACCGTTAGTCAGCAAAAGCGGCTGCTGCTATGGCTGGGTGTTACTGGATCGGAAAATGACTCAGCTGATTCGGGCATTGTTTGCCGTACTGCCCAGCGAGCGGTTGTTGGGGAATTAATCTCCACTGTCACCTTGGAACCGTGGCGAACGACGACGACGACTAAACACTAACTAACAATGAATTGGCCTTGACAGTGCACTGCTTTAGGTGGATTGAGCCTCAGCCGGCCGGTTTAAATCGCCACTCCGCCGGAGGTGGTCTGCTACCATGGACGTGGCATTTGCAAGCTCGCCCGTCCTCTCCAGAAGGAGCGGGCTAACTAACGGGGCAAACAGGAAAGTTTTCCCTGGAATTAATTGCATCCGGGGATCGATGGTGTCGTCCGTCCCGCTGAGATTGGTCGGTTTCAGTAGAAAATAGCAGGACAAACAAACACTCGCCTCTGCTATTGGAAAAATAGAACAGCCAACAGTTAGTTAGTGCATTCCGAGCGGATAATGAGTTCACACTAATTTGCCCGCTCAACCTGACTGGGATCCAGGCATTTCGCAAAGTCATACAAATTATCTTGCTTTTTTTTTATTTTTAATTGCCACTAATTAACTGGCCGCCTTCGTAACGGTAACCTTCGGTTGACTGACAACTGATACACAATATTGGTTCATTTACACAAATCCTTGAAAACCCAATGAACACTGAACACTCGGAACACTGAGAATGACATAAAAGTTGACCAAGGAAATGGCAAACAACCACGGAAGGTACCGTACGCGGTCATTTTTGTTGTCGGTGAACAACCGCACGTGCCTCCGGTGATAGAGCCGCAGTGTCCACGTTATGACACGTGGTCAAACAGAACGTGTTCCACCGGTGGTTCGTGTGTGTTACTAAAACTAAGCGAGGGTATTTTTTCGCTCTCGTTTAGATAACTGAAGTGTAGTTAATAATAGATTTCTGTTATGCAGTTTCTTAACAAAAATCTGACAGTTCAATAAAAGGCTTTTTATCACATACAAAACGCCATAGCAACGCTGTCCATTGCTGTCAACACAATTAGATTAGAGCATATCCATTGATGGAACGCTAAATAGGAACGTGCCATATTTCTTACAACCTTGTTTGTCTTGCTTTTTAAGCTCTCTTGCAATTTTTTTAAGTTGAAAACGAAAAAAAAAAGAGTGAAATCTCTGACACATAAAAGTAGTGTTTCAATGCGTTGCCTTGGGCATTACAGTCCTCTTGTACTCCTTTCAGACGGTGACTCAGACGCAGTCTGCTTTCAGCTTATGAGGGTCAAGCATTCATAAGTGTAAGACTTATGATATAAACGATCCTTTTTTATTGTTAAAGGCTTTTAAGATCATGCAAAGGTCAAATTGAATCAGTGTGAAAAAGTGTGAACTTACTTAAGTAGCATAAGCGTGTTCAGACATAAATAAAAGGTGGGTCACCCGACTTTTCAGAAGAATGCTTTATTCCGGTAATTTTTATCGAAATTGGACTTGAAATTAAGTTCAAAACTGAGCTTAAAACTGGAATTGAAATTGGCTTTAAATTGAACTTGAGATTATTGAAATCAAAGTTTAAATTTGACTTAAAATTGAACATAAAATTTAAATTAAATCACGCTTGGAATTGAGATTAAAATCGGACATGCAATTTTATGTTTAACCTGACATTGAGCATTAAATTAGAGTTGAATTTGGATATGGACACATAATTAGATATGATGTTTTACTTGAAATTAAGATTGGTATTTTTCGCCTCTTTGCCTTTTTTCTCTTTTCCAGTCCCGTTTTCCCACTATTTGTTCCGTTTTTTTTCTTTGGACGTAGGACTACGTCTTACTTTAACAGGGTGGCATGCTTCGAAAACAAAATTGATCGTGGCACGAAAAACTGATAGATTTTGAACGGCAATAGCTCGATCAATTATGAACGGATTTTGCTGGATTACATATCAATCGATTCTCAAAACGTGTTTCTTTTCTGTGGTTTGCACGAAAAGATGGGCCTTTACCGTCAAAAAATTTTCGTGAATTTACATGAGCTTCCAGCCAACCACGTTTGAGCATTTTCAGGTATGAACTTGTTACTTTTATTGCATTTATCAGGTGGATGTGGGAGTGAAATCCGTAGATTTTATAACCTATCAGTCTAATTATTGCCATTTTAATCAATATTGGATATTTTATCTCTTAATTCCCCAGCTTTTCCTTTTATGCCGAATCCTTTCAGACACACTGAAATGCAATACGAAACACTATCATTTTTCGTTGTTACGTTTTGCAAAACAGTGATAGTTTCGCGGCTTGCTACTAGTGTATCGACAAGCTACGCCCTTTAGTTACGTAGATGATGAAATGATAGAATTTAAAAAAAAAACTAATGAAACCAATACAACCGTGGACCCCCATTCGTTTGACCGTTTTGACGTAGGACTACGTCTTACGGCAAGTTTTGAGATAGGGTGTCATTCTAAAAAATCTAAAAATGCGAGCGTCACGAAAAATGAAAGGTTTTGAGCGCTAATAGTTCAGCGGGTTTCCGATCGATTTTCAATATTCTTGCACCAATCGATCAGAAAATCTTCTAAGAATTGACCCAAATGAAGAAAAGTATGAATTCTTGATGTTGAACTATTGAAAAATTAAAAATAATGAACCTATGTTTTACCAGAATTCTCGCTTCGTGATTGGTTGGAAGATTCTTTACGATGATCTAAACCTATACCAATTTGATATCTGTGCTTGGGAAGCAAGCCAAAACAAGTGACCAAGCTCCCTCATTTCAATAAGATTTCTTAACACCGCGGTTAAACCTAGACCATTTTGATGTCCTTGCTTGGGAAGTAGGCCAGAAAGAGTGATAAAGCCCCCTCGTACCAACAGATTTCTTACGAACGCGATTAAACCTAGTGCAATTTGATGTCTGTGTTAGGAAAGTGTGCCAGAAAAAATGACACAAGTTCTTTGTTCCAACAGATCGCAAATTCTTTACTGCGAGACGATTAAACCTCGGCGAATTTGATATCTGTGTTGGAAAAATGTGCTACAGCTGTAGTGTTCGGTATCGGTTATAATACGACTCTGTATGAATACGCATGCTTGCCGTTTCATTAGAAGTGTAGTGAAAAAATGTACTGTTGATAAAATAGGATTGAATTGGTAAAATCCCTTCAACGTGGGAAACTATGGATAATAAAAACAATCTTTAATTTCAGTAAGGTAGCAGGAAAGCAATAGTTTGTGTTCTAGATTTTGTTAAATTGTTTTCAAATGCACAATCTTTTGAGAATTGAACGTATGCAATGTTACTACTTTGATAAATGTTACATACAACGCATGTAGCATGTATATATGTTGCATATAGCATGTATACATGAAGAATCGAATGATTACAAGCATCAATACATGCTACTATCACTACAAAGAGACTTACGTAGTCCTGTGTCACCTATATATGCGATCGTGTCTTGTACACAACCTCTCTGATTTTTTAATCTGAACACTTTTTAATTTGAACCCCGCTGGTTTGCACGACGTGCAAATTAAAAATTATTCAAATGTCATTCTCAACATGATATCATTTGCTTATGCAGACAATGCACATAAACACGATTTGTTTGTACTAGTCTATCGTGATTAATATGTTCCACATTGCGTTTTCCCAACGTTTATGATATAAATACGATCGGAGAATGAAATATTCGCTACTTGCAACTGCGTACTGAATCAAACCATCAAAACAATAACAAAGAGCAGGCCGTCCAGTTCATACAAGTTCCGCAATGCACATACATAAGGTCCTGAAGCAGATCCACTCTCACACTTGTAATTCTTGAAACGAAATAAGTATCTTTGAACGAATTCCTACCGAAACTTCTAATCTGACTCGCTAACAAGCTCTCCCAAGGGTTAAGCCTCTTGAAATACAGTAATGTTTCGATTTTGTTAGCTCCCGATTTTGTCTACCCCCACACTCCATCTTCCATTTTCTGTATTTTTGTTTCTGTCTTTTGGCGCTTTTTCATCTTCCACCTTTCATCTTTAATCTTCCATTTTCCATCTTCCATCTTGCGTCTTTCATCATCCATCTTCTTCCATCTTCCGTCTTCTGGCTTCTTACTGGTGGCTATCTTCAACCTTTCAATTTACATTTTTCATTTTATTTCCAACTTATGACCTTTTTACATTTTTCATCATCCTTCTTCCTTCTTCCATTTCCCATATTTCAACTTCCATCTTCCTTCTTCTGTCTTTTGTTCGTCTTTCTGCTTCTAATTTGTGGCAATTTCACATCTGTCACTTTTCATCTTCCTTCGTTCATTTTTTTGTGCAAGAAGGGCATTGGGCTCAAAGGCTACTACGACAGACTGTCGTCTTTAGTGACAGTCCATCGTCCATAGTCCATCTTTCACCGTCCATCTTTCATCTTCCGTCTTGTGGTTTTTGACTGGTGGCTATTTTCCACCTTTCATCTTCCATCTGTTATCCCTCACTTCCATCTTCCATGTTTCATCTTCGATCATACATTGCCCATCGTCCATTTTTCATCATCCATCATCCAACTTCTATCTTTCATCTTCCATCTTGCGTCTTCTGTCTGTCTTTTGATTTCTCGTCTATCTTGCATCTTTCGGTTTTCGTCCGTATTTTGGCTCCTTGTTGGTGGCCATCTGCATCTTTTACCTTCTAAATTTCATTTTCCGTTTTCCGACTTTCATCTTTTGTCGTTCATTGTCCATAGTCTGTTTTCCATCGCCCATAGTCCATCATCCGTCTTTTGGCTTCTTACTGGTGGCCATCTTCCACCTTTTACCTTACATCTTTCATCTTCCATTTTCTATCTTTTGTCCGTCTTTTGACTTCTGACTTGTGGCCTTTTGACGTCTTCCATCTTCCATTTTCCATCTTTCTTCTCCGGTGTTTTTTCGTCTTTTGGCTTCTTTCTGGTGACCATTTTACCACTTCCATCTTCCATCTTGCATTTTTTTTTCTTGTGATGGCCCCAGACCCTATATGGTCTTTGCCTCCACCCCATACGCATCTTTGGAGTGGGAGGGACGTTTATCTCTTGGATATTTAAATATAGTTACTTCACATATTGTTGCTTATCTATTTATCAGCCATACTACTTGTTGCATCACTCTCCCGCGTATGTCCATCACAATACTATTATATTCTGATAATCGTATTTTCTATGATTTCATATAGATTGGGCTACCATTACTTTTCACCTGTCTCACCTTCGCAAGCAACAGGACCATTACTATTTCACCTGTCTCGCCTTCGCAAGCAACAGGATATTCCCTAGTAAAAAACGATTCTGCCTTAGCAGACTATAGAGTGAATGACTCGACAAGTTCACAATAATCGTTGATTTAAAATTGGATTTTCACTGTTTCAATAGCCATGCGTTTGAACTGGGTCAAATTCGTTGAACATTTGGCTTCCTGTGGCAAACTATTGTATATTTGAAGTCCTTTATAGAAAAGCGATCTCTGAGTCGTCTGTTTCAAAAAACGAGGCAGTCTAAAGTCAGAAGCACCTCTAGTGTTGTGTCTGTGTATATCTCTACCAAACTGTATTTCTTGTGTAAGATATTCAGGCAATATACCAATTTTCATTTTATGTATAAACATCAAGCTGTTATATATTATTCTTTGTTTCACTGACATCCATTGGAGCATATCTAACATAAGATTCGTTGGTGTTAACCGTCCACATCTGAGCAATAGTCTCATTATCTTATTTTGCAACCTTTGAAGCCTTTGCACTTGCGTATCTGACGCCAGCAACAGCACCGTTGCGCAGTAATCGAAATGCGGCAATATAACTGATCTTACATATGTTAGCTTGGACCAAAACGTTAGATATCTGTTTATCCGACACAGTACTCCATACTTTATGGCAATCTTTTTTATAACGTAATCCACGTGTTCAGAGAAATTGAGCTTTTCGTCCACTTGTACTCCTAGATACTTAGAAACAGTCACTCTTTCTAAGAGGTACGTCTATTTTGAGTTCAACATTCTGAGCAAATTTTTTATTTCCTATAATCATCCACTTTGTTTTCGATACATTCAAGCTTAGTTTTTTCCGTTTCAAATACTCTGCGATCTGCTTGAGGTCAATTTCAGCTTCTCGAATTGCCGTGTCTAAGTTGTCACTGGCCCAATAAATTGTGGCATCATCTGCAAAGAGTTTCAGGTTTCCATGTCTCAAGCAAGTTTTTAGGTCATTGATGTATAAAATAAAAAGTAAGGGTCCTAATACGCTTCCCTGTGGTACTCCCAAATCATTCTTACGCGAATTCGAAACAGCGTTTCCGTATTTAGTCCTTTGACTTCTATTAGAAAGATAACTGTTAAACCACTTCCAAACAGTTTCCCGTATCCCTACGTTATGTAAAAGATCTAACAACTGCGATCTATCGATTGTTTCAAATGCTCTTTTGAAATCCAAAAAAACAGCTACAGTGAATTTTCCTTTTTCAATATTAGTCTTCCAATTATGCAAAATCAGATTTATAGCCGTTTCTGAGGAATGACTTTTTCTAAATCCTGACTGCTCAGGTATTATAATATCCTGAGAATTGACAAAACTCATTAATTGTCCTTTGACAACGATTTCCAGTGTTTTCTCTTGGAGCTCCAACATATTAATTGGTCTATACTGCGTTGCATTCTTTGTATTACTCACTTTCGGAATTGGGACTATGGTTGATTCCTTCCATGCACTTGGCACCAAACCCGTTGATAGACTAGTGTTAATAAATCGCAATAGTATGTCATTGGTTTCCAAAAATGCATCCTTGAACACTCTGGTAGACACATTGTCAATTCCTGCCGTTTGTTTCAGTTCGTTCACAATATTAGGCAAATTCGTCATTAAGATAACCTCAAATCTATACATACACCGGTTGCATGTTATCTGTGACATAGCTGGTTGACTACTGTTTGTGTTTGGAATATTGTTTCGTATCTCGTATATACTATCTATGAAGTAGTCATTAAATTTGTTAGCAACTGAGAGTTCATCTGATTCCTCTATCCCATCGAATATTATTGTACTCGCATGTTCAATTTTCGGATTTGTGAGTCTTTTTATAGTTTTTCACATCTTTTTACCATCATGCTTATTTCTGTTTAGTTCATCTTGAATAGATTTATTTTTAGCATCTCGAATTGCCCTAGAATATTTGTTCCTGGCCAAAATATACTTGTTCCAATGATATTGTGTTTTGTGTCTTCTGTGTTCTCTATTTAACTGAATACACTCTCGCTTCCTCTGGGCTAATTCATTAGTATACCAACCATCACACCGATTTGTGTTTAAAATTCTGTTGTCTAGTAATCTGGCTACATTGTTTTTAAGCATTAGGTCATAATTTTGGACACAATTTTCAAACGTTTCATGTGTACTACAATTCAAGCACTGATCTATGGCAAATATCCAGAGGTGGGCACCGCTAATCAGCTAACCGCTAACATTTTAGCTAGCGAGTAGCACGTTCGCTAGGTTTTAAATGTGCTATCGCTTCTATTATCTTCCGATAAACATAAGTACTACTAAATAAACTACCAGCCACTAATTTTTGAAAATAATTTTTGGAAATAGTTCAACTAGCCATGAATGAACTATATTTGCTCGCGTCGCGAACAGCAACGAGCAATTTTATCAATTTGTAAGAAACCGCTCACTTATTTTTATTATTATTTTCAAAAATTAGCGGCTAGTAGTTTATTTAGTGGCACTTTAACTTATTGGAAGCTAATGAAAGCGCTAACAGATTTGAAACCTAGCGAACGCACTACTCGCTGGCTAAAAGGTTAGCGGTTAGCTGATTAGCGGTGCCCACCTCTGCAAATATCTCATCTCTATCTTGCCTGTCTCGCCTTTGCAAGCAACAGGAAGAAGCTTGTGTGTCAAGTCGACTCTGCCTTAGCAGACAACATAAATCAGTTTGATTGTACCTTCTCCAACATTTCACTTTCGTGAATTCATCATCTAATGCCGATGTATTGTCGATTGTAACACATATCGTTTCATGGTCAGTAACACGTAAGTTTGGCTCAATACTAGCTTCCGCTTCATTAACATAATTAACAAAAACTAAATCTATCCTTGTGCTGCTTTGTTGCGTAACACGTGTATCTTCTTTCACAATTTGTTTAAGTCCATATACATCCATCACTCTTCTTAATTCTCTACTATCAACTATTCTCTACTTTAACGTCTTCCATCGTCTATAATCCATCTTCCATCTTTTATCCGCGTTTTGGCTTCTTTCTGGTGGCCATCTTCCACATTTCACCTTCCATCTTTCATCTATCACCGTCCGTCTTCTAACGCTGTCTTGTCCGTCTCTTCTTCTTTGTGACCATTTTCCATCTTCCATCGCCCAAACTTCATCTTCCATCGTGCGTCTTTTGTCCGTCTTTTGGCTTTTAACTGCATTTTTTATCTTCTATCTAGCATCTTTCGTTTTTCGTTTTTTTGTCCTTATTTTGGCTCTTTACTGGTGGCCGCCTTCCTGTTGGCCTCGAGGTATGATGCTGGTCTAATAAGCCAGTCGTCATATGTTCGAATCCCGACTGGGAGAGGCTGTTAGAGTCGATAGGATCGTAGCAACTGGCCATGCAATTGTCCTGCACTCAGCTGGCTGCGAAGTCTGTCGTATAAAAACAGAAGGTCAAGTTTTGATAACGGAATGTAGCATCTAGGCTTTGCTTACTGGTGGCCATCTTCCAACTTCCATATTTCATTTTAGCTCCCGTTTTTTGTCCGTCCTCTGGCTTCTGATTTGAAGCCATTTTCCACCTTCCATCTGCCATCTTCCGTCAGCTGTCTTTCATCTTCTGTCCGTCTTTTGTTTTTGGACTTGTGGTTTGTGGTGTGTAGCTTGAGCCTTGTTAACTAGGAGCAGCGAAGTGTAAAAAGTTGCATTGACGTATAACTCTCTCTCTCTAGTAGAGCATAGAAGTAGAGGTACAGTAGTAATTCAGCCAAATCGACTTCCTCAGCAAAGAGAGCACACTATAACGAATCTTACGAATTACTGTAAGGTATCAATTTCGAGTAGCCGGCAGCGATCAGTGTGGGAAGTTCGTTGATAAATAGCAGATACACAAGGGGTCTAAGATTGCTCCCCTGGGGGACGCCGGAAACATTTTCAAGCACTTCAGATCGCCCATGAATGCTGGTTTGCACCCAGCAATAATCTCGGGCCATTCCTATGCATAATAAAATGTAAAATGTGCGACAGCAAAAATTATTTCCTGGGTGTCACCATAAGATTTAAACCGGAAAGCGTTCAGATCCAAAACATGCACGAGATATTACAACTAAACTCCACCATCGTTCAAATCAGTTCGCAGGCCGCATGAATCATCTAGAAGGACAGCAGTTTGGCCCTCACTGCTTTAGAACGAGAAGCTCCGATCTTAAAGTAACGCAATTGGTTTGTCAGATAGGATTTTTGAACCAGGCAGTTAAGAATATGTAGTCTCTGAGTTACTCTAGTTTGCTTGCTGATCTACTTGCTACTGGCTTAAGCTTTTGTCCTCCATTGTCGATTTATGGAGTGACCTATTAAATAATGCCACCTGAACCAGCAACGTTTGATAAAGCTTTAACTTTGGAAGAGCAGACCTAACGATGTTTTTACTAACGTAAAATGGGCGGAACTCAAAAGTATCACTAAGGGCAATCATTGCCCAAGTAACAATTTGGGTTTTATTACACTCTTATGTTGGCATTTAAGACCCAAATTGGTCATGAAGACCGCCATAAGAGTTCAATAAAACTCCCATTGTTGCTTGGGTTGATTTACTTAGGTGAGGCAGAGCTTTCGTTGTAATCGCACTCGCTTGCAGCCAGAAAGAATGGAAATACCTTTACTCGCAATCCTCGCACATTTTGGTAGTATAAGCGCACGGGGCGGTTTATCCTCCGTCTTTTGTTGTTCAATTTGTGTGGTTTGAGGTTTCTGTTTTCTATATTCCATTTTTTCGGCTTCTGGGTCATGGTTTCTGACCTCTGTCTTCTGACCTCTGTCTTCTGGCTTTCGGTTTCTGTATTTCTAGCTTCTTCCTTTCGGTTTACGATCTCTGTTTTGTGTTTTCTGTCTGCTGTAGATCGTTGCTTCTGTAAATCTTGTACAAGATTGCATGTAGAATGGAATAGTCGAGGATTAATTTATAACATCGAAATCAGACTAAGTGTAATTGAATTCCGGCGAATCCACTTCAAAGCGAACACCTTTTTCCTTGAAAACCATGATTTGAACCAGCCTTGCAGTATGTTTTGGGATCATAAGGCCCAAAGGGAATGCTGCGTCAACGCATCCGTCAGCGTCAATTTGACAGCAAACCCATGGAAAAACTGTCAGAAGAACACTGACGGACGCCCTACTAGCACAGTTGTTACAAGCCAGTTATGGCAACCGATTTATGACTGATTTCAGTCATAAATAAGTTTCTGCAACCATAAGTGCGAAAAGTGTGCTGCTTGGGTTTGGTCCTTAATACCAAAATGTTCAACGATCGGACGGTTTGTTTTTCCAAATTGTTTGACTTTGATGACGGCATTGCGAGCATCAATACTCAATGAGTTTTTCACCGCAGGCAGTATTTGCGGTTGAAAACAACTAAAAACAACTTTTTGTACAGTTTACGAAATTTAAATAAACACTGAATACTTTAGTGCACTTTTTCTATTCACCTTTATTTTGACAGCTCATTGTTGTGCTTACTAATTTGGAGTTAAACTGTACTCAATTGGTCGTATGAGCGATTGATTGCATTTATTAATTTTCACGACGGCCATGAACGTTACGTCGCTGTCGCAAATTGCACCCTTTCATCACAACATTGACGCAGTTGTTAATCGTAAACGTACCATTGCTTACAAATCGATCTTTCGTGCCATGTGTCACTTACAATAACAACGGTCTCGCACCCAGCCGACAGTTTATGGCTACTGCGATGCCGATGACGGAAACCTGTGCTGTGCTAAGCAGCACAAATTATCGTATCTCGTCGGAAAACCATTCGACTGACTGTATTTGTAAACATTTCACTATCAGCCGTGCCGTGCTGCCAACCATACCCGAAGGGACTGGAAGTTTGCGTTGTTATCAGTCAGTTACTCCCTAATACTGATAATGATAGTAAATATACCTTGACGGCACAAACACACACGCACACGTTTCCCAGTAGGTAAACACACAGCCGCTGGGGCTGGCTGTGTCATGCAACGGCGTACAAAGTTGCTCGCCACTGATAGATATTATAAACATATGTATGTTCGTATGTTCGTGGTGCTGATTGCCAGTAAAAATGCAGCGCAAGTGCTTGAAGCTCTAATTTTAACTCTCGCAAGGGCGCGCGCGTTTGCGGCGTGAACGTCAGGGCTGATGTTTGCCATTTATCAAGATTTAATGCGTGTGTGTGTCTGTTGCTTTCGTTGCTTTGAGTGAGCGGTGGCGAACACGACGGGCGAAATTTATGCAAACCAATCGCAGACTAACAAAATGTCATCATCATCATCACACGACAACGAAACGGAGTAGGCATTGGTAATCTGTAGTTTGACACGCGGTTTGAATTGAAAGTGGTTTTAATCTTTTCAAAGTTTGAAAGTGAACATTTGTGAACATTGAAACATGGAATTTCTCCTGCCTAAACTAGTTTTGAATCGCCTTCGATTCGATCAGCTGTCGTATCAAGTTTCAAAACAATTTTAACAAAAAAAACCTCCAGCTTTCCATTACCGTAGGTCACCGTTTATTGCCGTTCCGAGTCGGCGGCGTGCAAACTGCGCTGAAACAGGACACTGTAAAATTGATTGACGACCGTTCGAGATTATCGTCTGATTCTTTGCATCCCGATTTCCTCCTCCTGCTCACAATCGATTGGAACGGTCTCTTTCGTCTGGTTTCGGGCTGGCTGAATCACCAGCTCATCCAGTGCTTGGCACTCTCATCGTCACCGCCGTCGTCGTCGTTGACAAAGCAGAACCGTCGAAGGGAGGAATTTAATTCGCGTTGACGAACGTAAGCTGCTGCCACCTCCAAAAGTTTACTGTAGGGGTGAAGCGGAATAGGGATTCCTTAAAGAGCGCAAGAGATCGAAACATTTTGGCAGTTTTTCACCCACACGTACATACGGGCATTTCTATGAGTGTGCAAGAGATCGTTTAATGCCGTCAACGCGAATAGCAACCGGTCTGGGGTCGTGACGTACCCACGGCGTGCATCCCTCGTCATTCGACCGTGTCAGGACAGGAGCGAACCTGACTGGCTGTGTGAAAGTTTTGTTGTGTACCACTCTGATTGAATCAAATCTTCCCCGGGGAATTTTGCTAGACAGGCAGCACCTGCCCCGAAGGATTTCTCCTCTGCCATTCTTGTTGGTTTCTAACCGTTCCCATTTTATACTTTCTTTCGAATTGTATTTCATTTTCATCCTTTTCTCATTATACACCGATAAAATGGTGACTATTGAGATCATCTTTCGGCTAACTGGAAAACAATCAACTTCAATTAAAATGGCCTGAATGGAATGGAAATTCTTCTGTTTAGAGAGCAGTTGTGCACCAGATGTGCGAAAGTGCAACCAATCGATTTTCGTCCAATGTAGTATTTTTCAACCCGCTTCTTGCAACATACCGCCCCGCCCGTGTGGTGTTGCGTTGCGTTGAATGCCAGCCCCGGCCCCGGCCCCGGCTCCGACCCCGGCAGCGAAAGAAAAACACGAGAGCCTGGCTGGTTGGCAAAGTCAATAAAGATAGCTTTCTTAGCTGATTTTCACTCTGCCTGCACCATGCATGGCTCTGCTCTGTTGTACACAAACCGCAAACGACCACCACACGCTTGAGCACATTGGCACTGCACCACAGCTCTCAGCCGGTCGATGCAGCCTTCGCGCCGGTGTATGTGTGTGTTTGTGTGCGCTGATCGGCGGAACGAGGGGGTTCTCAAAGGCGGCTAAGAACGAAGAAGTGAAAGACATCACGAAATAACAAATGTTTGACCTCGTTTCACTCTGAACGAACGGGCCGGGCCGTCCGTCCGCCGTTGCCGTTGCATTGCATTGCAAGAGCCGCCGCTGCTCTTACTTTGCCACGTTCGCCGGTCGTCGGTCATTTTCCGTTCCGTCGTCGGTGCGGTCGGGAAATGCGAGACACGAGTGCGGCCGGTCGGTCGGTCCGCGGGCGTGGGTGTGTGTGGGAAACGGGATAAATTTTGCACCGAGTTCGGAGACATTTTACGACTTTCGTTCCTTCCTGCTGCTGCTGCTGCTGCTGCCTTCTGCTAGGAGGATCGTTCGGAAACCCGGTTTGGGTACTTTTCACGAACTTATGCGGTGCGGTCGTTTTCATGCTTTTTTTTGTTCGTCGCCGTTGGGAAGGAAAAAAGAAAGGCTGCATCTTCTGTGTGTGGACGTGGTTATTTTTAGAGGGTCTAACGTTGGGAGAAAAAAATACCGACGAACCTAAGGGTACCTACTACCAATAAAGAAACCCAGAAAGTTTGTCCAGCCATGCTTGGAAAGGGCTGATATTTTTAACCTACTTTACCGTTACCGCTGTAATCGACAATAAATTAAAAAGCACATTACGTTGTTGGCACAACTGGTATGAAGTCAGCACATCTATAGTAAAAAAAGTCTCTAGGCAAGCAAAAACTAAAACGGATTGCTGCGATGACTGTGAGACTGAACAATCCAATCTTTTAGTTATCAGTTTCATCAATAAATATACTATGTATATTTACATGTCACCATTCGTAAACAATAAAATCCAATTTCACAAATCTCCACTGAAAAATTGACGTATTCCTCTAGTCGAGCTTCTTGCACTACAACTCAGCTTATACACTAAAAGCCGGTCAGGTTCCGAGGTCCGGACAGCTGGAGTGCTAAGCAGCATCGAGTCAGCAGACGCGACGTGGACGATGGATGACCGCACATCAAAATGCTGATCCAGAAAAACAAACCAACCAACCAACAAGCTTGGAAGTTGGAACATTGAAACTGATTGTGACCGTCTTTGAACTGAACTGAACTGCAACACACTAGATAGATGTAGCCCGCGGCAATTAAGATGTCTATCGAAAGTTGTTGAATTTCATTATTCACTGCACTGCACTGTTGGGCTGCGAACGCAGCCGCACGTGCTTAATGCCTTGGTTGCTACGGTGAACGCACTCTGTCCTGTCTGTCTGTCTGTCAAATTTTGTTTATCTCTTGTTGCCTTGCGTATAAGCTTTGAGCGACCGTGGACGAAAGCATAACATTAATGTTATTTTATCTTCTTTTAATTGCAGGTGAGTTCCAGCCCGATTACGAAACAAATACTGCGACTGGTGTGTGTGTGTGTGTGGTGTCATGCCACTGAAGGTGCGTTACTTGCGTCACGGTGCGGTGCGGTGTTTTATGTGCTGCGACATAAAACGACTCGTAATGTCAAAATTAGCTGTAAGTTGAATATCTCAGATTTTGCGTAATTGTACCAAGCAGCTTTCTCTTTATGTGACTCAACTTTGCTTACTAACTACTTTTAGTCAATTTAGTGGAAAGAATTTCGACCAATTAAATCTGTCTGTCAATTAACGTTGAAGTGGACGCCCCTCGTACGTTACCGGCACCGTTTGACATAACTTTGTTTACATGTTTACGAAGAACAAGCCTCGTTAAAATATTCCACTACAATGCGGAACTGTACAGCGTAAAAAATCTTGCACAACACTTGGAATATCTAGAAATCTGGAAATGCTTTGGAAAGGCGGCAAAAAACCCTCAAGGAACCCAGAACTAGGAACCGAGAGCTGAGAAGGGATGATATTGAGGTACTTTTGGTCCAATCTTGACATCCCTAACCGGGATATAGCTAGAAAGTACGATGCCAACTGTCAAACCATGCGAAATATTCTCGCTCGAGAAGGCTATAGGACTTACAGTGACAGTAAACATCCGAATCGGCACTTGAAGCAGAATTTGGTAGCCGTGCTAGCTGCTGACGTTTTACACGCTATTTTTAAGCATGATTTTGATCCATCCAGCGTCGCATCAATCTGTTTAACTAGTTTCGTCGAAAAACCATGGAAAACCAGAATTATCTACTGCGGCTTATTTCGTTTGACTGAATCGTACGCAGCTTTAAAGTCTACAGACGGATTATAAGTTTGAAAGCTGTATTCTCGGAAACTTGTTTAATAACCGACGCAGGGCAAACATCTGATCCATCGTAAAAAGGGTAAACTTCTGATTCTGATCCATGAAACTCTCACGGAGATAAGCTTGGCACTCGCCGACAAACGGCGCTGCTAATGGCCTCAGTGAACAGAATTGGAGACCGAATACAGCACTTCAATCACTTCTCCGGTGTTTGTTCTTCCGCCCAGATCCTGATAATCCGTCGGATGATTGCTCAGCGCTTCATCTTAAAGCTTAAGTCGAGTATCATAAACTTGTATGGGTTCCGCTTGTCCCCAACAACCCAAATGAGAGTACCGGCAAGCATACGTTTTATGCGTTTCGCGCAGGGGCGGACTGGGAGCCAAAGGGCCCACCGGGCCTTTGAGATTAGGGGCCCCGTGCAACTTGACTCGACTCAGGCACGTCGAGTGTCGAGTATCGGGAGAACGGACAGCATAGCGGCTCGATGCTCGAAACAAAACAAACTCAGTCGTTATTAGGACCGAGTTATCAGCTTTTAGCGTGTGCGTCATATTAGCGGTTCACGGTACTTTAGTTTGGACGCATTTTTCTTCAACCCAATCTTCGCTACTTTGAGTTTTAGTTTTTGCAGCCACCACCACAGATGTTGTTCTATCGACAATATCCATTTCATTGGCAAAGCAGACGAACTAACTAGATTTGCTGACGATTGTGCCTGTGTGTTGCTCCTTTCATAACATCCTGTAACGACATGTTGTACAGCCCACCTGAGGGACCATCACGTTAATAAAGTCCACTGCGAGGTTAGAATGGCCATGATTTTACGGTCGATGGTAACATACGCAACTTTGAAATCAATGAAATAATTGTGCGTAGAATTCTGTATTCATGAACTTCTTGGAGGATCTGCCGCAGCGTGAATATTTGATTCTTTATTGACCGTGCTTCAGCGAACCCGGAAGAGAACTTTCCACATTCTGATAAGTGCCACTGCGCATTTTTGCCAGCAATGCAACGTTTTCCTCATCTATCACCCATTCATATTTCAAATAAGCGTATCAAATCAAATTAAGTATCAAAGTACCAAATAAGCGGATTTTATAAATGATAGGATGTCAACAGTTCAATATAGATAAGTAGCTTACTGCGTCTTCACATCAGAACAAAACAGTTCATAGTGCAGGCGATTCCCGTGCCGAGTTATAGCTATCCCTGGGATTAAACTCTTGGATTCTCCTATAAGAATTCTGCTTCTATAAGTAAGGTATTCTGTGCGAATCCTCTGCAGAATTTCTTCTCACGATTCCAATGTGAGGAATGCCCGATACTCTGCGCGAATCTTTTTGGTTCGTCCTGATAGAGCTGCGGAAAAAAGAACCCACCGTCTAAAAATGTCAGTACGAAGAGCACGTGCTCGTCAGTCCAGAGGAGAGGTTCGCCAGCAACAACACACGGAGTTTCTACAAAGCGGTCAGGTGCAAGAATTTTGCCATGCCTGTGATGTGCAATGATAGTGCTGGCAACCTGCTTACTGACAAAACGACGGTAGCAGCCAGGTGGAAGAATATTTCCAGACGCTGTTGAATAGAGAAGTAAACAGGAAGATCAGCAGGTACAGGATAAGAATTTTGAGCGACGGCCAAACTGTGGAGCCATTAACACAGGAGGAGGTCAAAAAAGCAATCAGTGAGCTGAAAAACGGTAAGGTTGCTGTAAAGGATGGTATCCTGGCTGTACTTCTAAAAACGAGGAGTGAGCAGCTGTGAACGAAACAATTCGCCACCTCATTGTCAGGAATAGAATATGGGACGAAAATAAATATCGGAGGAGTGGTTGATTGGCCTCATTTCCCATAATTTTAAAAACGGTAATCGACTTGAGAGTACAAACTATCGAGACATTACGTTGCTCAATTTTGCCTATAAGGTGCTCTCCCTATCGTGTGTGGCTGAGTCCGTTAGCTGAGTTCTTCGTCGGCGAGTTTCAAGCTGGTTTTCATGAGGGTCGCTTCACGATGGATCAGGTATTTACCCTGCGTCTAGTAACTGACGAGTTCCGGGAATACAACTTGCAGATTCATCATATTTTTATGGATTTCAAGGCGGCATACGATTCAGTAAAACGAAATGAGCTGTGACAGTTAACGCTAGGACATGGTTTTCCCACAGAACTAGTTACGTTGATTCGTGTGACGCTGGATGAGTAAAAATTATAAGTCAGAATAGCAGATGAGACCTCACGTGCTTCTTGATTTTGCGGATGACGTCGATATTACCGAAATCAAAAGTACAGCAGCGAAAGAAGCCTTTAGGTCATTTATTGAGAAATTGGGACTTACCATTAACACCGCCAAAACGAAGTACCTGGCGTGGAAATCCAAATGGTGTTGGTGTCGAAGAGGAACTGAATATATTTTGATATGCTCGTGATATGTGACAACGATGTAAGTCGCAAAATAAAACGACTAATTGCAGCTGCGAATTGGCCTTTACGGAGGCATTACATTTTGTAGCTGAAGTCCTGTAGCTTGCAAATTCGCATAAACTGATGCTCTAGAGAACACTAATCCTCTCGGTGTCCCTTTACGAACATGAATCATGGACGCTAAAAGAAGCTGATCGACGAATGCTTAAAGTTTAGCAAAATCCAAAATGGCGTGTAGCGCAGATGCATGAACCACGAGCTGTATTAAGAATGTAAATATGCTGTTATAATGAAGATAGTACAGTGTGACAGTCTGCGCTGGGATTGTCACGTGTCTAGAATGCCCGACGAAAGAGTAACCAAAATTATTTTAATCATAGAATCAAGAAGAGACCGTAGACTTCAGAGAAGACATCGCCACTGAAGTAAACTAAGTATGGAGCTTAAGCCGACAGTTCGATATTTATAAGTAGTCAAATAACTGCGGATGAAATACTAATTCTACTTTTAAATACTCAGAATTGAAGCTAGTAATATTTTCTGAGCTTGGACCCCAACAGCTCAACTTAAATGGTTTCATGAATCACGGGGCCCAGCAATTGAACATTCGTGAGTCGTAGAAAAAGTTCAATTGAAAGAGAAATTTTGGTTTAAAGTTCGGGTCCCCAACAGTCCCATTTGAAGCTGAATTTTCAATCATCAAATCGGTTGATTCGAACATTCGTGAGTCATAGAATCGAACATTCGTGAGTCATAGAAAAAGTTTAATTGAAAGAGAAACTTTGGTTTAAAGTTCGGGGCCCCAATAGTCCCATTTGATCATGGGGCCCCAGCGATCGAACATTCGTGAGTCATAGAAAAAGTTTAATTGAAAGAGAAACTTTGGTTTAAAGTTCTGGGCCCCAATAGTCCCATTTGAAGCTGAATTTTCAATCATCAAATCGGTTGATTTCATAAATCATGGGGCCCCAGCGATCGAACATTCGTGAGTCATAGAAAAAGTTTGATTGAAAGAGAAACTTTGGTTTAAAGTTCGGGGCCCCAATAGTCCCATTTGATCATGGGGCCCCAGCGATCGAACATTCGTGAGTCATAGAAAAAGTTTAATTGAAAGAGAAATTATGGTTTAAAGTTCGGGGCCCCAACAGTTGCATTTGAAGCTGAATTTTCAATCATCAAATCGGTTCATTTCATGAATCATAAGGCCCCAGCGATCGAACATTCGTGAGTCATAGAAAAAGTTTGATTGAAAGAGAAATTTTGGTTTAAAGTTCGGGGCCCCAACAGTTCCATTTGAAGCTGAGTTTTCAATCATCAAATCGGTTGATTTCATAAATCATGGGGCCCCAGCAATTGAACATTCGTGAGTCGTACAAAGAGTAACTGAAATAAAATTTTTGGAAAATCTCATTTTGTGTAACGACGAAATTTTTACTAGGGCCCACCGGGCATATGCCCGGTTGCCCGGTGGGCCAGTCCGCCCCTGGTTTCGCGTTCGCGAAAGGCTCGATACACGTCCATTTTTTGTGTTCGTAGATAGACACATGGTTTCTTCGGCAAAGTTATAGAAAATATAAAGATAAACAATTTTGCTAAAGAAATAACATTTCTATCTCTATTGAGTGCAGAGCTATTGAACATTTTCTTTATAACTTCTTTAAAAATTAGTTTTACATATTTAGCGTATGATGGTTCCATTTTACAAGAGTATATAGTTCTAAGCGATTATTGAAGGACTCAAAATACATGTTTTTGCAGAAGCTTGCAAAACTCTAGAACATTTCCTTACAAAGTTATCGCTTATTTAAGCTTTATTTTTCCTTAACTTCACGAGCCAAAAGCGATAACTTTGTAAAGGAAGGTCTTAGAGATTTGCAATCTTCTGCAAAAACATGTATCTTGAGTCCTTCAATAATCGCCTAGAACCAAATATTCTCGTAAAATGCAACCAATATAAGCTAAGTATGAAAAACTAATTTTTAAAGAATTTCCAATTTTTAAAGAATTCCCATACAAGTTTATAGTACTCGTCTTAAGCTTTAAGATGAAGCACTGATTTCATAAATGTACTTGCCTCGTTTTACTCCATAGGCTCGTGAAGCTACGGAAATTTAAAGCTTGAATATGCGATAACTCAGCAAGTAAAGGTCCAAAAGATTTGCGGTCTTCTGCAAAAATGTGTATTTTGAGAGCTTCGATAATTGCCTAGAACATTGTATTCTTGTAAAATGCAACTAACAAAAGCTAAGTATGAGAAACCAATTTTTAAACAAGTTTTAAAGAATATGCCCTAGAGTTCAGCACTCGATAAAGATAGAAATTTTATTTCTTCAGCAAAGTTGCTTGTTTTAGCAATATTTACAACTTTACCGAAGAAACTATGTCTATATGTTCTAACACAAAAAAGTTATTTTTTTATTTTTACTATAGTGAGCAATGACGAACTGTTGACAGTCCCACTGCGATCTGGAATATCCCCGGGAAAATGGAACCATAATTTATTTAATTATTTTTTCGTTCAAGGACAATCTATTGTGGTTCTTTTAAGACTAATTGCATAATAATCTGATGAAAATAAGTGGAGATAGAGCCAAAAGTGTAACTACAAGTACCATCATTTTTTTATGTCGGGACGTAAAGGTTAATCAGGACTTAATTTAGGCATGAAATTTGACTTAAATTGAACATGAAAATTGACATTTAATTTCGATTTGAAATTGGGCATGAAATTACACTTAAAAGAGGATGTTAATTTGCACTAATTGCGACCACAATTTGGTCTGGAAGTTAGACATAAATTGGACTTGAAGTAACTTTGAATTGGATTTGGGCATGAAATTAGACTCAAAAGTGGATTTTAAATTGCACTAATTGCGACCACAATTTGGTCTGGAAATTAGACATAAATTAGATTTGAAATCTGACCTAAACTGGGACTTGACTAAGGCCTGAAGTGAGACTAGAAATTTGAATTATTATTTGATTTAATTTGAACTTAATAGGACATGAAATTTAACCTAAAATGAGACTTAATCTGGACTTAAAATGGGACTTGAAATTGGGCATGAAATATAATTTACTTCGGGGGTGAAATTTGACATAAAATGACATGAGATCTGATTTAGATTTTAAATTTGAGATTGTGCAAGAAAGTAAACTTCTATCTGAACTAAAATAAATTATAAATTAAATATAAAATAAATTTGTAATTTGGCTTAAAATGGGGCTTAAATAGGACTTGAAAGTGGACTTTAATTTGAGCTGATTTGGACCTGAATTTGATCTTGAAATTAGACTTCAATTCGACCTGAAATTTGACTTAAAACGGGACGTCAATTGGATTCGAAATTGGACTTCAAATTAGGACTGAAATTGAACCTAAAATGGACTTCAATTTGGACTAATTTAAAACTAGAAATTGCCCCGGACATTGGACATAAAATTGTACTTGAAATTAGACTTAAAATTCCACTTCCGCAGGCACCCAGAGCTTGTCAGATCTCGCTTCATTTGGTCTGATATGGTCATTTGGTACCTCGATTGCTGTGCCCCTCTTTGTCTTGTTCCTTCGGGATTCGATGCGAAAACCATTTTCACAGGATTGTTGTCCGGCATTCTAGCAACATGTCCAGCCCAAAATATTCATCCATCTTAAGCCATTTTATGAATACTGTGTTTGCCTTGAAGACTCCGTTCTTTTGCGTGCCACCAAAGATGATTCATTGCTCAAAAACTTCCAGCGTCTGCAGATCTTCTCTTAGCAGTGACTATGTTTCATGCTCGTAGAACAAAATCAGTTTAATTGGCGTTTGGTTCAATGTCCCCTTTTACGGAGGCTCAGATTGTTCAACCGTAAGTGTTTGTTGATTACCACGGACTGCCTACGCAGACCATGTCGCATTCTTGCCCTCCTGCCAGCATATACTTCATTTAAGACGTATCTATCTTCAACCTAATCGCTTCTGCTTCGCATTTTAGTCTAATGCACCACCTCAAATGTTCTGTCGACAACAATTACAAAAATAAAAATTGATCGTCGCTCGTCTTATAACCACATGAAACACAAAGTTTAATAGCAGGCAGTAAAGAGCATCTCCTTGTCGAAGTCCCCTGCGAGGTTCGAAAGGGTCCGACAATCCACCCGAAATTTTCACTGAATTCCATCCATCGTAGCCATAACAAGCCCACACAAGTAACAATTTGGGTTTTATTACACTCTTATGATGGCATTTAAGACCAAAATTGTTCATGAAAACCGCCATAAGAGTACAATAAAACTCACATTGTTGCTTGGGCAGTAAGCTTCCCCGGAAAGCCGTGTCCGTCCGTTCCATAGCTCTTCTAGGTTTACACTATCATTTGCGGGTTTGAAATCAATGAACGGGGTATGCGACTATCTGATATAACCGGCGGTAGTTTAGTGAGTAAAACATTCGGGTACCAACGGAAAGAGCGTGGGCGCGAGCCTCACCTGCCATTGCACAACCCAACATATTTTTGGTCTATATCGAAATTTTCCTGTTCATCCAATTAATCATATTTCGCCACTTTCTCCGTTTCCAAAATAGTTTACGTCATGGCCGCGTATAGAGTCTTATACGAATAATTAATTAAATATCCTTGTAGTATCAAAATTAGGCAGCAACATTGAGGTTTTTTTAATCATTCAAATATTCAACGAACAGTTTAAATTTTTCTAAAAGAACTATAGCAGAAAGAATAAGAACTAATTCTGTTGAACTCCAAATGAAAGCTACATACCAAAACATAATTATTACGGGCGAGTTTGTATTCCGAAAATTTGATCGATTTTTTAACAACCTGTCCGATTATTTGTCACATGTTCCCCTATCAATCCCTATCAAACAATGCTTAGGCTTACTCTGATAGCTGCATCTTAACATAACAGTAGAGAAGAAATACTTTCATTCATTTAACCAGAATTGCCAGTCTAAGTCAAATCGGCCAATCTGATAGTGTAGACTAGCCTCAAGAGAGGTAAGTCCTAATGCTTGCAGTCTATCAAGCCGCATAGAGTAACTGTTTATCTTCGAGGGTCATTACAAAAAAAACTTTCCGAAATCTCGACTGCCGTCGATGTCGAAATTTCACGGCTCCACTCCCCGAACCGTACTTGAGAAAGCACTCATTTCTCGTCGAGTGTCCTTCACTGCACACTTCTCATTCGGGGTTTTCCATGATTGCGGACGGCTCGCGACGAAGGTTGTGAAAACATTCTCCACCTACTGTATCATCTACTAGTGCAGAAGACATCGTCGTCCCATGTTCAAGGTCCCGCCGGAGTCTCGCAGATCGACGACAATGACTGTAAAAGGATATAACCATTTCGAGGATTTTTTGTTTAAGTGTGCAAAGCACACACGTTGCAGCGAAAACCGGTCCACAACATTCGCTAGCAGATTCGACCGCAGAATCACCACCGCAAAACCAAAATGAACCGGGCCCAGCATGGTCCGCGACCGAATGGCGAAAAAACGGCAATTGTGCAATTTTTCCACCCAACCGAATGCGGCATTTTATGTTTGGCTCTTTTCCTCTCCTGCAGCCGCAGGCTGCCAGCCAGTCCTGTTGCAAATTCGCACGGTACGACGTCACATTTAATGTGAATCCCAAACGCTTCGGGTTACTACGATGTTGTTGTTGTTCGACATTCAACAGGAAGTTGGAACAACTATACAACCATAACAACAACAACATTCATAAGAGCTCCACCGCTCCGATAACAAGCGATGAAGCAATCGAAACGCAAAACGAAGAAGACGATCGATCGATCGATCGATCAGTAACTGACTAAACTAAATGGCACACACAGCGTAAGTAGCGCAAAGTGGGGGCTGACTGACTGAGGGCGGGCGTTGAAGAGAAATTGAGTGAAAGTTTTCAACTTGAAGTGAGCAGCCAGCAGCGAGTCAGTTCGGTGGAGTTGAGCAGAATGATAATGTTGTAGGATGGGAAAACGGAACGGCAGAAAAAAAAACACAACAAGAAACAACTTCGAAATGCAAGTGTATGAGTGTGTACGTGTATGTATGCGCGGAAAATCCATCCATAGAACTTTCACAATAAGTGAAGTGCGGTGACGATGGAATCGTATGAGTTTTCCTATATGTAAGCAATTTTCTGAACTGAAATTCTTGTGCAAGTAAACTATTCTTGATTGCTGTTGAAGCATTTCTAAGAAGTTTTGTGCGTTAATTTAGTACTCTGTTCATAGACCAACCTCATGTTTTTGTCTTGACCTTTTATAATGAGATTAGGCATTTTTTATAACGGTAGTTTTTACAACCGATGGAGGGAACGGTACAAGAAAGTAATGAAACAGAGGTGTTCATAGTACCAAACTGAGTGGGACAAGACGTGAAGTGGAAGGATAGGGAAAATTAGATAAAGGAGAGTCATTGAAGTAACGCTTAATTAATATGTGTACCATTCCTCTTTGCCCAAGCTGGGCCAATTATAACCAATTATAACCGAATTCGAACTCAATTTCTTTCGGGCCTTGTGGATCACAGATATAGGTAAACCTTTGAACCACAGCAGGCTGGATAAAAAGGAGACTCCACAACCACTTATTAAGACGTGCGACGTATTTTAAAGTCCACCAACATTAGCGGGTTGAGTTAATTTTGGACACAAACTGTAGCTCTTTATCTGTTGTAGTCAAACCACAGACTGAGAGGTTCAATCTTCTGCCGTTTTACTGCCGAGACGGCCAAAACGGGTGGGACGTTAAAAAGTAGCCTTAAAATAACACCAAAATAACGGAAAATGTTTCAAAAACGTTCCGAAAATGACACGAAATGTTTCAAGAGATAATGCAATAATAAAACTGCAAAACTAAACAAAAGTAAACATAAAAAAGCACAAAAAAGTAAAACAAAATTGACAGAGAAACCAAAAATGTCACAAAACTGGCCCGGAAAGACATAAAAAATATGGAAAAATAGCACAAATTGTGTAAGAAACAATGACACAAATGAAATATAATGCAAAGTGATCTTACAAAAATAAAAAAATAACAGAAAAATGATTAAAATACGGTACATAAAATGCAAGCCCAATTAACAATTCTAAAGCCACTTGGTTTTACTTGAATTTTATAAAGGTTTTATTGCGGCATCAATCATTACCTCTGGATTCCAAGAGGATACGAGTCCAACCACACTTATAGCTAACTAGAAAACCATAATAAAACTGTTAATAAAGCAAATCTATTGTGGTTGCTTATATTACCACGTTAAAACTTGTTGGCTGCACCACGTCTCTTAGAAACGTGCCATAAGTGTGGCGTAGCAATACAAAAGGCGCACTAATCAAAATTGATCTTATCGCGGTTACTTGTCAAACCGCAATAAATCTGTTAGTTTTATAGAGCTATTAAAACGGTAACACCCTGAACAAACAGTTTTTTTGCTGCTATTAAGAAGAATACCAACATTCAAAACCAAAATCATGTTTTTATGCGAAGCCATATTGCCATATCCTAGTATTTTGTTTTAGCTCGCAAACACAATTCATCAAAGAAAGGTGTTTTGCAGAAAGAAAGTTATTATCAATCGGTTTTCCGGTCAGAGGAAGCAACTGCAATGATTTTGCTAAAAATTGAGATTGACTAACTGAATATTTTCAATTTCTTAAAACAATCAGTTTTCGAAAACTGCAAAATTTCAGTGGCGCGCTGATTTTATCGACCTATCATATCAATATGCACGATAAAATTAAATGCGCACATGCTGCAAACCAACGAAATTGCTTAAAATTTAATAAATATTCTCTGGGATATTTTATGCTGATCTCTATAAACCAAAACCAGATATTTTCAAGTTGACAAACCTAGTGAACGAATTTAGCTTTTGCCAGAAAAGCGAAAAGCGAAAAGCTTTTTTAAATTACGGCGATGTCTGTCAAGCAGCGAAAGCTTAACTGGTTTTATTGCTGCTTTCAGCAGAGCGTGATACGACTACTTGAGCTTATAACCTGATTCTTATAGCGGTTATGAAAACATTCTGAGAAGTGGGCCACTTGATCAGAAAGCAGTTTTATAGCGGTCATCAGAAAGTTCTGATGGAGCTCATAGTTTTATTAGCGGTTTTATGAAATTGGTCATGAAAACCACTATACGAACGTAGTAAAACTTGGAATTGTTACTTAGGAGAAATATTATATCGCAATAATGAAACAACACTAGAAATAAAAAGATTCAAAAAAGAATGCCCAAAGGCAGAACAATATGAAAAGAAGAACACAAATAAAACCAGAAAATGACACTGAAAAATCACCTTAACTGGCACAGAAATGAAAAATGACACAGAAATGACACAAAAATGGCACAAAATGCTACGAAATAATACAGAAATAAACCAATAATGAAACGGGAAAAGGAATAAAACACAAAAAAAACGAAAGAGTATATTGTAGTCGGTTTATTCGCGAATTTTAGAATTAACGCAACTATTTTTACGCAAATTTCGACATTTATGCGGCTTTGATTTACGCGAAAGGTAAACCCTGCGTAAATGATATAAAAATGGTTTCAAAAAGATAGAAAAATAACCGGAAAAAGATATAAAACTGACACTGAAAACTGACACAAAAAAAAAGAAATAAAAATACTCGAAAAAAAAATTCATCAATTTCTGAGATGACCCTTTTCTGGAAAATCGAATTTTACCTTTTAAAATGCTTTTTTTTCAGTCTAGAAATAATTTTAATTTTTTAGTATTTTTTTAAAGAAAATTCAGAAGATTTTCTAAAAGTTACTCATAGATCATTTTCTTGTAGGTCCTATAATTTTCGAGTTACATTTTTTTTAATAAAAAAGAGAAAAAATTTAAGCCCTTTCCAAAAGTTAGTCTAGACCAATTTTCGAAAAACTAAGTAGGTATGCAAAGTTGTTTATTTACATGAACTGTTTACACACACAAAGTGTCATAAAATTCTGAGAGGGTCATGCCAACCTCTGGTCGAGTTAGCGTAAAATCCGTCTAAGGAGACACAAAAAAACCGAAGAAGCACAAAAACTAACAAGCACAGAAATAACAAAATGGTATAAAACGTAACAAAATATAAGAGAAATGAATGATGACAGCTGAAAATTGAAGAAATGACAGGAAAATCATTCTAAAATGCTTCAAAAATGACACAAAACGATACATGAAATAATACAATAATAAGGTTATCTATTTATATAAGAGGCTTACGTCTGTACCGAAAACCAGGTCTCTGACAGGACGTCATAAGAGGCTTATCGGTCTCTACAAACAGGTCCCTGAAAGGACGTCATGCTTTCGTAGGAATGGGTTGTATTCTCAGTCGCCTCTCCTCGATTCGACTGCTCGACTCAGCTGCTTGATTGGACAGATAGACTTGACTGCTTGACTGAACAGCTCGAGTGGATTACGCGACTTAATTACTCGATTCGACTGCTTGACATATTTGCTTGACTTACTACTCGACCCGACTGCTCGACTTAACTGCACGATTGAACAGCTCGACTGGACTGTTCGATTCTACTGCTTGACTGGACAGCATGATTCATCTGCTCGACTAGACTGCTCGACTCATCTGTTCCATTCGGCGCTCGACTCAATTGCTCGATTCAACTGCTTTATTCCACTATTCGACTCGATTGGACTATTCGAATCAGCTGCTCGACTCAACTGCTCAATCCGATTGCTTGATTCAACTGCTCGACTAGACTTCTCGATTTGATTGCTCGACTCAACTGTCACTGGACTGCTCGACTTAGCTACTCTACCCGACTGTTCGACTCAACTGCTTGAATTAACTGTTTGATTCGACAGCTCGACTTAACTGCTCGACTGGACTACTCGACTGAACTGCTCGACTCAACTGTTCGACTTAACTGCCCAAATGAACCGCTTGACCCGACTGCTCGACTAGACTGCTTGACTAAACTGTTCGATTCAACTGCTCGACTGGACTTGGACTCGACTGCTCGGTTCAACCGCCCAACTCGACTGCTCGACTCAACGGCTCGGCTGGACTGCTTGACTGAACAGCTTGATTTAACTGCTCGACTAGACTGCTCGATTTGACTGTTCGACTCGACTGCTCGACCCAACTGCTTGACTCGATTGCTTGATTCGACTGCTCGACTCGCCTGCTCAACTCGATTGCTTGTCGCGATATCATATGGTCAGTGTTAAATCAGACCAAGTCGGTGTTAAATCGGACCAAGTCGCAAAATTTAAAAAAAAATGAGTTAATGATAGCAAACGATCAATAATTTTCTAAGCAACATTTTACTCTAATCAGACTACATAAATGTTACAAACAGCCAGATGTCTTTATTTAGTTAAATAAAATCCAATACAACCATAAAAAAATTGTTTCAAATTCCGGCTATGACTCTTTTATGTACAATATCTTTGAGCTATATTATGCAATATAAGAACTCAAAGAACTAATACAAAGATTAAACGTGTTCGCATATACTGGCCAAAGGAATGTATCCGCAGATTTCTGAATTCTGAAAAGACATTTATATTTTCCGGATCGTAAGAATCGGGCTCAACTAGTAATATGATAAAAGCAAAGAAAAGAAAAAATACGTAAAGGACCCAAATGGTATCAAAAAACCAAAATGATTTATAATCGTAATTTCTTGATCAAAATGTGCACACAATCTAATATCTAACGAGCCTTGTCTGTAACCAAAACCAGGTCTCCGAAAGGAAAGAAAGAAAGAATCGCAGCTCGCTCCGTACAGGGACTGCAACCTAATGGCCGAAGCACAAATGGCCGAATTTCAACAACAGTCACAGAAGGCCGAATCATAAAAGGACGAATTTTTCGGAATGCCTAAATAAGGCTATTGAAAAACATTTTGAAAGTTTTTGTCAGCTTGAAAAATCTGAGGGCCAAAAAATAATTTGTAGGATAGGAGTTAAACTTTTTTTATAAAATCAATTGTATGTGGGCTCTACAGCCTGAAAAACTCGAAAAATGCATGTACGAGGTGAGTTAACGCTTCTAGCACGAAATAGAAATGGAAGTTCAAACAGTGGAATTTCCGAAACTCGGCCAAAAAAATTTTCTTTCGTTTTTATCTTTTTGTTCGTAGATTTTTGCATGGAAAATAACAACGTATTTATTAAAAGCAAGAATAGATTTGGTTTTCACGATTAAACTTAAAATAAAAATTCTTTGATTTTAAGTCACCGCAAAATCACTATCTTCAGGTTTAGTTCAACTAAACCTGAAGATTAAAATAAAAATGCCTAAAATCCATATTTTTTAGCTGGATTAAAAAATTCTCTGTTTTTTCGTCCCCTCCCCTTCAGTGGCCCAACACCTGAGGGACAAAAACTTTTTAAAATATTTGTCATGGCCTAACTATATATTGAAAACAAGAATTGGCAAGTAGCTAACCAATAACTTTAATCAAACATAAAACAAAATAAGCTACACAATTATTTACTATATGTATAGATGATTGATAGTTCTTTGTTCCCCTAAGCCCAAATGAACTTCGTTCATAATAAGGTGCGAGCAGAGCTGCCATTTTGAAATCTGTTTCCAGTTTAAAAATCTGTGAAAATCTGTAAAACTATCGACAAAAATCTGTTACTAAATCTGTATTACATAATTATGCTCCCATGAAATTAGCATTTTAATGTTTTTGAACATAAGGATTTATTCAATATCATCCACACGCTTCGTAAATTCTGATTTTGATGTGCAGTAGTTTCGGATTTGTAACTTTACCTCCCGATTTTTTTGTGCCATTTCGCTTCCAGTGATAAAATTGATAGACCTTTCTTCAACATGTAGCATATCTGTGAAAATCTGTGATTTTCAAAAATATCTGTTTTTGCAGGTTGAAGGGCGTGAATATTTTTGGCCGAATATAATGACGTTCGGCCATTTGTGTTTCGGTCATTTGTGATTCGGCCATTGCACAGTGGTCCAGCAGCGAAAATTACGTGAAAAGTTTTTTGTGGTTCAAAATAGCTCCCCACAGTATCCAGCAAAGTTGTTCAACTCTAAAAGGCAATTAATGTGAAATCAACGACTAAGTTCCAGTTCGACATGTAACCTCATAATATATAATAACTTTTTATTGAAAAGAGATAGAAGGATCATTTCTTCGACAAAGTTGTAGCTAAAGATTATATAAGTAACCTTGTCAAAGACATAGTAGGCGTATGTTTTATAGTTTCCATGTCACAGAGTGTTTTATATAAAGACCTCTCAAAAATCACTTTTTCGCTAATTACTTTACATTTACAATGGTTTTATTGCATAATAATGTTTTACAAAGTTGTTTCTCTTATCAAAAGACATTGTTCAATTGTACGATAAATTTCTTTTGTACTATTGGTTTGGCTCTAATCGTCTTCAAGAAGATATTAGAAAATGCTGCATAGTAGAAAATGTCCAAACATGAAATAATTTAACTGAAATTACTCAAGTTAGAGATAAAACCAGTTTTTTATTTTCGCATATATTTGAAATAAAATTTAAAGCTTTCAGAAACAACAAAGTTTGATTGTCTGGACCACTGTGCATTGTTAGGTAATCCCACCTTCCCTCTTAATATACTTTGGTTACCTACAAGGATACCTAACTGGTGGCGAGATCCCTAAATGCTTACCTAAATGCCAAATAAATTGAACTGTTAGCTGGTTGGCACTTTCATTCTGTAAACGTTATATGTTCGCAACATACAACTGCTTTTACTCTTAAGCACAGGCAACGTATTAAAGCAAGCGTTAAAGGAAGATTTACAAAATAAAGTGAAATGTCCGGGATACTGTTCGAGGATATCTTCAATGTTAAAGATATCGACCCAGAAGGGAAGAAGTTCGATCGTGTCAATAGATTACATTGCGAGTCCGAATCGTTCAAAATGGATATGATACTAGACATCAACTCGTGGCTGTATCCGATGGAGCTTGGCGACAAATTTCGGTTGGTTTTGGCCACGACGTTACACGAGGATGGAACACCAGCCAGTATGGAGTACAACGCAGCCGAAATTGAGGGTTCGCGTGCGGACAGTTTTGAGTACGTGATGTTCGGCAAGGTGTACCGGATCGAAGGTGACGACGGTCAGTTCGAGTCGGCCAGCCGGCTGTCTGCCTACGTTTCGTTCGGTGGTTTGCTAATGCGACTGCAGGGCGACGCAAACAATCTACACGGGTTTGAGATTGACCAGCACATGTATCTGCTGATGAAAAAACTAGCCTTCTAGAAAGTAATTTGCATAGAATTAGGAAACGATTTATAAATAAACAAAGGAAGTAATCCCAGTACAGTCTTTATATATTTATACAAAGTAGAAACGAATTAATATACCACTTAAACTATAGCTGGCTGCGAGCACCTCATGAAGACTGTCATCCGAAGACTCAAATGGACGCACAGTCTGCGATGGCTAATTTGTAGTTGTGTTAGGAAAAAAACTGTACAATAGCACAGTGGAAAACCCACCAACAGCAGCAAAAAATCGCGTGTGCGCAAAGGGTTTCAAGTAAGGCGTATAAGTGCGTAGCAATCAGAGTACTTGTAATCATTTACCTATTAAATACGATATAATGACGGTTTTAAAAACAAAATCAAAAATCCTTGACAACATATAAAAGCCACCGAAAGCGTCAACTGCGATTTCCAGAACCAGAAATGCTCGAACTGTTACTAACGGCCGTTTGATTACGAGCTTACCCTCCGCGTCAGGCGACTTTTCAGCTGTATTTGCATAACCTTCCCGATCAATGTCACGCGGAGTGTAGCGACGACGTGATTGTAATCAATAATAATTAATTACCGACAAGTCGTGCACAGACGATGTGCTCTCCCTGGCCTCATCTCGTGCGAACCATCATCATCTCACCGGGTGCCGCCGCCGGAGTGCAGGTCTCTAGGTCTAGCTCCGTTGCTTGCTAGCTAGCTGATCAGCCAGCCAGCCAGTCAGTAGTTCGTCCCTGACTGACAGCCAACAACGTGCAACTATTCACCGGCACAACCAAACAATGTCCTTGAATGGCTTACTCGTAGAGTAGAGTCAGCCGGTTTTTATGATTGCTCATTAAATCTACGTCCTCCAGTGAAAACCAGTAACCACTATAAAATTTACATTTTTTTAATTTCGATAATAGAAGAATTGAAATAGGTACAAGCCGAACGATAAAATCTCTGTTTGCCTATTTCCTCCGGTCCGAAAGTAATCTAAATGATTCAAAGCAACCAAGAAAAGTTAATCCTATTCTACAAGACCAATCTAAGCGGGGCACCCGGAGTCGATCGAGTTTCGTCAAAAGAACTACCCAACGAACCAACCAACTAAGCAAATGGAAGAAAAAAAGAAACGAGGTCACGATGCGCCGCAATCCACAAGGGGAACACAGCGATAAATCTTGACGGTTGCTGGTTGCTGCTGCTGCTGCCAATGGCCAATGCCTGGCCTGGTATATAAATATGTATTAACAACCGACGAACGACCACTCTCTCAGCTCATTGCTGCTCTGCCCTGCGCTGGGAAGAAGCAAAGAAAGGCGACTCAGAAGAACATCATCGGAACGAGAACGTCGGTCGTCGTCAATGATGTTGCGCGGGTGGAAACTGTGCTGAGGTCCGTTTCGTTCCGTCCGAACCAGGACCGGTTTGCCGGGGCTCCGTTCTCCTTCCTTTCCTTTGTAGTGTAAAAGCTAGCTTAGCACTACTTCATTCGTTCGCTCGGTCGATATGGCATCGAACTTTTCGGACTCTCTGCTGGTTGGTCGATTTATCCCGGTTTTAGGTTCGGTACTTTCGCCGGTGTGTAAGATATGCTTTTGTTTTTAATTACATACCTTATTTTCCCAAGATGACGACGACGACGTGAGCTCCGCGATGTAGGTACCTAGCAGGGTGACTCCGGCCAGCCACGAAGTGGCTCCGGTCGGGGAGGGCTTTCTACACAATTATCATCAATCAATCTTCGACTGTTGAAGATCATCAAAATTTGAACAATTTTTTTTTCAAGCAGAAATCTATTGGAGAGAAAGCTGGTGCTGGTGCTGGCACCGGCACCGGCACCGGATTGCATAACTTTTCGATTCAAAGAAAGCAAAGCAAAGGTAATTGAACGGAGGATATTTTTCCTTCAGTCTTTTTACCCTCGCCTCCGTTCGGTGCCTTTAATGGTGTGATTAACTTTTGCGCTTGTTTTGTTTTCTTGCTCGGGTGCTTTTCCTCCCCGATGAATTTCACGATTTTTTCCTTCTTCTTTCTTTACTTCACTCCGTTTCATTTTCCTTCCTTTAGGGTCAAGTTACTCCGAGCTTGTTGCAGCTTGCGGGCAAGCAAGCAACCAGGCAAGCAGGCAAGAAGAATTTCTTGATTCGATTCAAACGAGAATAACAGGAAAAGTGGAACGATCAGGAATGTTAATTGTTTCTATTTGATTCAGGTTGAGATACGGTCCGGTCGGTCGCTATCGGAATCGGAATCGGTACGGTTCGGAATCATCGAGGCATTGCAGTGGAGGAAACTGGTTCGGAGGGACGGAATTCGATCACGAAAGTGAATTCGAACAACACGTGTAGAAAGTGCAATGCACTGTGTAATGAATGATGCTATTAATGAGTGTTTGAGGAATATTTTCGTCATCTGCTGTGCCCTGTTCGATTATTATTCGTAGTACAGACAATCCAAAAATAATTAACTCATTAAATAAGTTGAATATTGGGATTGTTAGCAGTAAAACGTTCATGTTTTTTAGCTAATTGGATTGACAGTGAAATTAGTTTATCTCAATATTATATATATACATTTCTATTACATCATTAATAATACTCTACTATGAATCGTGCATGAAAGCAAATTCTCGGATATTTTTACAAAACAACGTATCTGCCGATGGAAACAAATCTTCAAAACTAGCTGCTGATTAAACTGATTAAATCACATTAAACTTGAAAATTTTAATTAAGCTACTCAAACTCGCATTACCTGCAATAGAAAAACGCTGAGGTATAGCAAGTCGGATGATATTTCTTGTGGATACGTCCTATCCGTGAATTTCTGAACAATCTAATTTTAGGAGCCAAACCGAATGGCAATTTTCTGGTGATACATTAGCAAGCATAATCATTTACTAATTTACATGCATTTCATTATTTCGTTGAAGAGAAAGGTGGATAATCAGAATGCCATATTGCTTCCTTGTGGGACTCCTGAACTGGATCGGTATAAATAACGTCAATTTGTGTATTCTGCTTTATTTGCGAAATCCAAGGAAAAGTAAATTTTCGTTAGTACGATCTATCATGAATCCACATGAGAAAGAAGGACGTGAAATGCAATTCTTTTATAGTATAGTGATAGATATATATAGATAGTATAGTGAACATAATCTACGATAGAACGAAGTTACAGTAGCCAATACACATTCCAATCCATATCCAGTCCAATACCAACTAAACTGCAATGCAAATTCAGTCTAAATTGAATGCAAATCCAATCCCAATCCCATTGATATCCAAATTAAGCTGAATAAAATCCCAGTAAAATCTTTTCTAAATCAAATCAAAATTCAAAACAAATCCATTCCAAATTTAACCCAGATGCAATATAAATGTAATCAAAAATTCACTGGAGATCGATTGCTTTTGCTCCATAATTTTTCACATCGATGAACAACATGTGGTGTTCATGGAAAATTTTGAATTCACAACGCTTCTGAATCTACCCAAAAACTTTTTTTTTGTGTTTTTGCAGACGCGCAGAAAAATGGCCAATCGAGTAACGCACATGTTTTCAAAATTTGCTAATAAATGACTGTAAACCATAAGCGGGTAAAACCTATCCAAGTTTTGTTAGATGATCGAATTCGTATAGAAGGCATTGTCTCGTGAACATTGATTTTTAGTAACATTTTTTGATTTTCGGGTTGGGTAAGTTTTTAGCCCTTGAACCGTATCCCGCTGATGGGGCTGCCATCTTAAATGTGAACGGGAGCCACTGTTCTCCTCTTCCTTGGCCACGTACGACAACCAAAGCTGCGTACTCCAGCCGGCACCACAGATTTGTACATTTTGCACATTTGCACATACATAAATTAGTAGTTCAATTTGAAGCTAAGCTTCGTGTCCAATTTAAATCACATTTCAAGTTCAACTTAAATCAATATCAAGAACAAATTCGAGTCCGAATTTAGAATAAATTAGCCCAAATTGAAGTCCACTTTAAAGTTTAGTTTCACGATCAAATTCAGGTCTGAAATGTCCTATTTGAAGATCAATTTACGTCAAAGTTTAAGTCCAATGTCAAGTCTAATTGCAAATTCAGATAAAGTCCTTTTCAAAATCAAATTTTAAATCAAATTTCAAGTCGACTTTGAGGACCAAATTCAGGTCCAAATTAGTTCAAATTGAAGTCCATGTTTAATTTCAAGTCTAATAATAAAGCCAAATTAAGTCTTATATCACGTTCAATTTCTAAAATAAATTCAGGCCTAAATTGTCCAAATTGATGTCCAATTTTAAGTCTAATTTCAAGGCCAGTTTAAGTACCATTTCAAGATCCAGTTCAGGTCCAAATTAGTTGAAATGAAAGTCCAATTTGATGGCCGATTGGAAATCTAATTTCAAATCCAATTTTGAGTCCAATTTAAGTTCCACTTTAAATTAAATTTCGAGTTTTATTTAGGTCCAATTTCAAGACTAAACTCATGTCCAAAATATTGCGAATTGAAGTCGAACTTCAAGTCCAATTTCAATTTAATTTCATGTTCAAATTTAGGTTTAAATTATTCCAATTTGAAGTCTAATTTCAAGTCTAGTTTCAAGCCGATTTAAGTCTCACTTAGGGTCAAATCTTATGTCCAAATTAAGTTCCATTTAAAGCTAAATTTCAAATCCTATTTAAGAGCAATTTCAAGACCAAATTCAGGTCCAAATTGAAACCTATTTTTAAATTAGATTTCATATCCAATGTCCCTGCCCGCCTAGTTAGCTCCGAGGTACGATGCTGGACCAACAAGCCAGTCGTCGTTTGTTCGAGTCTCGACTGGGCGGTGCTGCTTGTAGAGTCAAAGCATCTTTGCACTAGCCCCGTAATTTTCCTGTACTCTAATAACCGGTTGCGAAGTCCGTCGATAAAGAAGAAGCAGGTTCTTAAGGACGTTTATGTCTATGGCTTTGCTTTTTTTCATATCCAATTTTCAAGTTTTATTTTCAAGTTCAATTTTAAATCAAATTTCAAATCCAATTTAAGTTTCATTTTAAGTCAAATTTCAAGGCCGATTTAAGTCTAATTTCAAGACTAAACTCATAACCAAATTATTCCAGATTGAAGTTCAATTTCAAGTACAATTCCATATGTATATCAAGTACAATTTCAAGTCTAAATTACATACCAGTTTTAATCAAATTTCAAGTCCAATTTCAGTTCAATTTTATGACCAAATTCAGTTCCAAATTAGTCCAAATTATAGTCTAATTCCAAGTCCAGTTTCAAGTTCAATTTAAGTTTCCTTTAAGCCCAAATTTCAAGTCCAACTTAATGTCAAATTTCAAATGCAATTTAAAGACCAAATTCAAGTCCAAACTAGGGTAGACGCACCATTAGTGGTGGTAGTACCAGTAGTGGTGGAAACTTGAATTATTCCATTATTTTTGCATATTTTGGTACAAGTTTGATAAGTATCGAACTACCAGTAACAGTATTATTTGATAAGTATCTAACTTGTACCAAAATCTGCAAAAATAATGGAATAATTCGAGTTTCCACCACTACTGGTACTACCACCACTAATGGTGCGTTTACCCTAGTTTAAATTGAAGTCCACTTTTAAGTTCAATTTATCGTCCAAATTGTTTAACCTGAAGTCCAATTTTGAGTCAAGTTGGAAAGCCAATGTTAGTCCAATTAAAGTTTATTTTTAAATCAAATTTTAAGTCAAATTTCCAATACAATTTCAAGACCAAATTCAGGTCCAAATTAATTCACATTAAAGGCCAAATTTAAATTCAATTTCAAGCACAATATTAAGTCTAATTTCAAGTTCAAATGAAGTTCTTTTGAAATCAAATTTGAAGCCAAATTTCAAGTTCTAATTAGTCCAGTTTAAAGTCACATTTCAAGTCCAATTCAAGTTCAATTTCGAGACCAAATTCAGATCTAAATTAGTCCAAGCTGAAGTCCACGTTTAGCTCAATTTCAAGACCAAATTTGGGTCCAAATGGTTCAATTTGAAGTCCAATTTAAGTCAAATTTAAAGTTCGATGTCAAGCCTAATTAGAAGTTCAATTTCAAAACCAAATTCAGATCTAAATTAGTCCAAATTGAAGTCTGAACTAAGTCCAATTTTGCATCCAATGTCAAGGCCACATTCAAATCCAAAGTAGTCCGGATTGCAGTCCAAGTATAATTTTAAGTCCAAGTTATATATCAAGTGAAATTTCCAGATAAAATTCAGGTCTGAATTGTCCTGTCTGATTTCAAGGCAAATTTAAATCCAATTTCATGTAGACTAATGCGGCCATAATTAATATTTTTTGAAACGATGGTTCTACAATTGAAGGGACGGTAGGGGAAAGAAATGAAAATTTTTTAGTGAAGGAGGGTAAAGAGCGGAAAGGTGATGAGGGGGGGGGGGGGGGGGTTGGTAGCTACACTTAACAAGCAGTCGTTTTGACTCCTACCTTTTGTCCACTACCTTTTGTCCAATGCTTAAAAATAACGCCTTACTTGAAACCCTTTGCGCACACGCGATTTTTTGCTGCTGTTGGTGGGTTTTCACTGTGCTATTGTAGAGTTTTTTTCCTAACACAACTACAAATTAGCAATCACAGACTGTGCGTCCCTTTGACAGAGTCTTCGGATGACAGTCTTCATGAGGTGCTCGCAGCCAGCTTTAGTGTAAGTGGTATATTTATTTGTTTCTACTTTGTATAAATATAAAAACTGTACTGGGATTACTTCCTTCGTTTATTCATAAATCATTTCCTAATTCTATCCAAATTACTTTCTAGAAGGCTAGTTTTTTCATCAACAGATACATGTGTTGGTCAATCTCAAACCCGTGTAGATTGTTTGCGTCGCCCTGCAGTCGCATTAGCAAACCACCGAACGAAACGTAGGCAGACAGCCGGCTGGCCGACTCGAACTGACCGTCGTCACCTTCGATCCGGTACACCTTGCCGAACATCACGTACTCAAAACTATCGGCACGCGAACCCTCAATTTCGGCTGCGTTGTACTCCATACTGGCTGGTGTTCCATCCTCGTGTAACGTCGTGGCCAAAACCAACCGAAATTTGTCGCCAAGCTCCATCGGATACAGCCACGAGTTGATGTCTAGTATCATATCCATTTTGAACGATTCGGACTCGCAATGTAATCTATTGACACGATCGAACTTCTTCCCTTCTGGGTCGATATCTTTAACATTGAAGATATCCTCGAACAGTATCCCGGACATTTCACTTTATTTTGCTTTAATACGTTGCCTGTGCTTTAGAGTAAAAGCAGTTGTATGTTGTGAACATATAACGTTTACAGAATGAAAGTGCCAACCAGCTAACAGTTCAATTTATTTGGCATTTAGGTAAGCATTTAGGGATATCGCCACAAGTTAGGTAACCTTGTAGGTAACCACAGTATATTAAGAGGGAAGGTGGGATTACCTACGAATGGCCGAATCACGAATGGTCGAAACACAAGAGGCCGAAACACAAATGGTTGCTATCTTAATAAGTGGGCAGTCTCCTTTTGTCCAGCGCCTCTATGGTTCAAACCACATGCCCTGGAGGGTGTTGTGGGTTCGAATCCGGTTATAATCTCAGATTATACCTTGGTTCGATTCATGCACCTTCCAGCATTGGACAAAAGGTAGCAGTCAAAACGACTACTTGTTAAGCGTGCCTACCAATATCCCCCCCTCTCCTCACATTTCCGCTCTTTCCCCTCCATCACCAAAAAAATTTCGTTTCTTTCCCTTCCCGTCCCTTCATCAATTGTAGAACCATCGTTTCAAAAAAATATCAATTTAATTTCATGTTTCATATTCTACTAAGACGCTCGAAAAACTTCAGTCAAAATAAGGTGCAAATCCAAGTCTCATTTTAAGTCACCTTTCAAGTCCAATTTAAGTTTAATCTCAACACCAAATTAAGCCTCAAACTAGTCCACATTGAAGTACACTTTCAATTTCAAAACCAAATTCAGGCTCGAATTGTCCAATTTAAGTCAAATTTGAAGTCAAATTTAGGTCCAATTTCAAGTCCAATTTCAAGAATAAACAGAAGTCTAAATTAGCCCAATTTTCCGTCCAAACTAGGTACCATGTTAAGTTCGATTTCACGACCAAATTCTGGTTGAAATCAGTCCAAGTTTAATTTCACGTCTAATAGCCCAAAAGCCCAAATTAAGTCATGTATTAAATTCAACTTCAAGTCCATTTTCTAGAGCCAATTCAGGTCTAAGTTGTCCAAATTGAAATTCAGTTAAAAGTCTAATTTCAAACCCCACTTCAAGACCAAATTAGGCCAAATGGAATTCCAGTTTGAAGTCTAATTTTAAATCCTACACACTTAAACCATTCGGTAAACTTTTCCGAGATCTGGACAGCAGAACGTTCGGTAAAAATGGTATCGGTGGTACATATCGACGTTTACGGATCTTCAGTAACGTTTGGTATCATAAAGAAAATTGCCGTACGTTCGGCTGTCCAGATTTCGGCAAAATTTTACCGAATTCGATGCTTTTTAGGTGTATATTTCAAATCCATTTGAAATTCCGTTAAAGTCAAATTTCAGGTCCAATTTAGATCCAATCTCAAAACTAAACTAATGTCCAAATTATTCCGAATTGAAGTGTAATTTCCTGTGCAGTATCAACTCCACTTTCAAGTCCGAACTACGTCCCATTTATGATCAAATTTCACCAATTTCAATCCGATTTAATGTCCAAATTCAGTACTAAATTAGTACAAATTAAAATCTAATTTGAAGTGCAGTTTCAAGTATAATTTAACTCTCATTTAGGGTCACAGTTCAAGTTTAAATTAAGTCCCAAATTAGTCTAATTGAAGTCCAATTTAAATACGATTTTTGATTTAGTTTCAAGACTAATTTCAGGTCCCAATTAGTCCAAATCCCATTTTATGTCTAATTTCAAGGCCAAATTCAGGTCCAAACTGTCCAATTTGGAGTCTAATTTAGGTCAAATTTTAAAATTAAATTTTATGTCAAATTGTAGTTCCAACTAAGTCTCCTTTTAAGTTCAACTTCAAGACTAAATTCAGGTCCAAATTAGTCCAAAATCAAGTTCAAATTTAGGTTCAATTTCAAGTCCAATATCAATTTTAATTTCTAGTTTAAATGAAATGCTTTTTAAATTAGATTTTAAGCCAAATTTCAAACACAAATTAAGTCCCATTTTTAATCAAATTTCAAGTTTATCTTCAAGACTAAAATAAACCAAATGGAAGTCCAGTTTTAAGTCCAATTGCAAAGCCAATTTAAGTTTCATTTTGAATCAAATTTTAAATCCAATTGAGGTTCAATTTGAGGACTAAACTCCTTTTTTCCTCGTTTTCGGGTTATCCAACTGGTCGTTTAATAGCAAAAAAACAGGAAAAGGAGCAAATCAACCCTGTGTGGAAGGCTGGATGATAGAGTGGATTGCCAACCTGAATCCTTAATCCGGTCTGAAGCAAATATGGCAGTTGTCAATTCTCACAAACAAATCGTCACGTGGGTTAAAGTTGGTACTGCGAAATTGATTATTACATGGATGGATCCTAATTCTGGAAGGCGACTCTCATAACCCCGGAATGCGCATTTTTGTGCTTGCGGTTTACCCTTGCTCAAAGCTTGGTCTACATTACTCACTCGTTCCTCATTGCCAGTCACTATTCCATATTATGACTGTCTTAGGCAACGACTTATTCCTCTGACCAGTACACTCAAACTATAAGAGTAACTTTTGCACTGTCAATAGGCTTTATCGGAGTAATATAGAGTTCAGCATGAAGGAAGTGATGAGGTGATGAGGGACCTGAAAATAAACCCATGCTAAAGTCACTAGACAATGGTCTGAATTGCCTGATTCTACTAAGATTCGAACGTACGACTACTCGCTCGTCAAAGCAGACTGAACACAACTTATGGAATCACAGATTGTAATAACTTGAGATAATGATACACCGACCTACGTCACTTTTTCGTAGGAGCCTTGAAGTAGTTTGATTGACCGTAATGTGCCTTACAATCAGATGGTCGATTGTATTGTAGGAAATTTAATGATTGTACACTAATGCATATGGTATTGAAAACAAGAAATGCCAAATATTTTGGGTAGAAATCCGCTACTTCCAGTATTCTGGAAGTGAAGATCAAAAGGTGTTGGGGTTGTCAACCGAACTGAATTAGAATTAGATTATTATTAAACTGAAAGAGCGAGGCCTCGCATCGGTAATGTCACGTGGGGCATACACAACGACCTTGATGAAATCTGCTGCTTATTTGCAAATCACTTCTCTAGTGACTTTAAGACTGAAAAAGATGCAACACGAATAATCGACGATGCTCTTGGTCTAGAGGGAATACTTGAGATGCGAGATATTCGATTCGCCGAAACAGATATTGCAGTTGCAATCAAGAAGCTAAGACCGTCAATGCAATACCGGGACCGGGATCGAAGCTACTAGAAACAAAACGTCACATTTCCTGTGACCAGCATGAATTTTTTCCAGGACGATTGATTACCACATATCTCACAGAGTTTACATCATACTGCATTCAAAATATGAAAAACGGTACTCAAATAGATACTGTTTACACAAACCTGAAGGCCTTTGACTGTGTGGACCAAGACTTGCTTTTGGCCAAAGTAAATCATAAGGATGCGGTTCGGTGGCTAACTTTGAGACTGGCTAAGATCACATTTAGTTAACTGGAGTCTTTCTGTGAGGCTAGGAAACGCACATTCGAGTCCATTTTGTAACCGATCTTGTGTCCTACAAGGGAGCAATCTTGGACATTTGCTCTTTTCATTATTCTTCAATGACGTATGCGCAGAGGAAGCAGACTTCTGTATGCAGATGATTTGAAACTCTCGCTCAGTGTCAACGTAAAGTCCATTGAAGATTGTCGCGAGCTTCAGCGGGTTGTCCATATCTTCGTCGAGTGGTACAAAACAAACGAAGTCTTCATCAGTGTGCGTAAAAATAGTCCGATTATATGGAACTACAACATCGATGGCAAGTCATTGTATAGGGTCTCCGCTATCAAAGACCTCGGTGTACACCTTGGTGAAAAGCTCTGGTTTCGTGAGCGTTACTTTTACCTAATTGCAATTTCAATGGAAATGTGGGATTTATATCTCGGATTTCCTACGAATTTTGGGATCTATATTGCCTTCGCGTTCTTTACTACTCTCTGGTGCGATCCGTAATTGAATACGTAGCTGTGGTGTGGAGCTCTTACACAGGTATCTCAAACACAAATTCATTCGATACGCGTTTAAATATCTTCCATGGAGAAACATATATAATATGCCTCCGTACCAAGACCGCAGTCGTTTGTTGAATATGGACACATTGGACATCCTTTGATCACCGAAATCGTGACCGATGTAACTCCCAATGATACTGCGATTTCCCTGCACGAAAGCATTGCTCGAATCTAGCTCATTATAGTGTGGTCGATTTCGCTTTGAAAGAGAGTTGTAATAATTGAAACGAAGGACGTGTAATCGAAAGCTCCTTCAATATCCAGAAAAACATATAGTGCCGACTCCTAATATTTGAAAGATTTCTTAATTAATGTCACTACACAGTGCAGTGCGGTTTCCGTAGATTTGCCGTGTTGGTATGTATGTTGATTTCCATGCAACGGAGAACTCTTTAAAAACTCGTTGCGGATATAGTTATCGGTAATTTTCTCCGTCAACTTTAGAAGCATTGATGTCAAACTTATTGGTCTGACAGCCTTATGCATATTTTTCTTTTTTATCTCCATTAGGTATGAAACCACCTTTACTTTACGCCAATTCTCCGGGATATGTTCCAAAGCGGGGGCATTATAACGTCGACCATTTTCTGTAAAATAATGGGTAGAATACCATTCGATCCTGGATAACTGTTTAGATCATTTTCAAAATTATATAGGTTTAGTCCCGGGATTATGTGAAAAGTAGTGAACTTATGAACGAAAACAAAATTTAAAAATTTTTCCAATTTTCTCACAAAGCTTTTTTTCGGGTTATCCAACTGGTCGCTTAATAGCGTATAAAACTCTGCGCTCTGCGCCATTTTGTGATGTAAACAAAGTATCAGGGAGTCCTCAATCGTCAGTTCTACTTGACGAAACAGGCAATGTCGCCCACTAAAGCACAGGTAGAGCCCCAAGCTTAGCCGTCACGCCTATGCCCGCAGGCGGAGGCGTTCCAGTCCTGCGCGGACTCCACGAACAGACTCTAAGATCTTTCTGCCAAAGTCCGGAATGTCATATTTGAAATATAATGATGATGATGAAGATAACGATGATGATGATAATGATGATGATAAGAAGAAAAATGGTGGATCGAATTTGTAAATGTGCTTTGGACTTTTTGTACTAGTTGAGTTGTAAAATGTAGTATAGTGAAGTGGAGATTCGTCATCCCCGCCTAGCACTAGGCAGAAGCAGGTTTTCAGGCACTAGCACTGGTCCTCAACCGCGCGCCCGCTATCAATTTCCCAACACAAACAACCATAAATGAACTAATGGGAAACACAAATTTTGGAGCATTAGTGGTTATCAACTTATCAGGGCAAATTTAATCTAACATCCTCCCTGCATTTATGCACTGTCCCAAGATACAAAAGAAATTGAGCGCAACACAAGCTGGACGTTCGCGGTAGTCGACAGAAGCTTTAAAATATAGAGACGCACCCGCCTTCCAACCCTCGAGACCAAAGAGCTAGTGCGGTAAAACTGTGGGCTTAAACGTCTCTCTAAAACTCGACCCCTCCCCATCGACAGACCCCGCGGCCGGCCATCAGAGCACAGGACAGCCACGGGGCCAATGCTAAAATCCTATTGACTCTATCTAGCAGCACCGCCCAGCCGAGACTCGAACATCCTAGTTAAGTGCATTTTCAAGAACAAATTAAGGTCCAAATTAGTTTATTTGCAATCCAATTTGAGGCCCAATTTCCAGTTTAATTTATGTCACATTTTAAGTTAAATTTCAAGAGCAATTTCAGGTCCCAGTTGGTACAAATTGAAATCCATTTTAACTCCAATTTCAAGTCGAACGTCAAGTCCAAATTAGTCAAAATTAAAGTTCAATTTCAATTCCAGAAGTTCTTTTGATTTAAAATTTTAAGCCAAATGTCAGGTCTAAATTAGGTCCCATTTTAATTCGAATCAAGTTCAACTTCAAAACTAAATTAACCCGAATGGAAGTATAATTCGAAGTCCAGTTTCAACTCCAATTTCAACTCCAATTAAGGTTCCATTTAAATTAAATTTAGATCCAATCCTAAGACTAAACGCATGTCCAAATGATTACGAATTGAAGTCTAATTTTAATTACAATCTCATGTGCAATGTCAAGTCTAATTTCAAGTTCAAATTGCGTTCCACTTTAAATCAAATTTCAAGACCAATTTCAGTTTAATTTCATGACCAAATTCGGGTCCATATTAGTTCAAATTGAAGTCCGATTTCAAGTCCAGTTTTAAGTCTCATTTACGGTCAAATTTTAAGTCCAAATTAAGTCCCATTTAAAGCCAAGTTTCAACTCCTAATTAAGTGCAATTTCATGGCCTAAGTCAAATCCAAATTGGCCCAATTGAAGTTCAATTCAAGTTCCATTTTAAGTCTAATTTCAGGGCTAAATATTTACTTTACTTTAGTGGCAACGGTCCGTTACCGATCCTACGGCCTCTTCCTGGTTCTCTACTGAAAATAGTTTTGGCTACTCTTTCGTCGGGCATTCTGGCCACGTGCCCAGCCCACCGCAGCCTGCCACATTGCACTACCTTCACTATATCAGCATATTTCAGCATATACTTGGTACAGCTCGTGATTCATGCGTCTGCGCCACACTCCATTTTTCATTTTGCCACCAAGTATAGATCGCAAAATTTTACGCTCAAAACCCCCAAGCACTCGCCGATCAGCTTCCTTTAGCGTCCATGATTCGTGTCCGAAAAGGCCAACCGGAAAGATTAGTGTTCTGTAGAGCGCCAGTTTTGTGCGAATTTGCAAACTACAGGACTTCCGCTGGCTACGTAATCCGTAGAAAGCCCGATTCGCGGCTGCAACTCGTCGTTTCACTTCGCGGCTTGCATCGTTGTTACATGTCACGAGTGTACCAAGGTAACTAAATTCCTCCACTACTTCATATCGTTCCCCATCTAAGTCCACCTCGGCACCAACACCACTTGGGCTCCCACGTTCCCTACCAGCAACCATGTACTTCATTTTGGCGCGCCTCTTTTAAAGGGCCTGAAGGCCTCTTCCGCTGATCTATGGTTGATTCCGATGATATCGACGTCATCCGCAAAACCAAGAAGCATGTGAGATTTCGTGGTGATAGTTCCATTCCTTTCCACATTTGCCCTTCGTAATGCACCTTCCAAGGCAATGTTTAATAGCAGGTTAGAGAGTGCAACCCTTTGCTTCAGTTCATCCAACGTCACGAAAGCAGCTGAGGTCTCACCCGCTATTTTAACGCATGATTTGGATCCATCCACCGTCGCACGAATCAGCGTAACTAGTTTCGTCGGAAAACCATGTTCTAGCATTACCTGGCACAGCTCATTTCGTTTAACTGAATCGTACGCCGCTTTAAAGTCCACAAACAGATGGTGTGTCTGTAAGTTGTACTCCCGAAACTTGTCTAGCAACTGACGCAACTCACGAAAACCAGCTTGGTATTCGCCGACGAAGGACTCCGCTAACGGTCTCAGTCTGCAGAACAGGATACGGGAAAGCACCTTGTAGGCGGAATTGTGTAATGTAATTCCTCGATAGTTTTTACACTCCAGTCGATGTCCCTTTTTGATAATTGGGCAAATGAGGCTATCCAACCACTCCTCCGGCAGGACTTAAATGCAGGTCCCAATTTGTCTAACTTGAAGCCCATTTTTAAGTTCAATTTCATGTCCAATATCAAGCCTAATTTCAAGTTCCAAGTACCATTTTAAGTTGCGTTTTACGTTCATTTTCAATTTTAAGTCCAGATTAGTCCAAATTGAAGCTCAATTTGAAGAACAATTTAATATCCAACACCGAATCCAATTTGAAGTTTAATTTCAAGTCCGATTTCAAGACCAAATTCAGGCCTAAATCGGCCCAAAATCAAATCATATTTCAAATCCAAGGCCAGTGGTTTTGTGATAAGTAGATTATAGTAATATAAAAATAGACCCGCTAGCCTAGGCTTGTTTGAAGTTTTTTTTTAGCTCAAAACATGCTTTTGAAGTATTCGAATGCCGGTGTGCACCAATTTAGATAATAGCTATCTTGATATATCTGGAACCCAATTTACTGAAGGAAACGATATTTTTATTCACATTTTGACGTAGGACTACGTTTTTGTTCACTATACTGGGACTGGGTAGCATTTTGTGAAAACGAAAATGCTCATAACTACTGAACTACTAAACGAAACTGAACAATTTATGTGTCGTTGGATAGATAAGATGAACAGCAATCTTCTAAGGGCTAAGAGAGCAATTTTAAGGAGGGCGTAAGAGGATGGGGGCTCCTATACAAAAGGAACACAAATTTACTCAAAACTGGAGAATTAATCGAGCAAATGGAACCAAATTTGGCATGTGGGGGTTTCAGAAGGTAGGATTTTTTTCTATGGTGTACTGAGATCCCTTCGCCTTCTAAGAGGGTGGGGGGCTTCCTTACAAATGAAACACAGATTTCCTCACAACTTTAGAACTTATCTAGCAAATGGAACCAAATTTGGCACGTTGAGGTTTTTGAGGCAAGAATTTTTTCTATGGTGAATTGCGACTTCCCTCACTTTAGGAGGGAGGGGGGAGCTCTCATACAAATAATATACAAATTTCCGCATAACTCGAGAACTAATCAAGTAAAAAGAACAAAATTTGACATGTGGGTGTTTTTGGAGACAAGATTTTTTTCTATGGTGAATTGAAACCTCTCCCCACTTTAGGAGGGGGGGCTCCCATACAAAAGAAATACAAATTTCCTCATAACTTTAGAACTAATCAAGCAAATGGAACCAAATTTGGAATGTGGGGTTTTTTAAAGGCCTGAATTTAATTTATAATGGTTTGAGACCCCTCACCCCTGTGGATAAGGACTCTCATACAAATATAACAGAAATTTTTGTGGCCCTCACAGATTCTTATAAACATACATATGCCAGAAATGCAGTTTACATCAGTCTGTAATAATCTGATATAGTCCTACGTCATCCTTTCGTACAACCCTTAGGGTTGTATACCTTGAAGTGTTTTTTAAATGAAATTCGTATAATATGAGGCGTGTCCGTCCGAGCGTGTCTGTCAAATTAATTTTTTTTCAGAAGTAAATTACACGTGGAAAAAAGAGGTCTTACTTTAGGTCACTTAATTGATGCATTTCACTATAAACATTTCACTTAAAAATTGGGTATAGTTTGCAATGGCGCATTGAACAATTGCTTTAACTTTTACCTTAACTTTTGTACTGCAAAATCGTAAACAAAAGCCTGAGACACGTGAAAAATGCCTTAAAAAGCATCTAAATTCTGATACGGATTTACCTCATCCAGTGGGGCGAGGACAAGCGGACGACAATACGTAGGTAATCGATACCTTCCGTTATTCTTCTTATTCATTGCACGGCACTATAACGTGGCCTTCAAGCTTATGGCCACTCTTCCTGTTAAAACTTTACTGTTGTTAAAGTGCACACCTTTGCTTGTAGCGCATATTCACGAGTTCTGAGGGCAAATGATGAGTTTTTCACCACACCGACACTGTCCACCAGAGAACTAGTTTTCTTCTTTAGAATCGAAATTCACACAAATTGGTTCAAACAAAATGAAATGAAGCTTAAAATTTGATTCGAACTCACGCTAGTGAAAATTTTTGACGTTTGTTGTGTTCCGGCTAACGCCTACTTCTGTTTCCGCGGTTCAAGCACGTTCAGGCTCAGGGATGGTAAATTTTGGACACGAAAAAAGAATGTACCGCATGTACCGTCATTGTCTTTTTAAATAGCATATTGAGGACCCAGTAATTGGCGAAACGAAAAAGCTCTTAATCATGTTTATTTTCAATAAACCAAGCGTGTGACTTTTAGAGTACAAAAATTGGGGAGCACACATAAAACAAAGGCGAAAAAAACGGTTGATCTCGTTTCACTTTTTTCCCTGTCGGTCCTTTCCTTTGTGAGGTTAACAACCCACTTTGCGCGAGCGCAAATTAACCCGATCGTCCATGTTAGAGCGTGATGACCATAAAACCGGTTCCCACTTTCATCACGCGTCTAGGTTAATGTAGAGCATCCGAACCTCAAACAGAATGCGGAATATGGATTGGTTTTTGGAGTGAAAAACAGGTCCTCAAACCGACTGACTGGCTGGCTGGACTTGATGAAATTAAACCAGTTCTGTCTGTCTGACTAACTTCGCCATCAATATGCATTCGGTTCACGCCTTATCATCAGCAGAGCATTCAAAAATGCAGCAAATGTTGTAATTTACCCGCTGCTGATTAGATAACTTTAAGCTTCACAAAAAAGTGCATTCAATTCACGACGGCTCGGTTTGAATGTGTTGCGCAAAGTTGAAGGTCAATGTTACTGTAACTGTGCCGGAAATTGATATGAGTAGGGTTCGAAACCAAACGTACAACCCAAACTGTCAGTGAATAGAAATAATGTTAATTTTGATACAGATTTTCTAAAAATACCGTCTATCAAATACCTCATCAGTAAAATTGTTATAATTAGTTCACGTCACTCACAACTCAGGGGATTAAATTGTCTGAAATCACCGAGCACAAAATATTAAACACGCAAATACGAATTGCCACCCCGTTCCGGTGGAACCTCCTTCGTTGAGTTATCTCCCGCCACTCGTAGTGCCTCCACCGTAGCGGACGGGACGGGAATCAGGCACAAACAAAGTAGGTCACCGCTGACTGCTGCCAGACGCCGATTCGATGCAATGGCGTATCAGGACGGAACGCGATGGAATTACTGCGCGCCACAGCCCACAGTAGCTGCGCGGCCGGTTTAAGTCGAAAACATTATGCGCATCAGCAAGGAGGAGCCCGCGTTTGGGAAATTTTTCGTCAGTAGAATAAAATTTTGATGGTTTTAAAAGCCAGATGACGTTCTCAAGCTCCAGTGGAGCTTTGGTAAAGATTCATACAGTTATTCAGCTTTTTCTCTCAAGCGTGGCAGCCGTTTCCATTAGCAACAGCAGCATCATTCGCTTCCGCGTTTCGTTGGAAACTTCTACGGAGATTAACGGAGTGCCCCGGCATTGCATGCCGGGCATGCAATGTATCGATTTCAAAGGTTAATCTTCGTTCGGTAGAGTTTTCCACTCAACTCACCCGGCGGAGCTCGGAATTGTAGGAAAATAACGACGAAACGAAATCGCTTGCCTAACCTAAGCGGCTTAGACACGTGACCTCAACCATCCGTAGCCGCCGGGAAACGCTCCGCCTGCATACATATTATTGCGAAACCTAGAAACAAGCAGATAAGTACCAATTGGTGGGCTCACGTGACAGAGTCGTTGACATCGCGTGAAATTGATATTTACGCTCGAGTGGCCGGATTGCATGGTTGCCCCGTCCCATGTTATCGAGACATTATCAAATAAAAGGAAAACTTTTGTTCGCTGGGCGTTGCAAGCTAAAATTGTACCACAATGAAAGACATTCAACGGCCGGGATGGATGGATGAACGGACGAATGGACGGATGGAGCTCGTTCGCTGTTTACATACTGGCGGACAGAAATAAATTGTGCGCCGTTTTATCGCTATCGCGCCCGGAATTTCGTTTATCGCCAACACGAGAACGCGCTGTTGTGAAAATTAGAGTTCAAGGCCAATCACCACATTCTCATACGGTTGTTAGTTCGTAGGTAGTTTAGTTAGGTACGTCAGATCTTTCGATCGCGCGCGGTAATGGAGCCCACCCAACAACAACAACAACAACAACCGCAGCACGTTAGTTTGATTTTTATGACGTAAGGCACTTAGGAGGTATTTCCCGTTTGACCGTACCACGCAAGCAAATACAGCACTAGCAGCAGCGGACGGACATATGCTCCGAGAACAGCATTAATGCGCGCGCTCGTGTGTTAGTCCACTGTACTGATACTGACTGACGGATGGTTGGGTAGCATCTGTACGTTACGTACGTGGGGGTTATTGAATTCCGACACGCAAACATCTGCCCTCCTACAAGCAAGCAACGCCATCCGCATCGTCGCGTGATCATACGCTTCCATCAAGCCCCGCCGGGATCGTCCATTTGTGCTTCACCGGGAATTTTATCGACAGGCCATCATAATCCAGTCAGTGTGTGCTATTTTTAAGTTTCGTTCTCCGTTGACTGTTAACTAAACCAGATGCAGATGGCGCCCGCGTCGGAACTTGTTTCGTAATGCTTGATGATGAGTGATTTTATCAGAGTCAGAACGACCATACTGTCGTTCTGGAATGGTTACAGGAATTTGGTGTTGGTCAATCACAATCAAAAACAGTCACAAAAACTTCGCCGAAAACAAACGTATCGCCAGTAAACAAGCCGAGTGAAAGTTGTTTTCGTGTCCCAGTTGCGCAGAAAGCAGTTCTCGCTCGGTTTATTTACATTCGCGGATGTGTTGTTTTGAAAAGTCCCAAGCTCCTTTGATTATTTCCTGGAAGAAATGGGCGGCGGGGGTTTGATCACGTGTTGTTGGAAAAATAAAATAGCGCCTGTGGGCATGGGTTCCATCTTTTTCTATTGCAAACTGAAATTGAAAACAATTCTCATATTGTTTGGAATAGGTATTGGTGAGGATCAACACTGATTTATGTCAAAGTAGTCATTTACTGCGTAGATAACAGAAGCTTGATCGTTTTAGCCAAATCAGGAAAGTTACGACTCGATTGCGGTAGATTGAGCAATTGGTTACGCTCGCCTCTCACTGGTGATCATTTATGTGTTGAAAATCTGTGATAATTTTTGTGACGAATGTGCTGCTCCATCTGGAATTGAGCAAGGCACCCATGTCGGACCATTGATATGCCTTTAATGGTTCAATAACCAGAATTTTAAACTAAACTGTTTGCTGCTTTACTGCTAGCGGCAACGCTTGCTGGTTAATTGGTAAATAGCTTGAGAGACATCTCAGCCATTAATGTAATAATAAGGCTGTGATATCATCGTGAGTTTAATGCATCGACAACGAGAACTATCTGAGAACGAGAACGAATTCGAAGGCCACCCGCCCGAAACAATGCATGCTGATAAAAGCAAAAACTCTCCTTCCCCGATCATACCACGCAACTACCGCGAACTTAACACTGAGGCTGAATTAAAATGCTTCTGATTTGGTTACAGCTGATTTTTGACTCTGAATACATGTGGCAGACGCTGAATAAATTTAAGCAAAGATCTCTGTATTCTATAAGTGTTTAAGCAGCCAACGAATGTGCTGCCAATTAGCTGCTTCACAGAATAGTGTCACAAGCAGATTAGGTGCATCTTCAACCTCTCCACAACCCGTCAATATTCTCAATAATTGTGCTATATTAGCTGAATAAACGATTTTTCATCTTAATAAAAAAGCCCTCTCAAGAAACATTTATGCGCTGATTAAACATTTTAGCAGTCATTATTATTCAGCCGTACAACCTATTTCGTTTGAGACAGAAAAAACACTTGTTAAGCAATTATATCGCCCTTTATATAACCTTTGTGCGCCTTGTTTCCAGCTTTGCGCAAATTGGTTATTTAAACACGCGCAAATGCCTCTATTAAGCTCCATTGCAGCTTCGAGAGCAGCTATTAGCAAGCCCGAAGCTTGATAAAATCACCAAATTTAGTTGTTTAAGAGTTGTTTATTAAAGCGTTTGATCAGCCAGAAATTGTTACTTGGGTAGCTGCTTTCAAAGCTGCAACCTTTATACAGCCAAAAAAAATCTATTTTGAACCGCCATCTTCTGAAATTAAAAACTTTCCAAGCATTCAAAATATAAATTCTACTTTCTATATTTATTCGTGAGAGATACGTATTTCGCCTACGACTTGCAGGCTTCATCAGTGTCTGTTTTCGAAAAAACTTGCACATTGGATCGCCTTAAACCAAGCGATCCAAGCTGCCTAAAGTAAGCACTCAAATGGTGTTTGATCAAGCGATGTTTAAGCTACTTTAAGTTTTTTTTTAAAACCAGCTTTCACCTAAAGCTGATAAACAAGCTTAACAGACAATCCGCTTTTAAACAGCCATAAACTTCAAACCGTTTTACGATTGCTTAAAGGTGTTAAAGTGGCTTTATAAACCTGTAGAGGCTTTCACTAGGCTCACAGCTTTCAAACTACTTTAAAGCTGCTTAAGGGTGTTGAAGTGGCAAACTAATACCAAACCTTTAGTCGGTTCACAGCACACATACTGTCAGATCATACCGAATTTCGCAATTCGACTGCCAGCAAAAATATTGTCAGTTATCAACATTATCGACTGTTTCAAGTGTAAATATATATTCACTGCCTGTTCTGCACATGCAGATGGGGCGGATCATACAGTGAGTGTTTATGGATCAGAAGATGGCGGTTCAATTCCCGAGAGAAGACGACATGCATTTTTAATTAGCTTGCATACACGAATTAAAGTTATTCGAAATTAAAAATATATAGCATACGACGCCATAGCAAAATAAATATGATGCTTTTTATTTTTTTTAAATTTAAAATAGATCATTTTTTGGCTGCATAAAGGTTGATGAGACGTTGATTAAGCGACTGAAAAAGCATTGCAAAACTATTTCTCGTTCTAAAAATAGAATTGACAGCATTGCGCAAATTGGTTATTTAAAAACACGCAAAAGCCTCTATTAAGCTCCTCTGCAGCTTTGAAAGCATCTACCCAGGTAACAATTTCAAGCTGATCAAACGTTTTTTGGCTGAATTTATTCAACCTGGGGCTGAACTATGGTTTAGTTTTAGAAATAAAAACCTTTTTTCAGCTCTTAAAAATCTAAGTCAAGCTTGTCGGGCTTGTTAATAGCTGCTTTGAAGCTGTAATGTAGCTTTTGTGCGTTTTTAAATAACCAATTTGTGCAAAGTTGGAAACAAGGCGCACTGAGGCGTCTCAAACGAAATAGGTTGTATTAGTTCTCCAATTTCGGCTGAATAAGTATTGTAGAATTGTTTACATAAATTTTATTCGATGCATATTCAGCTATGGCTGAATAATTATGGCTGCTAAAATGTTTAATCAGCGCATAAATGTTTCTTGGGAAGAATGTAGCACCCGTACACTACTACAAAAGCGCAAAGCAGAAGCGTCAAGAACGCTTCTAGCACATTCAGTAAAAATCCATACTAAGTTAGTTACATTGCCGGTATATTGGCAGCACTTGAAAAACACCAACACATAAACCATCTAACTCCCTTTTAGTCCGCTGTTGAAGTCCAACAATCCACCGAATAGGCCCATGGGTGATGCATGGGTTTACCCATCGTAATTTCACAGACTTCTTCCATTAGATATAGCTGATTAGCCTTTGATAAGCCGATCAATATGTCAAAAATCACCTAAAGTATACGGTAGGCCAGGAGGCCAAAACGAAAAAGAATATTAAAGCCAAGGGGCTACATCGCGCAACGCGAAGCACAGTGTTGCCACTGCCACAGTGTCGTCCATGAAGACGACGATTTTTTCGAGAAGCTGCCCAGATGACGTTACGACCGAGGAAGAATCTCCGCTCATCCAACACACTCAAAGTTCCCACCATTCCCCAAAACCTCTCAGACAACAACAAAATGGATACCTGGACCGGACGATGACCGGTCGCCGATATCGTCGATAGAACACCTGCTTAGATTTCTGAAATCAACAGGAAGACGGACGTGCACCATTATCAAGCAGTGTCAACACTAGCCCTAAGCGGCGGGGCACTAGCTAATCACAAGGAAACAAAAATTTTGTACCCAAAAGACTAGTATTTTATATCAATATTTAAACTTTATATCACTTTATTTAAATTTTATAAGGCCATTGCAAATTATTTTTAAAAATTTTGTCACCCCCCCTTCCTTGAAAATTGGCTTGAAAAATTGCCACCAGTTGTCGAGCATCTCTTTCAGTGGTGCTAAACAGCTCGTAAGAGAGGAGGGGGGGAGATGTAGCGACCCTGCCAGTTGCTCTCCCATATACCAATCCTGCTTGGATCCGAAGGATCTAGTACAAGTTCTTCAAGTAATGTATATCGGTGAAACCGCTCGCAGTTCGCATGATTAGGTCAAGACTGCGAGATGCTTTAGCATCTTAAGATCACCAGCAAAAAAAAGCCTGGGTATTCGTAGCGAAAACCTTACATCGTTATAATATAGCACGAAGATGAGCGGGCCTAGATGACTGCCTTGTGGAATACCGGACGTGGCTACAAACTCGCTGGATAGTGATTCTCCGCCGATCAGCCAAGTAGGACTTCAGCAAGAGCAGTAGGGTGCCGCCAAGTACCATTCTATCGAGTTTATCAATCGCAATTTCATGTTTCAACTTATCAAAAGCCAAAAGAGAGCACTATGGGCCAGAAATGAAAATTTCGGGACAAATATATTTGCGGTTAAACAGCATGTCTCAGCTCAATGTGGTCTTCGGCAACTTTTTGAATAAAAAATTGATGCATAATTTGAGTAAACTTTTTTTCACCTTTTTGTTTTCAAAATATTAAAGATAAACCAATTTCAAGTAATTTTTGTGAAGATATGAAACTTCTACCTTTTACCCATTTTCAGCAATTGTTTACCTTTGTTTATAAACGACCCCTCAAATCACATTTCTTCTTGTAACATGTTTATTTCAACAGTCAGCTCAATGTGATGTTCTATAAAATATTTTGCACATAAAAGAGGAATATTTTTGCTGCAGACTGTTTTGTTGCTTTATATGCATTAATTAATAAGATATAACAGATTTTAGGTTAAAAACCGTCTGATGAAAAATCCGAATATCTTAGCCATCAGCAAGTATCTGCAATTAGTTTGCATACCAATTTGTAGGAAATTGTTAAAGCTATCTGCCCAAATGTGTATTTCAGAGAATACCTGGGAATATCATGGCTGGAAATACCTGGGAATAGTGCGGATTTTTTTTTTTTCAAACATTTTATAACTTAATAAATATTCGTCCTAGCGTCGAACAGTTTTCCCAAAAAAAAGTATGTCTTTTTACTGAATAACTTTGTAGAACATTTGAAAGCAATAAAATAAACGTGTGTAAAGTTATTGAGTGTAATTAATTTTCAAGTGCTCTTTTTTAACACATCATTATATTTCGCAACCGGTAAAAGATAGATATTTACTTTATTCAGCAAAATTGCTTATTTCAGTATGTTCTACAAGTTTTGGAGAAAAAAACTTTCTTTTTGAATTTAATGCATTTAATGCATTAATGCAGAAAAAGCAAAACAGTCTTCAGCAAAAATAGTACTCTTTTATGTGTAAAATGTTGTCTAGAACATCACATTGAGCTGTCTGTTGAAATAAACATGTTACAAGAAGAAATGTGATTTGAGGGGTCGTTTATAAACAAAGGTCTATTGCCGAAAATGGGTAAAAGGTAGAAGTTTAATATCTTCGGAAAAAATACTTGAAATTGGTTTATCTTTAGTATTTTGAAACCACAAAGGCAAAAAAAATTTTCTCTAAAAGTTATTACTTAAATTGTTGTTAAAGTAACACTAACTATTGGACGACCCCTTCAAAAGATGCATAATTTTTTCATTCAAAAAGTTGCCGAAAACCACATTGAACCGCAAATATATTTGTCTCGAAATTTTAATTTCTGGCCCATAGTGCCCCGTGAAACCCGCCTGATAATTCCCTTCGAAACCTTGTGCTATCGGTGACAACCGGCGTAACAGGATCTGGGAGAGTACCTTGCAGGCGACGTTTACCAGCGTAACACCGCGATAGTTGCAGCAGTCTAGCCGATCATCCTTTTTGTAGATGGGACAAACCACTCCTTCCATCCATTCTTCCGGTAGCTTTTCCTCCTCCCAAATCCTCGAAATAACCCAGTGTAGAGCCTTTGCTAGGGGTTTTCCGCAATGTTTATAAAGCTCTGCCGGTAGGCGGTCCTTCCCAGCGGTTTTATTGGTCTTCAGCAGCCCGATTTCTCTTTTGACTTCTTGGAGATTGGAGGGGTGCAGAGATATATTGATCAATAACTCTGGAACCTGGTGGAATAAAACCGAACATTTTTCGCCACAAGAAAGTTAACTTTATGTAGATTCCGATCACAGAATATTTGATCGCGGCAAAATTTTCTTAATTAACGCTGCCAAATTAAGGTAGCATGATCTTTATTTGAGAAAAACTACAAGAAACAAACAGGTGCTGTGAACAAACATCAAACTGTTCGAAAGTATATAAAAATAACTTTCTTGAGGTGAAAAAAGATTCAATTTATCCCAACAAAATCAAGAGATATTCTCTTTTATTGATAAGCATTGCTAAAACTAAATGCCGCTTATCTGACCAAAACAATGGGAAACAACCACGTTTCGTAAACAAACACAATGTCGTCGGATTCCAATCGAAGACAGCTTATTTTTAGCGAAAAAAGCTCAATTTTATGTCAGCGGAATCCGGAATATGGACTTTTACGTCTCTCCGTGTCGAGAAAGTAGGGTAAAATGTCCTTCTTTTGACAAAACTGCTGGAAATATATGCGTGCCGTAAACAAACATCACCCCATTGAAATTCTTATAAAAATATATTTCTTTTTTGACTTCAAAAGATTGATCCTAGCCCAGCGCGCTGCAGCGGCGGGAAACCTAGACCACTCTCAGGACGTCGCTCTCGCTCCTTGCGAACATTCTCTTATCCGGGGCAGGATTTATTGTGGATCCGAAAAAGAAGCTGTCCAAAATAACTTTTTATTTTCGTTCCTCTCTCTCTCTCTCTCTCAACTCATCCCACTCTATCTCTCTCTATCTCTGAAATGCTCTCTCTTTCTCAATTCCTTTCTCTCTTTCTCGGTTCCTTTCTCTCTCTTACTGCTTCTCTGTGTTTCGCAAGGGAGCAATTTGGGGCCAATTTTGATCATGATTTTCTTCAACGACGTTGAATTCTCGCTTTGTTCGTATCGTATCGAGCACCATTTGTAATCATTTGCAAGGGGGCCTGCATCCTAAACTCAGCTCCCATGCGTACTAGATGTTGATTATTTCCTAGGCAAACCGGCAATTTGGCTTCAAAAGTGCCAAAGGCCGCGTCCGCACCGCATCCGCAGTGGATCCGCACTGCCTGAAGGCATTATATTATTATATTCCCTTGTTAGACCAAGCCTTGAAAACGCTTCAGTGATATGGACACCAAACGACGCAACTTGAAACTTAAGGGTTGAGCCAGTCCAAAAAAGGTTGATACGGCTCACTCTCAGGAATCTTCCATAGTGGTGGTGATGGATACTTAGGGTTTCAACTACTTACTACTCGCTCGAAGACGGTTCGCATATTTACTTCTGTCGAATCGGTACTCGAGTTTGGAATATCTGCATCCCCATTTGCTAGTCGACTGAAAAGACTGATTAAAATTTAATTGCAGTATGCACTATAGATTAAGACAAAGTTGTCAGGATTATGCCGAGCCGTTCTGTATGTACCAATTTACTGAAGTTTGCTTCACCGTGTATTTCGAAAATGCCACTGAAAGCACAAATTGACGTCATTTTCACTTATCTAAAAGCAGCCTTTGATCGTATCGATCACGGTCTTCGTAGTTTATCAATAATTCAGGAGTGCCACAAGGAAGTAGCATGGGCCCCTTATTTATTTATTTATTTATTTATTTATTTATAATGTAATTCATCCGACTAATAGTCTACATGAATGTAAATGACTAGGAAAGCCCGTTCGAGTTGATCAGAAAAAACGATTGTGGAGTCATTCTCGAATAGGCACAAAACCCAGTATCGTTTAACTAGCATTTCGAATTATAAAAGCTCACAATAGTAGTCAAAAATAATTAAGGATAGAGCATCGCACATACAAATTTACAAAATAAAACGTAATGGTCAATTCACAATAAACAAAAATGAACATATTACTAACTAATAGATGAGTTAAGTAACTTAAGCAGCTTTTGTTTGAACACCGATGACGACTCGTTGAACTCGAACAGGTGGAAGAACTCATTGAAGGTTGCACACATCGATTGAATAGGAGAATTCTTCGTGAAATCTGAACGATTGATGGGCATATGCAGAAATCCGCTACGTTGACGAAGGTTTCTGGGCAATACCCTTGCCTGTAATTGTTCTAGTAATGCGGGACTATCTACTTCTGACGTGAGAATTTTAGCTGCCATAACAGCCTTGTACACCTTCCTTCTCTTTTCGAGGGTTGTCAATCCCAGCAACTGACAGCGAGCTTCATATGGTGGAAGGTTCTGTGGGTTATTCCACCGTAAATGCCTAAGGGCGTACCAAACAAACTTGCGTTGGATAGCCTCTATCCGATTAATCCAGTTTGCACGATAAGGTGACCAAACAACTGCAGAATTTTCCAGGTGAGATCGGACATGTGCACAGTATAATGAGCGAAGACAGTGTGGGTCGTCGAACTCCTTGGCAATTTTGAACATGAATCCCAGTTGTCTATTTGCTTTATCGATGATTGCTGAGAGATGGTTCCGAAAAGTTAACCTTGTGTCGATTAAAACTCCAAGATCTTTGATACAGTCCACACGTTCAAGTATCTGATCATTAATACGATAGTCAAATTCGAAAACTTCACGGCTTTGTTTACGGTGGAATGAAATTACGAGACATTTATTAATGCTGAGCGTCATTCTATTTTCTTGGCACCAATTGGTAAAGGTTTTCAACAAAGACTGTAGAACGTAGCAGTTGCCCAAGCTTTTCACAGCGACGTATATTTTTAGGTCGTCAGCATATACCAGTTTACATTTATCGTTAAGTAGAGCTGTCACATCATTAAAAAACAGTGAAAATAACAACGGGCCAAGGTTGCTACCTTGGGGAACTCCAGTTTCATTAACGAAAAAATCAGACAGCGATGATCCGATTTTAACTTGTAGCTTCCTATTTTTCAAGTATAACTCCAACCAGCGACAAAGACGTTGAGAAAACCCAAGTTTAGCAAACTTCTTCAGAGCAATATTATTATTCAGGCCGTTCTTCAACGACGCAACTCTGTTACTACCATATGGAGTTCGAAACATGAAAAAAATAGATGATTTCGTTGGCTGGTGTCAGAGGAGCTGACTCGTGATCAGCAGTTGGTCGGAATCTTAACCATGGTCAGTGGTCAGTGCCACACAAGGACTTTCTTCGGGAATTCGGTGTGAGATATATTCGACGTCATCGATTACCCTGTTGATGGGAAACGTAAAGTACTCGGTACCCTGCCAGTAACTGTGTCCGTCATCTATTATGACCTTGACGTCGCACTTCGCCGGACAGATGCTTCTCACCAGCACCTTCAGCCGCTCTTTCTGGGCCTGCTGCTTACACACGGCCGGCCTCGAAAGACGCTTGCGCATGAAAATGTTCATTTTGGCCAGGTACTTCTTCATTGTTTGCCCGGTTGCTCCGACCTCCTCTAGGCCCAAGGCCAGATCGATGGAGTCACCTTGCTCTTGGACCTCTCTTTTCAATAATTATAGAGTTTTACGGTCACGCAGCGCCGGGTAATCGGGCGGCCAGTACCAGATTTCCGTTTGAAGCTTATCCCAGAAAGAAGAGGATGTTGTAAATACCAGATCGGCTATATCCGGTGGTTGTGAAGAGCCTCACGATGTCTAACTTCTTCGCTCCGATGTGAAGCTGACAGTACAAACAAAGCATCAAGTGTAACGTGGTTGATACGATTGGCGGTCCAATAAGTGTGAAAAAATGTCAAAAATTGAGGGAAAATGAGCAAAATGGGGCACTTCCCGATGGCAAACAGGAAAGGGGTGGGCACCACGAGATTCTCCGGAAAATTTTACTTAGGACCACCTATATTTTATCAGCCTGCAGGCCGTACCTTAATTGCATCTGCTTTTTCGCTCGTTTTTGCCCATAGCCCATAGTGTTGCGAAGCCCGCACTCATGGATAGCCGATATGAGCATTTCTCGCTCTCATATTTTCATGCACGAGTTATTGCCAGCGTGTATTTAGCTGTCAGCTCGCGAGGGCTCGCATTCTCAGCCGCGTATGCATAGGGAGGGCGTAGGATTAAGACGAGAAGAAAAAGCAATGCAAAATCCGTATCTATACAATCCCGTGTGCCTCACGGGCTGTTGGCTGTTCACGTGTTGCTGGCCTCGTGAGTGAGTTATGCAGAAAGACGCTACGAGGCTGTGCATTCGCGACGAGTGTGTAGGTAGCAGAATGTATGCACACAGCACCAGCGGTTTTTTGTCGTACGTTCGCGTCAGTGATGTAACCGCTTTTCATACTCGCTCACGTGTTAGTGGGCATTGTTCGCTTCTCCCTAAAAAGTATGCTTCCATTTGAGCTGTAGACAAAAAGCTTGAAACATCGAAGAGTAACAACGTTGACCATGCCAAGACAAACAATGGATTTTACTGCATATAAAAAGCAAAAGAATCTCAAACGAAGTGCAACATAACCCGCATCTGTCAGACCAAGAGCCCGTAAATTATATTGCAAACTGTTGTGTGAAAGATCGGAGTGCTAACGCGTAAATGGATGATCAAATGTATGTGAAAATTGAATGAACCTAATCGTAAGTTGCAATACACGACAAATACGCTAGCCTGGTACAAAGCCAATGGAGTCGAATTCATACCGAAGACGATGAATCCTCCAAACCGTTCCACGGCTAGGCCGATCAAAACATTTTGGGCATCGATTGGGATTTAATTTTACTATTTTTGTAAAAAGACTGGGGAAAAGTATCCAAAATCATTGGGAAACAGTCCGTACTGAAGATTAAAACGCTGCCACGTGCGTTGGCGTACGCTCGAATGAATATCAAAAATTTGAGATTTTCAAACAATTTGAACGCGCATTCAGAAATATCTCTAATCATTTTATCTTTTGTTCTTCATTACAGATATTCGATAAAATACCACCAAACATCGTTGAACGATGGAAGCATAGTACGCAATAGAATCAATAGCCAACACTTTCATCGGCAGAAGTCATCGAACTGTTAGCAAGGTGAGTAAAGCTCATTAATGTCCCTTTTTATTCCGGATCGTTTCGACAATTGAATTTTTCCCGTCGTTCCTCTACCATCGAACAAAAACCTGGGTTTTTGGCTATCGAGGTAGAAAAACAGCCATTTTTAGAACAACATCACAGCCTTTTCTCGCGGTGAGGAAAGCAAAAATAAACATTTTAATCACCTTCTGTTACTCCGATATGCCACAGAAGGCGCATTTGTTAACGCTCAAGTGGCGATGATGATTCTGACTGAATGATGAACGATGATGAATGATGAAAAAAAAACTCAAATCGTGGTTTTCTGCGATCAATTTGCTAACGATGGGCTTCCTCGTGCGCCGAAGTCACCATGGAGATGACTTTTTGTGCCAGCACAACAACAACAACGGTAGGTGGGGTGGAGGCTCACCACTCTATGTTGGCGAAACTGCGTTCTTTCACCGAGAGCTTTCCCAGAAGCATTATTGCTCGGGTTGATGGCCATTCGAAAATTACGTTCCCCCCTCCAGTGGGAAAAAGTCATATCGTTATCAACTCCCCCTCCCTCCTCGCTTTGAGTGAATCACGAAAAATGTATAAATTCAATCTCGCTTAATTTCCGCGGAATTCTGATGCGCTGCCCGTGCTTATTGTTCGACCATTCACCGGAGGATTCCGCGAATGATTTTAATTACAATTCATAAGTTCCACGCAATGTCATCGTTTAAATGGCACCGTGAAATGCCACCGCCAGTGGCGGCGCCTGCTTCGCACGCAATTATTATGCAACGTGCGCCCTCCGGTGCGGCGCGGCGCGGCGGTACCCTGGTTGACACCGAACCTGGCCCGGGCGGAAAGGTTGTTGTGTGCGATTGATTGACAGAAATAGCAGCGCTGCGCGCAGCGCAGTTCACTAGGGCGACACTCCTCTTCGACAGTGCGAGTATTGTGTTTGAGTGCGGAAGCAAATTAGACGCTTCGCTGATCACATTGAATGCAGCGCTGCTGCCCATAGTGTTTGTTTACAATTGTACGGGAAAGATTTCTTTCGAAATATATTTCAAATGCATTTTTTGCTTTGTTTCCCCCGTCAGCGCTCGTCGCGCACTCGTTGTCAGTCGTAATTAATTTCTCACAATGCCACTTGAGCTGTCACGTTCGCCACTAGAAAGTATCACCTTCGAAGTCTAAACCTCCCCGAGAGTCGACCCAATGCCACTGCCGCAGTAAATATTGGCACGCTAATCGCGGCGACGACGACGACGATGACGACGACGCCGCCACCGCCACCGCCGATGTACCCTTCAGTAGTATACCACCGCGTCGTTTGTTGGTTGTCACGAATCGACTCAGCTCAGCAGGCCAGGCCAGGCAGGCATGCATGCAGGCATACGCGATCCTCGCAGTTTTAACTCGTTTATGTAAGCGAAGCAACTTTTTAGTACTTGCGACGAGCACCACTACAATGTGTGATATTGCGGCAGCAGCAGCAGCAGCAGCGTCGGGGTACGTACAGAGTACATACGTGCAGCGCAGTAGTCGGTCGCGTCGCGTGCATTCGGCTCTGGCTCTGGCTGTATATTTACGACTTTCAATGCCGCCGTCCCCGCTGCTGCTGTTGCCCTCATCAGCCACCGTGCAGCCAACATTCCCGCAGCTCACCGATGAAACCAGTTGTTGGTTGTTACTGTTTTTGCCATTGCACACTCCGCCGCACTCGACGCGCACTCGCTTTGCCTTCAACGGGGATGTTTGCCATAACTATACGTACCGGTTTTGAAGAACACTGTATAGTGTGGAGCACTAGTGTATAAAATAGTGCACCTTTTTTGAGCTACTTTGCTTCTTCGGTGGGTAACTAGAGAGTATATGTATACAATACATAGTTGGCCTGGCGTGAATTCGTAATTGGGACAGACCGTGCAGGAGAAAAAAAGAAGAAAAAATGCAAACAAGAAGGAAACCCTGCCTGACGGACGACGGACAGCTCATGGTGAACTTAGATTTTTGTGACTCATCAAATTGTTCCAAGTGTTTGACGTTTCTGGCGGGATAGACTGCTGATGTGCGGCAACGCGGTCGCTTGGTTCGTTTGCATCAGGAAACGATTTTCCTGATGAAGGATGTTTCCCATTTTTCCATATTGATACCGATGGTTTGCAGTCTGGTGATTAACGACAGTAAAACTGTAGCGTCAAATGTGAGTTGCATCCAAGCTAAACCTGGAAGCCAATCTGTCCCCAGCCACTTGTAAATCTGTCTTCTTGTCGGTAATCCATATAAAGTGAGACAAAGTCTTTTTAACGTTTTTGAACCTCCGCCTTGTTAATGTTTTCCCCCTTTCAGAAAGCCCCTTTTATCATCCAGCCATGTTTGCTAAGTTTGGTGGAAAACAGTCAAAGCGTTCCGGAGTTATGGCGGAATAACGCCTTGACCGTTCTCCACAAAATTTGGCATGCCTGGGCATTTGGATGGTGCCCAACAAGGGGAGGAGAAGCCCAAATATGTAAAGGGTTACGTTTCTCTTTCCCACTGCTGCAGGGATTTTTGGAGATCAAACAGATCCATAAGCGCCAGTGGGACAAAAGGGGGAAGAGATTCTAGCGTCATAACTCCGGAATGCCTGGACGGTTCTTCGTCAAACTTGGCACACATGTTCTTTGACATAATAGAGCCAGTACAGGGCACAGTGGTCCAAAAAGCGAAAAACATGATCGCGTGATATTGCGCCGAAACGTGAAGTTTTTTGCATGTAGTGTCTTTAGGAACATTTCTTGGTATTACAAGCCCCTCCTTGTGAGTAAAATCTTTGGACGATTAATTCCCTTAAACGTGAGATACAAAATTTATTTTCTCGTATATTCGAGATACAGGTTTGGTACTTTCGGCAAAATTGTAGTAAACATCAATACAAAAAACTTTGTTAAAGACACCATACTTGTATCTCTTCATGGAAATTGTCTATGAACCCTTTAAAAGAGTTTGTCTATGTGGACAAACCCTTTAAAAGAGTTTTTAAACCCTGACTTATTCTGGTCAACCTTTATGTGTTCATAGTGTTCTAGAAAGTTGGTTATCTTGCTAAAATCTACGAATTTGTAGAACATTATTATATATTATTTTCTGAAGTTTCGGAGATTTTGAGCTTTTTTGGTGAAAAATAGTACTTTTTTGAGCTTAAATATTTCCCAAGGTAGCAAATGGTGGCAAGGCAAGCGAAAAAAAACATCAGAACGTAACAGAAAAGGAAAACAAGACAGGAACAAACGAAAACTATAAAGAGAAAAGGAGTTAACGAGTCAGAAAACAAAAAAACGTGACAATAAAGAGGAAAAAACGGGACTGAAACTAAAGAAAAATCGGGGAAAAAATACAACAAACAAAACGGAGAAGAACCAAACCCAAGAGAAAAATCAGTACTGAAAACGGCGGAAAATGCGACAGAAAAGAAAAGAAAAAAAGACAGTGGATAGAAAAGAAGAAAAATAAAAATGTAAATTAGGCAAAACGAAGCAAATAAAAGGTAGGAAACCTGCAAAGAAAAAACGAGACGTGAAAGGGAAAACGGAACACCAAATAAGAGTAACAAAACGGAATAATAAGAATGGCGATAGAGTAAAAAGTAAACCGATAGAGGAAACGAAAAGTACAGGAAAAGGAGGTCAATCCGGATTTTAAAGGAGAATGATGAGACAAAATGAAAACGGGAAGGGGGAAAATGAGACAGTCACAGAAGAGTATAAAAACAGGCAAAACGCATCAAAGAAAAGGTAAAACTGGGATGAAAAAGACGAAAAAGATAAAAAAGAAAAACGGAGAGCAAACGGAAAAAGAGCGTCTAAAACAGAACAAACATGACAGAAAAGCAGAAAAAAGGCGCATCTAAAAGTGTAAATACGGAGCAGACGAAGGCGAAAAACGAGAAGGAGGAAAGTTAGAAAAAAGGCGAATACTGCAATGTTCCGATTTGTCAGCTCCCGATTTTGTCTACCCCCGATTTTATCAGCCTATAAATTTTGTTTAATTCTTGTGCTTTTAAACATGATTTATAGAACTTTTAAGCCTGCTTGAAGCTATTTTGATTCTCTGGAGAGAGTTTTTGAATAAAATGATACCTTCTTGCGAGTAATACGGGGTCAAAATTAGGGTATTTTTATAGTAAAAGTTTTATAGTTCCTAAACAAGCAAAGATAGAGGTATACTACTTTCAGCAATGTTGTGTATTTTTACTATTTGTACAACTTTGTAAAACAGAAAAAAGTCTTACAACAACTACAAAAACAGCTAAAATAGAAAAACTGATTTTAAGAATTTTTCATTTATGAGAAATAGGATTTTTCTATCTTCGTTGAAGAGATAGAAGTTTACTGTCTTCAGCAAAATTTCGTGTAATAATATGCTGTAAAACTTTGCAGAACACATCAATGTGTTATTTCGAAACTGAAGAAAAATATTTGTTTTATTGCACTTTTAGGGGGATTAATCAAAATTTTAATTCCGCTGGACGATAGAACTTTTAGTTTCAAGAAAGACTTCCAAAGGTTCCATCAGCCTAAAACCACGTTTTCCCGCTCAAAGCTAATGCGCACCATAAAGGGTTCTGGACCAGTGTGCTGTGCCCGGTTCATTGAGCTTTCGGTTGACCAATTGGGGGTTAAAATTTAATTTTTAGTAGAAGTTTTGGATATTGCTAGATCATAAGTGTTGAACTTTGAAAAATTTTCGAAAAAAAATTTCCCCATTTTGTCAGCCCAAAATTCAACACGGGGCTGACAAAATCGGAACATTACTTTACTACAACGAGAAAAGTAAAAAAGGAAGAGAAAGACAGAAAACGGGAAAGAAAGTTTAAATAAATGAGTGAAAAACAAGAAGAAAAATGGACTGGAACTGGAAATAAGCAAAAATTAGGACAGAAAACGAAGAAAAACGGGACTGAGCAAAAACCCGAGACTAAAAGAAAAACGGAAGAATTAAGAAGGAAGGTGAGAGCAAAACACAACAACGGTACAGATAAAAAGAAAAATACAAACAAACAATGGAAAAACGGAACTAGAAAAACGAAATAAAAACAGCAGAAAAGAGCAGATTAATCTCATGTTTTTGTCTTGATTTTTATATTGAGGTCAGGTGTTTAATTAATTTTTTATAACGGTAGTACAGTAATGTTCCGATTTGGCAGCTTCATGTTGAATTTTGGGCTGACAAAATGGGGAAACTGACTAAATCGGGAAAAAAAATTTCGAAATTTTTTTCAAAATTCAAGACTTAAGACCTTGCAATATCGAAGACTTCTACTAAAAATTAAATTTTAACCCTCAATTGGTCAACCGAAAGCTCAATGAACCGGGCACAGCACACTGGTCTAGCACCTTTTTTTGGTGCGCATTAGCTTTGAGCGGGAACACGTGGTTTTAGGTTGATGGAACTTTTCGGAAGAGGTTCTTAAAATTAAAAGTTCTGTCGTCCAGTGGAAATCAATTTTCAAATTTTCAGTTTCAATATAACACATTGATGTGTTCTGCAAAGTTTTACAGCATATTATTACAAGAAATTTTGCTGAAGACTGTAACCTTCTATCTCTTAAGCAAAGATAGAAAAATCCAATTTCTCATAAATGAAAAATCCCTAAAATCAGTTTTTCTATTTTAGCAGTTTTTGTAGTCGTTATATGACTTTTTCCTGTTTCACAAAGTTGTACAAATAGTAAAAATACACAACATTGTTGACTGTAGTATACCTCTATCTTTGCTTGTTTAGGAACTATAGGATTTTTACTATAAAAATACCCTAATTTTGACCCCGAATTACTCGCAAGAAGGCAGCATTATATTCAAAAACTCTCCCCAAAAAAAAGCACAAATGTTAAACAAAACTTATAAGCTGATAAAAACGGGGGTAGACAAAATCGGGAGCTAACAAAATCGGAACATTACTGTATTAACCTTATTCACAACATAATATCTCATGAACTTAGCACTTTCTTGTTAAAAAACAAGTAAGTTTTCATCGAATATTTACAGATGATGGATTACTGATAGATCTAGAGGTAGACGGTCTCTTGCTGCTACCGGAGAAAAAAAGAACTGAAAAGAGCACGGGGAAAAAGGTGACAAAAACTGCACAAACCAGTAAGAGAAGAAAAGAAGAAAAATTGGCATGAAAAAACGAAAAACGAAAACAAAATCCTGATGCGATGGAAGGGAAAACGAGATAAAAGAGAGTCTTCTCAGATATAAGAGGAAAAAAAGGAATAAAATACGAGAGCAGGAATATTGAAGACAAATGGGATAAAATGATAAAACAAAACGTGACTAAAAAGGAGCAAAAGCAGGACAAAAGAAGAGAAATAACAAAACACGAAGACAAAAAAAGGAATTTACACTCCAGAAAACAAAAACAAGACTGGGAAGGGAAAAAATGAACCTGAAAATAAGGAAAAAAATGACAGAAAAAGACGTCAAACGAGACAAAAGTTAAGAACAAGAGCTAATTCAGGACTAAAAAGGGGGGAAATCGGTCAGGAAAACAGGGGGAAGGGGAAACTGCGGGCAAAAATGAGGAATCACAGGAGCGAAAAGGAGGGAAAAAGAAACAAATAGAGGTAAAAAATGGACGGCACAGAAAAAGGAAAAAAAAAACGTGATAGAAAAAGTGACATAACGGGAAAGACAAAGAAGGTAAACGAAACAGAAAACAAGAGAAACCAAAAGGGAAAAGAAGAAAAAGAAAGAGAGAGAGAGCGCGAGAGAGAGAGAGAGCGCGAGAGAGAGAGAGCGCGCGAGAGAGAGAGAGAGCGCGAGAGAGAGCGCGAGAGAGAGAGAGAGAGAGCGCGAGAGAGAGAGAGAGAGAGAGCGCGAGAGAGAGAGAGAGAGAGAGAGAGCGCGAGAGAGAGAGAGCGCGAGAGAGAGAGCGAGAGAGAGAGAGAGAGAGAGAGAGAGAGAGAGAGAGAGAGAGAGAGAGAGAGAGAGAGAGAGGTGATACAGAGGTCAAACGGGAGAAAAGAGTCAAAGGAGAAAGATATAATATAAACTGGTAAAACGGCCAAAAGATAAAGGTAAAGGTAAAAGGACAATAAAACGACGAAAAAGAGAGAAAAAGAGAAGTAAAGGAAAACGGAAGAAAAATGAAGAAAAGTTAGCGCAAAAACCAAGACAATAGTACAGAAAAGAAAGAAAAACGGAACAAAAAGTGGAAAAACGGGACTGGAAAAGGAATTCTTCCATAGAATGTACGAAAAAAGAAGGGCTGGCAACACTGTTAAGAAAAACTTTTACCGGTATGGCAAAGTATTTTACATTGCGTAGAGAATCACTGCTTCAAGAAAAAGTTATTTTGCTCTTCGTTACAAAATGGGGGATTGCTTGCTTTTAAACGCCATATCTCGGGATCGGCAAGAAATACCTCGGGGCGATGAGTGATTCTTATGTAAAAAAGTCTGCGAAACACGATGGAGTTGGAATTTTTGAGATCAAATTGTATTCATTGAGAGAAACAAGTAAATTTAGTTTTCAAATTGAGTTTAAAAATATTTGGCAGTACTGCTCTTTCGAATTTCTTGGGTAATGTGTAAATAGTGTCTTTCTAAGCCTAATACTTCCGGAGATATAAGCAAAAGAAAATAAAAGGGTTTGACAAAAACGGGAAAGTCCAACCGGTACCAAATTTTAGACTTTTACATTCTTATTTAATATGAACAATCTGGCAAAATCCGTAAAGGCCGATCACACGTTGGAACTTTTTCTCAGTCACTTGACGTGGAATGACTCATATGTTAATCTTATTTTCAAGTAAAACTTCGTGTTTAATTTCGTGTCCATCTCCAAAGTCTAGTTTAGTGTTCAATGTCAAGTTCAGTTTCAAGTCCAATTGCATGTCCTATTTTAACTCTAATTTCAAGTTTAATTCAGTTTCACGTGTAGGTGAAATTTAAACTATGATTTCAAGACCAATTTCTAGAAGAATTTGAAATCCAACTTCAAGTCTAATTTCAAATGTAATTCCAAGTCTAATCTCAAGATCAATTTAAATTCAATTTACGTCCAATTTCAATTACAATTTTAAGGTCGATTTCCAGCTGGTCAAAACAGAGTAGTGTTTGAAATAAAAATTCGCAGTATCTGCGTCGGTAAAGGAATATAAGGAGACACTTTTTTCCTGTCGAGCAGCTTTGCTGCTGACCACGTCATTTCTGAACGGAATTTGTTTTTCTTTTGTCATATTCAAATGTACCAAATTTTCACCTGCTGTGCTGGTTCACAGCACGGAAACAAAGACCCAATTTACACAGTGCCTGATCAGCAGCGAGCGCTGCTCTGGTGGAAGGCAAAGAAAGCTGAAACACTTATTTGACCGAAACCGTTATACGTATTAAGGTTTTTTTTGCTTGCGCGACTCCTCGCGAAGAAAATCATGTCGCAGTGCTTTGCAATGTTTTCTGCAAACAAAAGTGGCCCCAACCCACATTACTGTCGTCGTTTTGTTCGTCCTCACCCGGTGCAGTTTCGGAAAATCGTGCCGCGAAATGCCTGCCAATGGTCAATCGTCGTCTTCGTCGTCGTCGTCGTCGTCTATATGTGTAGTATAAATAACGCTCGCGGCGAATGACGACGATTCCGTTCTAGCTAGCGCTCAGCTAGCTAGCTTGCCAGACAGGGGGCGACAGACCCCCTCGGCACGGACGGTACACATACGGCTGCCAGATGAGAGCGCGTGTGTTTGAAAATAATCACCCACCATACCACCAGCCAGCCTGCGCCGTGTGCCGTCGTCGTCCTCGAGCACCGACCGACCACTGCGGTGGCGGGTGGTGTAACCGTGACTTCCACCTTTCCCGGGCCGCTGCGCTGGGAGACGATGCGGGTCGGTGAGTTTTTGTTTAGACTCTGGCCTTAAGACAAAACGGAAAGCAGGCAACGTTTCCTCACGGTTTTACCACGGAAGACGTGCGTGCGTGGAAGTGGCACGAGAATGGTGAGGTTGGGCGCAAAGTGTCATCTAATATTAATAAACAGCACATATTCTAGTTTCCATATGGCCGTAAGGCGCGTACACGGGAATGCCATCATCGCCATCATGGTCGTCGGCGTCGGTGTTGGAGCCGATGTTGAGATGGTGCTTTCTTGAACGTATAGCGCAACGTTATGGCTGGCAGACGGTGACGTGATGTGCATGAAGATGACTTACAGCATGCCAAACGACGCAATCAACATGGAGATTTTCTACAGCACAGCACAGGCTACAGTTCGGATGTATAAATCGACACATATTGACCGTTGGTTTTGAATAAAACATGAGAGAGCATTAGGAAACTTCATCGCGAGCAGGAGCTCACACTAAGCTGGAGGTTCTTTATTTTTAACAAAGTCCCTGGTGAGGGGTTTATCGATTTCATCTTGTCAAGGCCGTGAGGACTTCCGGGCCTTGAACTGCAAAGAACTTACTCTGTTTGACAACAGTTCTATTCCTGTGCAATTAAGTTATTTAGAAAGTTATTATGAACTTGACTTTCAGCTATTTAAGATTCAATCCTCGAAACCTCATTAGATTTTAATTACCTAGTAAAGTAAATCCTGAATAGTAAAGAAATTGAAATAATTAAGAATCCATTAATTTTAACTATACAATTAGAGTGACAAAAGTTCAAACTCATATGCACAGCACTAACAGCCAGATCAACATTAGATCAAGTAACCTGTGCTTTGCGGTCCATTATAAACGAACTGCAACAGTTGCCTTGATGATTTCCGTGCTGTCAGTATTGGTACTTGGGTTTTTTATCATCACACTCGCGTTCTCTGGCGGAATGTTACACTGAGGAAAATTTTATTCCTTTCTGGTAGAGCAAAAATTGAATATCAAAGGTATTTTGCAGTTAGCTTAATTTGGAAGATAATGCTTTGTCAACCTCTCGACGCATATTGCCTACCAACTTCCAAGGTGTCAGTCAGAGACATAACCCTACAAGAGATTTCGCTCTAATCCGCCAAATTGCTGGTTTGGAAACTAGAGATTTAACTCCCAAGTCCGGCCAAATAATTTATAGATCACTTTAGAGCTATAAGCTATCCTCCTTCTTTCATACCGAGTAAAACAGCTTCTCATCGTCGGTGAAAATTAATGCGATAGGCATTATCAATTGCAGTGGGCAGTTCATTCATCAATAGATGGGAAAGAAGTGTTCCCAAATGACTGCCTTGCGGTACTCGCGATGTTGCATGCTTTGCTTCAACTGCTACCCGGAGCTATACACCTATACATACAAATTCGTTCTTGAACAGCATAGGTATTCTCTCGTGCGATACGTCACTGTGACTGAGCGTAAGAGAATGAATCTCCAAATAAATCGTAAAGTTAAACTTAAACACACATTTAAACTACATGTTTATCTAATTCTTATTAGGCTTTTTACTTTCTAGTTAACAAAATGACGATTCCCGCGATGGAAAAATATAAATTCTGCCAATTTGTTTGCCATCTTCATTCATGAATGTGTGCTAGCGGTTTTCGCAGCTGATGTTTTCTCTGGCGGTTAATTCTCTTTCGCTCTCTGGTTCGTTGTAGGTATGAAATGCCAGCTGTGGAAGAAGTAAGCAAAATGCTCACAGCTGAATTTGGTTCACATCGCATAGCAACAGAGACATCGCATATAATAGCGAGAGAAATTCATATGTAAGTTCGGTGCTTCTGATCAAGGTTGAAATTTCATGGTGCTTGAAATCTCATTTTTGCTGCTATGAATTTTTCAACACTGCTCTCAACACCTCTAGAATTCCAATAATATCGAAGTTCTTTGCCATTTCTTAAATGCTACTTAATGGTTGTTTTGACGTAATATACGGTTATTTTACTGTTCTCCTTCTTATAATACTGACAGTGCATATTGGCAGCTGATTGACTTGATAAGTTTGATTTTAGAATTTTAGATACCAATTTACAACTCTACATTTGAAGGCCTTTATAGAAGAGTAATTTTCAAGTAGGAATTTTAAGCTGTTATAGAATATTCGTTGTTTCGCTGACATTCGTTGGAACATATTTAGCATAAAAGTTGTTGGTTGTATAGATTCAGTAGAATCACTGACTAGTCCGTAATTGTCTTATACTCTAATAACCGGCTGCGAAGTCTATCGGCAAAGAAGGGTCAAGTCTTAAAAATCGTTTAAGCCTAAGACCTTGTTAGTTCGTCGCTAGTTGCGAGTTCAACATTATCAGCATTTTTTTTTTTTCAAATACTCAGCGATCTGTTTTAGATTCATGATTCAGCTACTTGAATCACTGCATCTAAGCAGTCACAGGTCCAATAGATTGTGGTACACTCAACAAACAGTTTCAGCTTTCCGCACCCCAACTAGCCTTTCAAGTCATTTTTGTAGAAAATAAAGAGTAGCGGTCCGAAGACACTTTCCTGAGGTACTCCCACAGTGTTGCCGTATTTAGTCCTTTAACATCAATCAGCGAATTTCTAAAACTGTCCTTTGACAACGATTTCGAGAGTTTTTTTTCTTAGAACTTCTCTAACATATTAATAGATCTGTACTGTGTTGCATTCTTTGTATTGCTCATTTTCGGACAAATCCAATATGGGAGCTATGGTTGATTCCCTCCTCTATGATCTTGGGATCAAGCCCTAATATTATAAAGCAACGTGCAGTAAAATAGGCTCGAAATGCCCGTAAACGGTGGATTCATTGTTTATGTTAATTTTTGCGGAATTTGAGTATCAACCGGAATAGATTGCGGAGGAATTGAGAAATACTTTTCGTGTGTTCAAGCAACTGATAACGAATGAAATGTTTTTCTTTCTATTTGAAACCAGCTGACCCGACAAGCTTTGTATTGCCACAAATTAAACTGTGTTGTACATAAATCGTGAATCTCGGATGACCTTTGTCACAATCTTGAGTTTTGCAAGTTTCCGAGGAGTTCATGGGTGGTTTAATATACAAATTTTCCTCATAGTAAGGCAGAAAACAACTTCCCCCATTGCTTAGCCTGATACAATAAAACGGATAGCATTAAAATATTCGCCATGATTATATACCATTTCGCCGAACACCATTCTGCAGAACACCACTTCTCGGTAGATCATAACGCAGAATATAGAGTTTCGCGGAATACCATTTCGCGAAAAACCTTACGCGAGATGTACCATTTCACGAAAAATGTTTTCGTGGAAAGTACCATTTCGCAGGGGTGACCCTTCGGACTCAACTGAAGGTAAGTTATATAGGTCAGTAGACTTAGGAAAATAAATAACCTTAGATAGAGGTGATCTCTACGGGGGAGGGGGGCTGCCCCCGCAGTGACCGGCGCTTCCGACGGCGGGTTGCCGGCAACACTCGCAACCTGCGGCCGTTTCGCCCTGAATCATCTTGTGTTACTATTGTATTTATTTGGAAGCCCCCCCTCTTAAAGGGAAGAGGGGCCATAATTGCCCTCCTAAAGAGGGGAGGGGTCTCAATTCAGCATAGAAAAAAAATTGCCTACAGAAACACCCACATGCTAACTTTGGTTTTATTTGCTTGATTAGTTCTGGAGTTAGGAGGGGTCCTCATTCACCTTAGAAAAAAATTCTTGCCTCCAAAAACCTTCACATGCCAAATTTGGTTCCATTTGTTTGATTAGTTCTCGAGTTATGAAGAAATTTGTATTTCATTTATATGGAAACCCCTCCTCTTATGGAGAAAATTCCCCTCCTAAAGAAGGGAGGAGTCTCAATTCACCATAGAAAAAAAATGCCTGCAGAAACACCCACATGCTAAATTTGGTTTTATTTGCTTGATTAGTTCTGGGGTTATGAGGAAATTTGTATTTCATTTGTATGGCAGCCCCCCCCCCCCCCCCCTTACCTTTTTGGTAAGGGGTCCTAATTCATCATGGAAAAAAATCATCATGGCACTACATGCTTATCATCGGCGAGAAGATTGGTTCAGTAGTTTTCGATTCTATAAGGAACATCCCGACAGACAGACAGAAATCCATTTTTATAGGTTTGATATGATAGGACCGACAGTTCTGAAAGACCATAATTCGCTCGGCGCAGGATCGATAACAGACCGTCGCCAATAAAGTAAAGTAAGTGCTTAATAGGCCACAGCGTCTCAGCCAAGGGATGATACGTAACGTTGGTGCCTGGCGTATCTATAGGTATAAAATAAACCCCGCAGTGGTCCTTAGCTTTTTAACCCAGCCCCCTCGTGGTACTAACCGGAATACGAGCAACCTTAGCGGAGATCGGGTAACCAAGAAACCAAGAAAAACACATACCAAGACCAAGACGGAAAGAAGCACTCATGCGAGTGCTGAGTGTAATAACGAGGAATAGCCTTGGCAGCCTTGAATGTCTATTCTAACGTGCACTTGACGGTTTGACGATTCCTCAACCAAGTGGGCAGATGTACTCCATATTAGGAGCGGCTCATAACAGCATTTGATCCAGAGCAACCGTCCAAATTAAAAAATGTGTTGTTTCGGCAATAAAACTAAGAGTGCAGCCCTATCACGGAACTAGGTCATTGGGCCCTAGCAAGGCGACCCGCCTGAATCAATTTACTACGGAAAATAAAACAAAAATATGACTCAGAACTCGAAATCGAGAAAATACGACCTAAAAAGTTATGCATGGAACATTTGCAGAGCTAATTGTTACCTACAATATAGTTGCATTGATTATTGCTCCGTTTTTGGTAAATACGATGCACTTTATCCACTAACGGGTGTGACCCGGAGATACCTCGTAAATACATAACATAGAGCAAGACCTAACGCAACAATATTGTAGGTAACAATTAGTTCTCCAAATGTCCCATACAAAACATTTTAAAATTTTACTTGGCAGTAGAAAAGAAAGTAAAGCGTAGGTGCTACATTCCGTTATCGAAACTTGACCTTTGGTCCTGGGCTACCGTTCTCCAATCCCCTCGAGCACCAGCTGAGCGTGTGCCATCCTCGACAGCGCACCGTCATCGGGTGCGTGGACTGCCCCAAAAAGTCTACGGCCTCTTCTCCTAAATTTGGTGGTCATCAAGCTTCCTGAATAGCAGCGATTTCCGAATCAATATAGCTCCTGAGCAAGCAAACCAGCTCAGATCGTTAACGAGACGAATAGAACATTCTATTTAGTTATTTTTAATGTTTCCGAATAAGCTTTATTGTCGAACTGAACAAGGTACCTCCATCGGTTCCACCGAAAAAGGAGACGCATAGTTAGCTGCACTAGTATGTACATGAAGCATTTCTAAGTATAGTCATGGATCGTTATCATTGACTTAGATCTTCGAGGAGGCGCTAGGTAGGGACTTGAGAAAACCAACTAGTGTATGTGATTAAACAAACACACTTTTCTCAAGAGTGTCGATTAGAGATGAAATTAGCATTGGTTTTTCATGTTAAATTCGATCTGGAAAAACTTTGTCATTACTCGCAGGTTTGTAAGCTTAGAAGTTCTCCACAATAGTCCTAACAAAACACTAAGACTGTTGAAGATTCCTTCGAAAATACTGTATCAGTACCATTAGTACCACTGGGTTGCCAGGATTCTCGGATTTCCTTCGGTTGCGGCTGTGCTGATTTCCGTAATTTTGATCCTTTGATGTTAGGACTTGGGATTGGACTTATCATGCTCAGTATAGTTTCGACAAAGCGAAATATTCGGATAACTGTCATACTGAACAAGGCACCTCCATCGGTCGCAGCGAAAATGGAGACGTGTAGTTAATTTTTAATGTGTCATGCTATAGAGTATAGGGTAAAAGTGCGATTCAATGATTTATCGGTGCAGATTTGGAGTAAATTGACTACATTTGCATGGATGGGTGACTGCTTTGACAGATTGAATCTAACGTAAACTTTGGTTGCTTACGAAGCATAGTTACTGAGTTATGTGCAAATGTTATTTTAGGGCGGTTTTGATGTAATTTTTCGTTATACGGCAAATGCGATATCAACAGGAGGATACTGCCTATAATCGCATATCAGTCCCATCTGCAATATCATCGAGTTGAGCAAACAGCGTTTGAAGGTATTTTTCTTGTTTTGGTTATTTTACCTGTTGAGCGCAGTTTATTCCTATTTTTTCAACATAATATAATGAAATAGACCCTTAATATAACTTCTTTATCAAAACATTGCATTTTTCGTGAAAAGTGCAATGAAAAATAATGTGGAGACTGATATGCGATTACTTAGGCCATCGAGTAGCTAAATAATCGCATATCAGTTTCAGCTATTCTCAGTCGCAACCGTTCTGCGATAGAAATAGCTAGCATTTTTTCTCAGCGAATAGCATTTTTTCTCAGCTTTTCAATGGTGGTCTTAAAATGAAAATCGGTTGAGGTGCTCATGGTGAAAACGGCGATTTTTGTCATAAAATCCAATAAAGTGACCAAATACAAGATGACCACCAAAAAATTTAATTTTTACTTCGGGAATTTCAACCTATTCTTTTTCTTTACAGAACTGTTCCATTTATTAGTTGTATCATTGCAAATTTAGGAAATATTTCATGATATATATTTCAATATTTTGCTAAAAATTTAACTTTTTTTTAAACCATCGAGCCCCTTTGCGAACGAGGGGTCCACTGTTTCGAGGTATTAAGAATTCTCAAATTTTAACCATTTCCAACCAATCAAGTTCCAATCAAGTATAAGAGTTCCAATATTTGAAGACCTCACGTGTCATTAGTGGCCCACGCTATGTCCGAAGGCAATTATTGTTTAACTTTCATGCACCTCAGATTTTTCTTCACAGGATGTTGGTATTGGTCAAAACAATTAATTTGGAGAAGGTCTTGAAATATTCTATCTTGGGTTTTTTACAAAATTCAATTTTCAAGGTTATATAGGGGTCATTCCCTCTCAAGTGATCATATCCGTTGTAATCGACCACCTCCGATTTCAACAAAATTTGGTATAATTGCTCATTCCGACCCCACATTCGATTTCCTAAAGTTTTGTACAGATTGATCAATCCCCCTTGCAGTGACGCTTCTCCAATTTTCTTAGATTTTCGAAAAAACTCATTTTTCTTTGCATGTCACTGCATGGGGGATTGATCAATCCGTTCAAAATTTTAGGAAATTGAATGTGGGTTCATAATAAGTAATTATACCAAATTTGGTTGACATTGGAAGTGGTCGATTACAACGGATATGATCACTTGAGAGGGAATGACCCCTATATAACCTTGAAAATTGAATTTTGTAAAAAACCCAAGATAGAATATTTCAAGACCTTCTCCAAATTAATTGTTTTGACCAATACTAACATCCTGTGAAGAAAAATCTGAGGTGCATGAAAGTTAAATAATTACTCAATTAACTTTCATGTGGAATTTCTTTGAAACAACCCTGTATTTATTAATTAACTGATGATTTTTGATGATTTATTGAAGTAAAATATATGGCCATACCAAGGAAAAACATTTGGTGGGACTGATATGCGATTATTTTTAAGATGGGACAAATTGTCTTCATATTTTTTTCAGACTTTTTGTAATAATAAACTTTTTTGTATTCTTAATGGATAGTAAAGCAAGAAAAAGAGAGAATCTGATATTTAACTCAAAAACGATGAAAATGCATATGGGACTGATAGGCGATTATAGGCAGGATATTACTTGTTGAAAATTTGTAGCAGCGTTTTACATCACTCACATATCTGTTTTGAAAATACGGTGAAAAGAATTTACAAAATATATTTCGCTTTTCCACAATTTATTCAAACCCCGTCAAGCGCCTAGCGGGATGTTGGCCGAGGGAAAACAATGTTTCTCCGCTGAAACATAAAACGGTTAATTAGGTTATCTATGTATATGGGGGTGATTTGGGCAAAATGGACTTTTCTTGCATTTCGCACAGTATGGAATGGATGGAATTTGATTCTTCTGATGTTTTGACAAAATTTGGAAGCTGTTTAAGTTCGTTTCACGGGCGGCCTTTAAGTTTTTATACCGTTGAATTAGCTTTTATCATGATTTTTGGGGAAAATAGGGTAAAATAGACCACTTTCCGAAGTCTGCGCAGGATGAAACCATCACCAATCGATTACCCGCATTTTTTTTACATAAGAATAGGTATCTTGTAAGATTCCAAACCAGCGGCTTCTAATACTTGGGATTACGAGCTCGTTTTTGCCCATTGTGCACTGGGAGACGAATTGCTCTACATTCGTAGTCCTACGTCAAGCCTGCGCCCGTGCCACTAGGCAGGGACCCTTGTACTTTTCTGTATTTTTTAAGGTGAAAAAGTTTGGAAAAATCATTTATTTAAGTCACAAAATATATAGGTCCCATATTTCTACCCTGAGGAACAAAAAGAGTAAATATTTGAAAGTTGCTTTCGGCACTATTTGTTAAGCCACATTAACATGGCTTGTTACTGTGTTCTTTCCTACCAATTCGAAATCATGATCACATCGAGAAGTTCGATAAAATGCACATTTAAGTCATATAATTATTATAAACAGCAGCAGTTGTATGTCTAATAAATTTATCGTTTGCTTTCCCCATTAAACACCCCTTAACGCCTTAACCACATAGTGTCAAATTTTGGACACAGATAAAATATGTAGCAATTCCTTCCGTACAAAACCTAAACAGTGGCCACAACCGACGGGTGTGTGACACCCGAACCGAGGACCAAAGTATCCGCAAAATTTATCACGGTATTTCGATAGCGTATCACCACTGACTGCATTTAGTACATAGTGCCTGTACCGACCTCAACCAACTCGACAGTGAACGACCACGGAACGTACCCAAAACGGGGCGTGATACTGCTCGCTACTGCTGCTGATACGGATATTATTGTTGTCCACGGACTGGCCGGTTGGCTGCAGGCTGCAGCACCCATTTAATTCCTATCTGTTCCTGACAACAACATTTCACACGAAACTCGTTCGCCGCCCGTTGCGTTGCTGCTTGGTTGCTGGCTGACGACAGACAAAACTTGAAACGAATTGTCAAGGTCGTTGACCTAAATTCGCCATTCGTTTCTTCGTCGTCGTCCACTTTTTTTTTGCCTTCTTTTTGTTTCAGTTTTTGTTTGCCCTCTCTTTGCGCGCTTGGGAACCGGGTGGCCGGCAGGAAGATGGGGAGCATGGGAAAAGGGTGGTGGTTGTTAGCAGCGCAAAGGTAGTGCTGTTTTTCTTCTGTTGTGCTTTCTCATACCTACCCAGCAAGCTAGCTGGTTGGTTGGTTGGTTATTCTTGCCCCAACATTCAACCATGTAGCACTCTTGTTTACTAGCATAAATAATCAAGCGGCCGACCGACCGACCGACAAACCGGGCGCAGCCCCCATCGTCTCTGGCCGGGTTGGGCGGGCTGGTGGTGGGTGGCAGGCTGCTTGGTTGGTTGGTAAAACAGAAAAAGCGGCCTAACGGGGGGTAAGCGGCAAGAGGTGTAAGGTGGTCCATTTGCGTTCATTTCTCGTAGTGTTATTCCCCTCGGCTCTCATACGGCTTTATACAGACAGTATGTATGGTCGTATATCCTATACAAGTGCGCTATTTTTTTACCGTCGTTTGTTGCGAAATGACGACGGTTCTGGTTAGGGTAAGATGGGCGATTTCGGAACATAATGTTGTTAATGGTGGTGCGCATTAAACGCCGCTGTCAAGATTTGGATATGTGACCCTGACAGGGGGCAGATGCCGCATAGCGAGCGAGTAGGTGGTGGTGGGTGGTGGGAGCCGTTTGTGTGAGGAGCACCAGCATGTGTAGATTTACCAACCGTAACCCCCCACCCTTTCGACGGGCTTGGAAGGGGCCAGACTGTGTGTTGATAGCAGCTAGATATCTCAACAAAGCTTTCCTACCTAGACCCGGCCGGCAGGGGTGGCTCGTTTGGGGATTTCTCGCACGCCCGCTGATGCGGTGGTTCATCTGTTTTCCGGAGAATTGCTGTCGGTACGGGATTTTGTGTCGACTGTTGGATTATGCTGGATTTAAAAAAAAAGCTTTATAGTTAGTCAAACTTTGATCAAAACTAAATTTAAAATGCTCTGTAACGGTTCTTGCTGAAAACCAGCAAATAGTAACTGAAACTGTCTTCCAAACTATCTCGACCCTTACTGCTTTAAGCTTGTACCAACTCGTGGGACGTTTATCGAAGACCAAAACTCAAACAACTTCACGGGCAAACCTTCTCTCCTGGGAAATTAAGATGTAGGGAAGTGTTTCCCAATTGTGGATTCTCCAAAAATTTAGCTCGCAGCCAAATAATATATGGTTATTCCACCAGGGGGTTCGCCAATCAAAAAAGTTTAGGAACCATTGATGCAGAGGAGGACTAAGTCAGAGTCGAAGTGGAGACTGAGTGATGCACTTGCAGATGTACCGTTACGCGTCTCTTTTTATTCAAAGGCACGTCAACTGAACTAGGATTTTTTAACTTTTTAGTGCTTTAAGAGTAAGTATAGCATGACAAATTAAAAATTAACTATGCGTCTCCATTTTCGCTGGGACCGATGGAGGTGCCTTGTTCAGTACGACAGCAAAGCTTATTCGGAAAAATAAAAATAACTGCCGCAATCAAAGGAAATCCGAGATCCATTGGATTAGAGTCCCAAAACTTTTGACCAGCTAGAGTCTCCTGTCTTTTGGCAATCAACTTTTTGTATTAGGAAATATAGACATAGTTTCTTCGTCAAAGTTGTGAATAATATAAAAAGAAGCAACTTTGCTGAAGAAATAAAATTTCTGTCTTTATCGAGTGCTGAACTATAGAGCATATTCTTTAAAACTTCTTAAAAAAATAGTTCTTCATGTTTAGTTTTTGTTAGTTGCATTTTACAAGAGCACAATGTTCTAGGCAATTATCGAAGCTCTTAAAATACATGTTTTTGCAGAAGACCGCAAATCTCTTGGACCTTTACTTGCTGAGTTATCGCATATTCAAGCTTTAAATTTCCATAGCTTCACTAGCCCATGGGGTGAAATGGGGCAAGCGGATTTATGAAATCAGCGCTTCACCTTAAAACTTAAGTCGAACACTATAAACTTGTACGAGTTCCGTTTGTCCCCAACCGCCCAAAAGAGACTACGGCAAGCATATGTTTGATGTGTTTCGCGTTCGCTAAAGGCTCGATTCACGTCCATTTTTTTGTTTTAGTAGATAGACACATGGTTTCTTCGGTAAAGTTATGGAAAAAATAAAGATAAACCACTTTGCTAAAGAAATGACATTTCTATTCCTATCCAGTGCAGAGCTATAGAGCGTTTTCCTTGGAAATTCTTCAAAAATTAATTTTTCATACTTATCTTATGTTGGTTGCATTTTACAGGAATATATGGTTCTAGGCGATTATTGAAGGACTCAAAACACATGTTTGTGCAGAAGCTTGCAAATCTCTAGGATCTTTCGTTAAAAAGTTATCGGCTTCTTTTGGTTGGTTCCCTGCTGAATTTTAACTTTGCTGGTCATTTGGCATTCTCACTGCGTGGCCAGCCTCTTCTCCAGCGTTCACGCCGGATGCGCCGCTGTCGTCGGATCACCTCTAGAGTCCTTCGCAACCGACTGTCTTCTCCCTGCCTCTACTTTTCCCATTTTGTGACTTCCACTTCAGCATGATGTTATAATTGTATCTGAATTTGTTAAGCTGGAGTTGAAATTTGACTTGAAAAGGGACACACAATTAAACCTTAGTTTAACTTAATCCAGGATATAAAATTAAAGTTTGAACGGAACTTTGAATGCGATATGAAATAGGACTTGAAAAAAGAATGGAATAGGACATGAAATTGTACTGGACTATTTGAAACTGAACTGAAACTGGGAATTAAATTGTATTTAAAATTTGCTTGAAATCCGATTAGAAATCATAGGCGTGCCCAGGGGGGGGGGGGGGAGGGACATGGGGGCACGTGCCCCACCCTCTCTTTAAAATTGAATACAAAACAAAATAATTTCTGAAACCCAGAAGTCCGCATTTTTTAATTTAATCTGCTACTATTTTTGCTGTTTAGTCAATTAATTGCGTTAAGATAGCTCCAGCCCAACAAACATTTTTGTCTAACAGTGGCTTATTTAACTACAGTAATGTTCCGATTTGGTCAGCCCCATGTTGAATTTTGAACTGACAAAACGGGGAAACTGACAAAATCGGGATGCAATATCGAAGACTTCTACTAAAAACTAAATTTTAACCCTCAATTGGTCAACGGAAATGAACCGGGCACACTGGTCCAGAACCTTTTTGCGTGCGCATTAGCTTTGAGCGGGAAAACGTGGTTTTAGGTTGATGAAACCTTTGGAATAGTTTCTTAACATTCAAAGTTCTATCGTCTAGCGGAATTAAAATTATTATTAATCCCCCTAAAAGTGAAATAAAAAATTTATTTTTCTTCAGTTTTAATATAACACATTGATGTGTTCTGCAAAGTTTTACAGCATATTATTACTAGGAAATTTTCTGAAGACAGTAACTTTCTATCTCTTTAAGATAGAAAAATCCTATTTCGCATAAATGAAAAATCAGTTTTTCTATTTTAGCTGTTTTTATAGTTGTTGTATGACTTTTTCATGTTATACAAAGTTGTACAAATAGTAAAAATACACAACATTGCTGAACGTAGTATACCTCTATCTTTGCTTGTTTAGGAACTATAGAACTTTTACTATAAAAATACCCTAATTTTGACCGCGAATTACTCTCACGAAGGCATCATTTTATTCAAAAACTCTCCCCAGAGAATCGAAATAGTTTTAAGCAGGCTGAAAAGTTTTATAAATTATGTTTAAAAGCACAAAAGTTAAACAAAATTTTTAGGCTGACAAAATCGGGATAAAAAGCTGATAAAATCGGAAGTAGACAAAATCGGGAGCTGACAAAATCGGTACATTACTGTATTGTATAGCTAAAATCAATGGAACAAGCGCTTGATAAGCTGCTATACAACAAAACTGTTCCTTGGGAGTTTCAAATTCAATTTCATGTCCAATTTCAAGTTTCATTTAACTTCCAGTACAGTTGTAAGTCCGATTTCGTGCCCAATTTTGAATCCTTTTCAACTTAAAAGTCCAATTTAAAACCAGATTAAATTCATTTCCAATTTTAAGTCCGATTTTAATTTAAGTGGCGGTGGAAAACTACAAAGAAAAGTTGGAAAATTGTCTTCTGTTTGTTACATGAAAATTTGTTGAAATATTTTTTTCTTGTTTGTAAAATTTCCCACTGAAAAATAATCCCACTGAAGAACGGAACCGACGAAAACGAAAAAGAAAAATGGAAAAGGAGTTAACTGGACAGAAAATAAAATACGAGGCAGGACAAGAGGAAAAACGTGCCTCAAAATAAAGAAAAAACGGAAGAAAAAAACATGAAAAACTAAATAGAAAAGCGAAAACAGGAGGAAAATAGGACTGAAAAGCCACTTGGTGGTCTTGGAGAAAAAGAAGTACGGAAAGGAGCACGGGAGAAAATAGGTGACAAAAAAGGACAAACGGGATATAAAAAGAAGGGAAATGTGACAGAGAAAAAGAAGAAAATCTGACATGAAAAAAGGAAAAATGAAAGAAAAATCGTAACAGAATGCGAGGGAAAAATGGAAAAGAAGAAAATGGGAGAATAAAAGAGAAAACGCAGGCAAAAAGTCTGGAGCCTGGACCGGAAAAAGGGGAGAACGAAAGAGAAAGGAACAAAAGTGAGATAAATAAAGGAAAAACGATTAGGAAAACAAGGAAAGCAAGAAAGAAAATAACGACAAACTATACAGAAAAGGAGAGGGGGGCTCCGTAGCCGCAAGGTTACCGAGTCTGCTTTGACAAGCGAGTGGTCGTGGGTTCGAATCTTAGTAGAATCAAGCCATTCGATGTCAAGTGACTTTAGCATGGGTTTATTCTCAGGCCCCTCCATTTACCCTTCCTTCGTGCTGAATTCTATATTTACCCTCTGAAGCCTCTTGACAGTGCAAATGTCCCTCCTATAGTTAAGTGTACTGGTCAGAGGTACGAATGAGTCCTCGCCAGGGACGGCTATAATATGGGATAGTGCTGGCAGCGAGGAATAAGTGGGTAAAGTAGATCAAGCTTTGAAGGAAGGGTTAATCCCAATACACGCAAGCACGCATACAATTTAAAATAAGCATATCGCTCACTGAATAGCGATTATAGCAAAAAGAAATGCAGTGCAGGTCATACAGCAAACACCCGGGCGATATTATAATAGATCAACTATACTGGTCGCAGTAATGAGTCCACACATGGAAAAAAAACAGAAAAGGAGAACACGGAACAAAAAAGCAGAAAAAACAGCAGAGAGAAAATATGGCGACGGAAGACAAGCGGAATAAAACAAAAAAGGGACATAAAACGTGACAGAAAAGGAGGAAAAGCAGGGCTTAATAGGGGGAAGAACGGAACCGACGGAAACGAAAAAAATGAAAAAGGAGTTAACTGAACAGACCAAACCAAAAACCAAAAAGAAAAGAGAAAACAGAAGGAAAATTAGGACTGAAAAGTGCGAAAAACAGGACGGGAAAAGAAGAGCAAGAGAACAGAACAGAAAAGTTGGGAAAACGGGAAAGAAAAGTGAGGAAACGGAACAGAAAACAAGAGGAATCCAAAAAAAGAAGATTATAGAAAAAGAGAAAAGGAAACCGATAGAGGAAAAGGGGTCAAACAGGATATACAAGGAGAAAGATGGGACAACATGGGATGGGAAAATAGGTCAGAAAAAAAGAGAAGAACAGCAGGGCAACCGAACCAAAAAAGGCAAAACGAAAAAAAAGGAAAATCGGTGGACAAATAGAATAACAAGAGCTAAAAACAGAATAAACGTGACAAATAAGAAAAAACGGGCCATTTTAAAGAAAAGAAAAACAAAACCAGTGAAGACGATCGAGAAGAAAAATATATTAAAAAGTTGGAAAAAGATGAAACTTGAAAACGAAAAAAGTAAAAAGGGAAGAACCAAATAATACAAAAAAAATAAATGCAAGAGGTAAAATAGGACTGGAGTGAGTATACGAGAAAATGGGAAAGAAATAAAAACGAGAGAAAAAGAGGCAAAACGGCAGAAAAAAGATGAAAAATGAGAACAAAAACCAAGAAAACGCTACGGAAAAGTACGCAACAAAAAAGGAAAAGAGAAAAACGGGTCTGAAAAAGCGAAAAAGAGGAACAGTAGAGAGTTAAAACACGTGAGAGAGTAAAAAGAAGAAAAAAGTCAATCCTGATTTCAAGTAAAAATTCGTTTAAGTCTAATTTAACGTCCAATGTCATGTTCAATTTCAAGTCACAGTGTCTGTTCGGTTTTAAGCCCAATTTCGAGTCTTATTTAATTGCGGCTTTGCTTTGCTTTTTTTTGTAAGTCAATTTTAAACCCTGATTCCAAGTCTAATTTCTGGTACAATTTAAATTCCTATTCTGGGCCTGTCAAAGGGGCGGTGGTCCCTATCAAGGGGTGGAGGAGCTGGGGGTGCTGACTAGGAGGGACTTAACAGGAGAAAGGAGGGAGGAGGAACGTGACTGTTAATGTATGTTCCGTCAAAACTCCACAACGTCTGGACGGTTCTCCACCAGACTTGGCAGTTGGCATACGTGTTCCTTGATAGAAAAGAATCAGAGCAGGGGGGAGGGGGGGTTTACAAAAAAGAGGAAGGTGGGAGAAGGTGTGTCAACACGGTCGGTTGACAAAGGTGTGCCGCGGTCTCTTACAAGGGGGGGGGGGAATGTTCAAATGGGTAAAGGGGTGCGTTTCTCTGGCATTTGGAACGAGAGCAGTTGTACAAGAGGCTGGACGGTAAGAGGAGATTTCTGAAAGGGAAAAAAGGAAGTAGTCATTGATAAGGAGGAGGCTTAAAACGTAAAAGATATTTGTTTCGGATTACCGAAACGAATACAGATTTTAACTGGCTGGAAGAGAACCGGAGGAGGACTCTGATAAAGAGTAGACACATTTAAATGAAGAAAAAGGGTTTTGTTTCTTGCATTATGAGAATTTTTGTTACAATAACAGATTTACAAGTGGCTGAGAGACAAAAGGGCCCCGAATAAGACCGAGAAATCAGCAAAACGAGATTTTGTGCTAAAAACGGTTTCATCAGCGTAGACTGAAACACGTCGCATGCCTATATAAAGGCTACAGAGATTAATTTTTATCTTCTGTGGTTCAAACGCTATGCAATATCGGTGAATCACTAGGGCGTAGGGGGACAATTGAGTTTGAATCCTATTATAATTGTCTCCCATTAAACTTTCTTCAAATCGGGGATCTCCTAGTTTGGTAAAATTAACGAACTACGAACCTAGTAAGTACAGCTTCAATCACCTTTATCTTTATCTAAGTTTCCGCTTTATCCATTTCACGTCTTGTGCCACCCTCGAAATACTATAAAAACCTTTGCTTCAATACTTTCTTCTACCATTCCCTCCGTCTATTGGAAACGCTATCTTGACTTATAAAAAATCAGTTCCGAAAAAAAGCTGAGTAACTGTCTTGACCGAATCAAGTTAAAACCTAAGTCATAAAGCTTGCTTCAAATTAGTATTGGAACAAAACCAATTGCGTGTATTTCAGTTATCTATGATTGAATTTAGAATATTTTCTTACGCAAATGAAGCATTTTCCTCATACTTTTAAGAAAAAATACGGATAAAATTATTCGTCACGGTTTCAAAGGTGAATTCTCGAACTTTTCCTGTAATATGGCTCATTAGGCGGCGCACACTTTCTTCTTCCATCGTTTTGGCTATCTTATTCCACCAGATCTTCATCTGACAACTTTTCCCTTTGCCTTGAGTCTCCTCTTCATGATTGCCCAGTATTTCTCAATAGAGCGAAACTGGGAACAATTAGGTGGGTTAAGGTCTTTCGGAACAAACTGGACCCCTTTCTCTGTATACCATTCTTGAACGAGTTTGCTGTAATGACAGGTTGCCAAACCATCGCAGGATGGTGGTGGGATCGAATGAACGGCAAAATTCGTTTTTGGAGACACTCCTTTTGGAACACAGTTCCGACGTCATTATCTTATTTGGAACGAAAACTTTCGTTTTTCTGTCACAGCTGCATGTGCCCTGCCAAATCATAAAATTTCGTGCAACTTTGTCGGCAAATTTGCATGGAACATTCCCTGGATCCGTTGTGAAGTAAAATTTTTGACCTGGCAATTTGGTCGAAGTCAGCCTTGACATCTAGGTTTCATCGTCCATCAACAGACACCCGTCGAACTTGGTTAGCACCCGGTCGTATGGCGGATTTTGACCACACTATTCTGTTTTATGGTTCGGTTTGGCTGTTTGCTAGCTCGCTAAGACTTGATTCCTTCCCGAAGTCGAATTCTCCGCACGGTACTATGCCCAAGCAACCAAAAGTTCCGATAAAAGGAGATTTTTTGGCTTAATCAGCCAACGAAATGATCATGAATAGAACTCTATTCAGCTTAATTCTTAAGTAATTAACCGTACTTTCAAGTTCATATTTAATTATTAAACTTCGAAGGGAATACAAAGCAGCTTCTAACAGAACTAGAAACTTCCTAAATAGTCCACTTAAGTCGCTATATGGAACACTGTTCAGCTCGAAAAGAAGCTCCAATAATCCTAAAAATAAAGATTGGGAGAATTGGGGGGAAGAGGCGGAGGTAGAAAATAGAAAAGTATAAAAATAGAACTCAAAGTGCTATTTTATGAATCTTTCACAAAGTTTCTTCAGAAGCTGCTTAGCACTCTATGCAGCAAACTTGAGGCAACTCCGAAGTTCGCTTAATTACAGGTAAAGCTGCTTAGCAAGCTATAGATCCATGGACATAAAGCTTGTTAACCCTCCTTAGACACCATTATCCGAACTTCTAGTTATTTTCAAGTTGCACGTTGAACTTTCAAGCAGCGTGCTAAACTTTCAAGCTGCGTGTTGACCTTTCATGTTGCTACAGATATTAACGGTACTTTATTGAGAACTAGCTGACCCGACAAACTTCGTATTGCCACAAATTAACCTGTGTTGTACATAAATCATGAATCTCGGATGATCTTTGTCACTATCTCGAGTTTTGCAAGCCCCCCAGTGGGCGGCGCTTCCGACGGCGGGTCACCGGCAACATTCGCGACCGGCTCGTCCTGAATGATCTAGTGTTACTATAGATAGTTTTTGTGGTCTTGTTATTGGTTAATGTTTTATGGAAGAGTCTCGAATTTCTCGAGTTGGATTAGTTTTTGAGTTTCGCAAAAATTTCTGTTTTATTTGTATGAGAGTCCATATCCCCCTACCACAGGGGTGAGAGGTCTCTAACTATCATAAAATAAATTCAAGACTCAAAAATCTCCTACATGCTAAATTTGGTTCCATTTGCTTGATTAGTACTCAAATTATAAGGAAATTTGTATTTCATTTGTATGGGAGCCCACCCTCTTAAAAGGGGAAGGGGTCGTAATACACCACAGAAAAAAAATTCTGCCATCTAAAACTCTCACATGCCAAATTTGGTTCCATTTGCTTGATTAGTTCTAAAGTTATGAGCAAATTTGTATTTCGTTTGAATGGGAGCCCCCCCCCTCCTAAAAAGGTAAGAAGTCCTAATTCATAATGGGAAAAATGGTTGCCTCCAAAAACACCCACATGCCAAATATGGTTCCATTTGCTTGATTAGTTCTCGAATTATGAGGAAATTTGTATTTCATTTGTGTAGAAGCCCCCCCTCTTGAAGTGTGGAAGGATCCTAATTCACCGTAGAAAATATTTTTGCCTCCAAAAACCTCCACATGCCGAATTTGGTTCTATTTGCATGATTAGTTCTAGAGTTATGGGGAAATTTTTATTTCATTTGTATTGGAGCCCCTCCTCCTAATGTGGGAAGAGGTCCTAATTCATCACAGAAAAAATTCTTGCCTCCAAAAACACCTACACGCCAAATTTGGTTCCATTTGCTGGATTAGTTCTCGAGTTATGAGGAAATTTGTATTTCGTTTGTATAGGACCCCCCCCCTCCTAAAGTGGGGAGGGGTCCCAATTCATCATTGAAAAAAAAATTGTCTCCAAAAACACACATATGCCAAATTTGGTTCAATTCGCTTGATTAGTTCTCGAGTTATGAGGAAATTTGTATTTCATTTGTACAGGAGCCCCTCCTCTTAAAGTGGGGAGGGGTCCTAATTCACCATAGAAAATTTTCTTGCTCTCGAAAACCTTCACATGCCAAATTTGGTTGCATTTGCTTGATTAGTTCTCGAGTTATGAGGAAATTTGTATGGAAGCCCCCCCTCTTAAAGGGGAGAGGAGTTACAATTCCCCTTATAAAGAGGGAGGGGTCTCAATTTACCATAGAATAAATTCTTGTCACCGAAAACACCCACATGCCAAATTTGGTTCTATTTGCTTGATTAGTTCTCGAGTTATGAGGAAATTTGTATTTCATTTGTATAGGAGCCCCCCCTCCTAAAGTGGGGAGAGGTTCTTATTCATCATAGAAAAAATTCTTGCCTCCAAAAACACCTACATGCCAAATTTGGTTCCATTTGCTGGATTAGCTCTCGAGTTATAAGGAAATTTGTATTTCGTTTGTATAGGAGCCCCCCCCCCACTTAAAGTGGGGAGGGGTCCCAATTCATCATAGAAAAAAAATTTGTCTCCAAAAACACACACATGCCAAATTTGGTTCCATTTGCTTGATTAGTTCTCGAGTTATGAGGAAATTTGTATGGAAACCCCTCTCTTAAAGGGGAGAGGAGTTATAATTCCCCTTATAAAGAGGGGAGGGGTCTCAAATTACCCTAGAATAAATTCTTGTCACCGAAAACACCCACATGCCAAATTTGGTTCTATTTGCTTGATTAGTTCTCGAGTTATGCAGAAATTTGTGTTTCATTTGTATGGGAGCCCCCCCCTCTTAGTGGGGGGAGGGGTCTCTAACCATCACTAAAACCTTTCCTGGCCCCAAAAACCTCTACATGCAAATTTTCACGCCGATTGGTTCAGTAGTTTTTGATTCTATAAGGAACACAGGACAGACAGATAGACAGACAGACAGAAATCCTTCTTTATAGGTATAGATGAAGTTCGGTTTACAAATGTAGTGTCCGGTTGTTCAGCAAGAAAGTGCTTCGGAACCAAATTTGAACTTTCAACTTCGTTCCTTAAGTGAAATTTGAACTTTTGGTTGCTTGGGTGGGCAGCACCGAATTTTCTAGCCAAATCACGGTCTGATAGGTTGGGATTCCTCTTGATGGTCTTCAAAATCTTACCACGCAGTTTCCGGTCGACAGTTCTACTCCGATGATTAGCTTGAGGCTTCCGAATCGTCGTCAATGGTTCCTTATACCGTTTGATAACTCGCCATACGGTATTTCTGGGTAATTTCAGTTGTTTAGCTAGCCTGAAAGAGCATTTCATTCTAAAATATTCGAAGTTTGAGACTATCCAAAGTTCAGCTCGAAACAGCTACAGTATTTGCCGCAGGTTTGCCCAACAGATGTGTAGTTTTTTTTTATTCTAACCTGTTGATTGAAAAAACTTCGACCAACCAGTGAATACGCACAGTTTCACCTCATTGAAAAGGGAAAGTTTCCCACACACAGCAGCGATTGCATGCGGGCTTACGGTGATTGCGCACCACACCGATGTTGTTTTCTTCCATGCGAAAGTGCGGTACCTAGCCTATTAAACAACAACACCGCAGTAGGCTCGATTCATGCGACTAATTAACATAGGAGCACCTTTTCTGCGTCTTGTGCGTCACCGTCATTAACCACCTCATTTTATGCAATCTTGGCTCGTTTTCTAGTGTAGAAAAATGACAGCCTGGCAGTTGGTTCGATGCATAAACGATGATAAATAACGCAACACGGCTGCCTGCTAACTGAGTGGATAACAAGCTGTGATGCCAAAATGCTACGGCACCTATCGACCGAGTTCAGTCAACCGAATCTGATGCCTCGTCGTTCTCGCCCTGACCACGCGTAGCGTGGCAAGCGCAAGCGGGTGAGAATAATTGAAAACATGCCACAGCACAATGCAATGCACACCAACACACCGGACGGAGCACCACACACACCGACATTAACCGAAACCGAAATCGATCCAAGCAGACCACCGCTACGATACGTCGTCGAAAAACAAACAAAACCGTCAAACAGAAACACTTCATTCGTGGTTTCATTTCATCTTCCAAAGACAAACCTCAAAAGAAAACATACCCTGCAGATGGCAGGGTGGTCATCATCCACCTCTAAACCAAACGTTTCAGTCAGAATAGGAAAGTCAAAAACGAAAAGAACTGCATCCAAAATAAACTTGATTTGGCACAGAAACACGCTCTCGCCCGAGACGAGAAATTTTCGCCATTGAATGTGTAAACGTTGGATGGGACGGAGGGAGCGCTGCTGCTGCTGTTCCTCCTCTTCGCCATGTTTTGTGTGTGTCACATCACATGTCCGTCTGCTGTGCTGTGCCGTGCTGAACACTTTCCACGGTGCAGTTTAGCCGAAATTCGGTGCAAGCCACCAAAACCGACGACGGTGCATCCTGCCGCCGACCGACTCTGTGCACTGCACCCGAGCTAGCAAAGCAAGCAGAGAGCAGCGAGTGGCTGCGCTCGTCAAGATCAACGACCTCTAAATCGAGCGATGCTCGTACGTGCAGTGATCGCCGCCCCGCCTCTGGGCGGGTGAGACGGAACGGTTGTTGAAGCGAGAGAGGGTCGAATAAAATAATGAAAAATGAGTTTTGGAGAACACCGTGAGTTTAGTTCTGGTTGTAATAGCTTTGAGGAAAAAGGTTTGTTCGAAAAGGATCAACTGACGCGAGGAAGCAGTAGTGAGGCTGGGAAAACTAAGAAGCAGCTGATATTTATCTGCCTTCGCCGTCACGTCGTTGTAGCGCGAAGCGCACAGTCGTTTATCCTACCCTGGAAGTGGTCCGTTTTGCGGTGTGAAGAAAAACAAGCTGAATAAGAGTAACGCGATCCGAATTCTTCAAGGTTAAACGAATGGAAACGAAGTGGAACGATGACAGTGTTGCTAACTCACCTCCAGTCTAGTCACGCGCTACGAAGACAGTGAACTCTGATTAACTGGCACCTCGAAAGTGCTTTGAACTAGAATCCTTCAGACTGGCAGAGTGGCAGCGATCACAATGTTTCATCGCAGCAGACCGGTTTTCCTCACTCAGCCCAAGTATAGAAACGACGCACAGACAAACGCGCACACACACGCACGTAATTCCGTCGAACGATAAATGCGTGCCGAACGTTTACACAGTTCAGGACAGGACGACAATATATTCGCGCTAGAATACTCGTTTCGTTATACAACACACCTTGGCGCTCCTCCGGCGATCATGTCCGGCGTAAAAATAGCACGCGCGTGGGATCACACTGCTGATGCTGGCTGGCTGCAAGCGAGCGAGCGAGCAGCGAGCACACCTGACCTCACATCTATTGTCACGGCAATCCGCGTTCATCGCCGCCATTAATCATCGGCCGCCCTGCCAAAACAATCTATAAAGGTCAAGGCTAATAGCCCCTTTTACACGGCTGTTAGGTATGCGTGAATGCGATAACATCTTCCGTTCCAGGTTCGTTCTCCTCCTCTGGTCGACCGACCGGCCGACCGAGCGAGTGCGGCGGCATTCGCAATCAGTATGTAATCTAGGAATTCCGACAAAAAAACGGAAACCGCGAAAAAAAAGGGAGCAATGCGGATAATTAGATGGCACACTTCCACCGCTGACTGACTGACTGACTGACTGATAAGATAATGGAAAGGTGCACAGCAAACAAAACAAAGTTCGAATGAGTTCGTTGGTTTCTGTTTTCTTGATTTATAAGACACGATTTATGAGTAGAAATCATCTAAATTTTACGAAATTAGGTTACGAGTTTATAGAACCACAACAGGCATTTGTTTTCGTGCTATGTTAACGACAAGGTTGTCAGAGTCCATTTATGGCAGTCAGCATGGCAGCGAATATAACCCTTTCCTTCTCTTCTCCAGTGTACCAACATGCTCCAATAGACTCGGGAAAACATCACAAAAATATGCTAGCCGTAATAAGATCTTGCAACTCGAAGCACTAAACATTGCATTCTATAAGTTCTACTACTTTTTCGGTCATTAATTACACGAAATACTGAGATTAGTGACCAATTAATATTCATCACTACATTTTTTTTTCACTTTTTCGCCGTCGGTTTTTCATTATTTTTTTCAGCCGTTTCAATCGTCATATCACTCACGAAATTTAACTTGAGGCACAAAAAACTTTAATTTACCACCCGAACAGTTATTTGCAGAGATATCATAATCATTTTACCCAAATTGTTCACTTGAATTGATAGGAAAAACTTCACTTCATATCGATTACAATTCCGAATCCGCGACCGTCGTTGTTGTACGTTGCCAAGGCAACGGACGTTTAGATGGAGTGATGCCAACGTAAACATTTGAGCATGAAATTGACCAATTATTTTCAAGGAAGCTCCAGCCAGAATTTGGTGTCTAAATGGACAAGAATACAACAAGAATCTAACGGAGAATACTCCGTTAGATCGGCAGAGTATCCCGACTGCAATGAAATAACAACGAGATCGAAATTCCCGTAAATGTTGCTTATTTGGTAAATAATTTGTAGCTGCTGAATGTGGAAAACGACGGACCAAGCAGGAAATTTAGCAAAAACAGTCCCTTTAGAAGCGTAACAGCAGCATTATGATCATCATAATGTAAATTGATATACTCAGCCAAAACAGAATTCATTCTCACCTCAGTGTTATTCTTAACATACTTAATTGTCACCTTATAACTAATTAAGTTGTGTTAATCTCAACTTATAAGTTTCAAAATAGACATAGCACTCGATCGACAAAGTTAATTTCCACATTACTACACGGACTGGAAGCGGCATTTAATACACGTGCGTCGATTTTGAAACTTTTTTTCTCACACTCTTAGCTATGTTTGCCTAAAACTTGGCTGGCAACACTTTGAGGTGGTTCCAAGTTCTTCTTAACGTGTACAAACTCCGATATTAAGTAGAAAATTTGTCCTATATCGGCTGTATGCTACTAATTCATGATGACAAATATGTAGGTTACTTTTACCGAATTTGATGAAACCTTCTGCAGAATCTTCTTAGATTTTGAGTTGTTTCAACCAATTGGCTCTTAGACGAAAAGGGCGATCGGCTAGATTGCTGTAATTACCGCGGCATTACGCTGGTCAATGCCGCCTATAGGGCTCACTCCCAGATTTGGTTACGTCGTCTATCCCCAATAGCAAGATGATTCGTAGGGTAATATCAGGCGGGTTTAACGGGGGCTCGTGTTACTACGGGTCCCATTTTTACTCTCCGACAAATCCTTCAGAAATGTCGGGAGAACAGCGTGCTCACGCATCATATTTTTGTGGATTTCAAGGCAGCATACGATACAGTCGAGCGCGAACAGCTATGGCAGGTAATGCACGGGGTACGGTTTTCCGTACAAACTAACTAACTTCTGGCCTTCGCAGACGACCTCGACATCATTACCGGAAACCTTAAGACGGCAGAAGCAATCCACGTCAGACTAAAAATGGAGGCCAGGAGGTTTGGGTTACAAATCAATGCATCAAACACCAAATATATGATAGGAAGAGGCTCCAGGAAAGCAACACCTGCCTCCAACGAACAGTGACTATTGATAAATGTGCAATTGGCGTATTTGAACGAAAGGTGTTGCGGACCTTTCCTGGCGGAGTACAAACAGAAAGCGAAGAGTGGCGCTAACGTAGAAACCACGACCTATAGGCACTACTTGAAAAAATTCCTGTTGTATCACTTGGCGATAGGTTACGGCGGACCGGCCACGTCGCAAGGATGCCAGACGATAATGCAGTGAAATCTGTTTATTTTAAGAACCTCACCGGCATCAGGAATAGAAGGGCTCAGCGTGCTAGCTGACCCTGATGGCGGATTCAGGCTGACTTCAGGCGACGAAATGGCGGCGAGTGGTCCTCGGCTTGGTCCTCCAAGTATAATGGAAATAAACGTTGCTCAATCTGGTTGTGATACGCAATAAAAGTTATAATTGTAGAGGGTTAAACTAGATTACTATTTTATTGTTTGCATCCCAATATTTGACTAAGAAAACAATTGTTGACATGTTGCTCCGACGATGAAGGCATAGATCCTCCGAACTTCAACCATAAAGGTCAAATAAAGTTTTTGCAAAAAAACTTCTTGCAACAGCACGAGTCACTCGGCGCTAAGCTGCTTGCGCTGTAGCAGGAAGTCGCAATCTTTTCTGGACTGATGACAAAGAAGATCTCATCGGTAATCCAGATTTTTGTTTCCAGCACCATTTTTTTTCGTCTTAACGAAATCTCGTCTGATACATTTTTATGTCTTTACCAGATCGTGCAGCTTATTGCTATGGTGGGTTATTAATTAATAAGCAAAGCTTTAAGCTGCATGATATATTGCAGAGCCGGAAGACTAATGAAGCGCAAGATAGATTAGTTTAACTTTGAAAGTTGTTCATAAAAGTTTAATTTTTACTAGTTTTTTGTTGTAGGAAAACGGGAGTTGGCAGGAAAAGTTTTCTTGTATACAGATTTCAATCAAGTTTTTCAAGCTGTGCTAACCGTAGTGGTTTGCAACTTGACTTATTTTAGACTCTTCTTGGACTCTTTCTGGACTCTCTTTGCAAACTTTTCAAACTTTTCTTAGACATTTCTTGGGCTTTTCTTGAACTCTTCTTGGACTCTGCATGGATATTTATTGAACTCTTTTTCGGCGTTTCTTGGATACTCTTCGTGCTTTGTTCTTGTACTCTTTATGGACTCTTTCTGAACACTTCTAGAACTCCTCTTGAACTTTACTTGGACTTTCCTGGACTCATCTTAAGCGCTTCTTGGACTCCGCTAGGACTGTTTTTGAGTCTTTTTGAACTTTGTTTGAACATTTTTGGACTCTTCTTGGATCTTGGACTCTTTTCGGACTCTTTTTGAATTCTTCTTCAACTCTTCCTGGACTTTTCTTGGATTCCTCTTGAACCCTTCAAGGAGTCTTCTTTAATTCCTTTTGAACTCTTTTTGAATCCATTTGGGAAGGATCTCTTCTTAGGCTCTTTTTGGGCTCTTCTTGAATTCTTTTTGAACTTTCCTTGCAATCTTTTTAAATTTTTATTGAACTTTTTGCACGCTTCTGGTATTTTTCTTGGATTCTTTTTGAACTGGTTTTGAACTCTTCCTGGACTATTCTAGGACTCTTTGTAAGTTGCGGCTAAGCACAGCCACGAGCGTAGTATGGACCCGCTGGCCTCTGGGTCGGCCTGCCTATCCTAGTTTTCGCGGGCAAAGAGAAATGCTCGTGATGTATAATGTAAAACTATTGTAAATCCGGTTTACAAATTTATTGTCGTTCACAACAGTTTCTGGCTTCACTCTTCCCCTTTTTCTCATGAACTATCTAACCTTTTTCTATTACATCGTTGACGGGGACGCGTTTCCACCACGCACCTCTTCCTTACTCCTTCAGAATCCAGGTCACCAGCTACTCCGTTTCCGTTCCTCTGCATCCGCCAACACTCTCTCCGCATACACTACGGCCCTTGCCGCCAAGTGTATCTTCGAATGGACACTATCACAGAGATCGGGATCCACTTAACAATCAGCTCTTGCGTAGAAACTACTAAGTTTTCTGCATTTGTGCCTTCACAAAAGTTTTTGAATTTTGAAGTACTTTTTTGTTATACCAAAAAAGTTTGCATTAAGGGGGTGGGTCAATAAATAATCAATTTAACTTTTTTGTAGAAAGCCAATAATAAACAAAGCCCGAGAAAAAATTGTACAAAATGTTATTTAAGAAGTTTTTGTCGAAGAAAGAGAACTACTATCTCTTAAGGGAAAGAACTTATAGTGCTACAAACTAATGTATCCCCTTAATACCAGTTTTCCTAATTTTTTCTGGTTATTTTGGAGTTCTACGCAGTTTTGATGTTTCGAAGTATAACATACTATGAAAATACATCTTTTTGCTGAAAAAGTGCTGCTCTATCTTTCTTGGTTTTCGAGCTATTCCAGCTTTTGTCTAATTGTCAATCAATTTTTAAGAGGCTTTATTTTAAAAGCAACTTTACATACTGCAATATAGTGAGTTTCATTTCGTATGGATGTCCCGGTGGATCACGGTGTAACATTTGAGAAAACTGTAAATAGAATTACCAATTTCGCACGATTTTTTGCATTGAAATCGAAATACGCTAGGCGCAAATGCTAAAAGTATGTCAAAAACTTTTGTTTTTGCTCGCATGTGAGTGTCTAAAAATAAGCAACGCAAGCCTTGCCACGTGATTGTTGATTATTTTTGGCTATATTTTTTCTTGCATATTTTGATTCAGAACAAAGAAATCATGCAAAATTGGAAATTTCATTTGCAGCTTTCTCAAATGTTCCGCCGTGATCCACCGTGACATACATGTGAAATGAAACACAGTAGGGTAAGGAACGAGTTAAGCAGTGTCACCTATTTTAATCAGTTGAACATAAATGAGCCGAAAATGCACTTTTTTATTCATATTTTCAAAATTTTTTGATAGGATCATCTTCACAAATCACTTAACCATACATTTGATTCACACAAACACAATATGATATGAAATATGACAAGAAATATGATGAATTAAAAATTGTTGTCCAAAAACGTACATTTTTCAGCTGCCGAAGGCAATCGCCACCTCGCTACTAACGAATCCATCACATTTTTCAGCACTGATTACAACCACTCTAAAAGTCAAGCACTCAATTGTCACATACCATATTATTCACTCTCTTTTTTCTATTATCTAAGGCTTTGTCACTAGCCGAAAGTTTTATTATTTTCTAACAAAACTGAAAACAAATTCTGAATTGACGGAACCTGTTCACCACTAGCAGCAGCTGCAGCACAACTGATGAACTATCGTGTTGCCAAGACACTGTTTCGGTTTTGGAAATAAGAATTTTAAGTTTGAAATGAACTGAAACCTCCTATGGTGAAAACGTGGTTCAATACTTTCAAGAGAAATGTATGTTCATAATTAATTTTTCTTTATTAAAAAACAACACAAAAGACAGCTTTTCAATAATTTTCGAAGATTTTCTCAGTGATTTAATAAAGCAACGATGTGTTTCAATGTTATTTGCTTTGACAACACTGTTCTGAGTCGGATCGTTTGTACTGCTATATGTTTACCTCTTTTGTTCTCCCACCATCCTTATGAACAGCGAGTGAGACGACAAACTCGCAGTTTCCCATAAGAACACTAGAGAATAAAAGAGACGACGAATACCGTTTGCCGAACGGCGTGGTGAGTGTATGCCCCGATAAACAATTTAGACAGATGGCATTTTACGCATCTATGCCGATACGCTATGCCGATTACGCATCAGATGCCGATTAGTAGGTTGCGGATAGGAACGCGAACTTACTGAATAGGGGGAAGAGTTCGAGGGATTTTTTATGGGGACGTAAAAAATTCAGATTTCAGGATTGCTTAAGAAAGCACCTTGCGGGTGAAAATATGTTCGGTCTGTTCAAAATTAGTTCCACCGCTCCAACTTTTAAAGCGAAAAATCAAAAGTTTAGCTCAACAATAGTGTCTTCCAATGGTAACAGCTTGAAGAAATAAAGATAGCAAGAAGATTGGTATGCTGATATCCCCCACTTAGTCAACCCACCGCTTGTAATAAGGTAAAACAATCAGTGACCCGCTTAGACTGCTTAAAACCAGTTCTTTACCCTATTTGTAGAAGGTTGAACACAGTAATCATTTTAATGTTTGCCTCTCCAAACATCAACCGAAAAGGAAACCGAAAACCCACTGTTGTGGCTTGAATTAAATTTGTGTTTTAGTGTAGCGATAAACGGTATAATTCAATTTCGATCAGAATAGCTGAGCCTAGAGCCGATTAAAATAATTTATCGGGAGTGATCGTTTGTGAGAGTATTCAACCATATCTGTAGATCGGTAGCGCTCTCGTTCATCAGTTAAGTTAGTCTATGTCGTACCACCGAATAGTCCGGATGCGGACAGCATCAGTGAAATAAAGTTAAGTAAAACGACATTGTGTTTGGTATCTCGTGTGGCAACGATTGCCACTATTCGGTCGTCACAATTCCGCTCCATTTCGCAGCTGGGCTCAACACCCACTGGTTTTAATTATGGTGACAAAGTCATGCGGCATGAGACGCGGGTTCTAAGCTGCTTGAAGATCTGAACTGGGGGCAAAGAAGATCCCATCGGTAATCCAGATTATTGCTGCAAGCACCATTTCTTTCGCTTTAACTATTAATGCAAAGATCGCTGACAGCTTGTGGTCTGAGCCAGTGCGAAAGCTCGGGTAGTTATACAGTGTAATGCTATAGTGGGATATTAATTAAGCGAGGTCTTGAGCTTTAAACTTTAACTTTTTAAACTTCGGTCTAGTTTTTCAGGTTGCTCTGGTTCCTCATTCTTCATTAACATCAGGAATATTAGAATGTCTGCATCTGTGTATGTTTAGCCAGCATAGGGTTCTTCTACGTTATAAGGGATTACCTACGAATGGCCGAATCACGAATGGCCGAATCATGAATGACCGAAACACAAATGGCCGAAATAACAAATGGCATAATATATCTAATGGCCGAATCACGAATGGCCGAATCACAAAAGGCTGAAACACGTAGGACCGAACGTCATATTCGGCCGAAAATGATCACGGCTTTCAGCCTGCACAAATGCTGGGTATATGCTGTCCTTACTCGCTGCCGCTCGTTTGGACTTAACTAAGGGATAATCCCTACTAGTCAGTAAACCTAGCAAAATGCATGCACCTAAATAGTAGTAGTTTCTGCGGGAGGGCTGCCCCCACGCAGTGGCCAGCGCTTCCGACTTCCGTCTCGCCCTGAATCATCTAGAAAAGATTTGCTACTGACACGATCAATAGGCCTCGCACCGTATAATAAACGTAAATCATTCGCGCTTAGGGGAAGAAACAACTATCAATCATCTATACTATATCTACCAAGAAAAAAGACGCAGAGAATGTCTTGTTTTTCTGAAACTAAGGTACAGAATTTTACGAAAAGCTTTTTTCCTTCACCTATCATTGACGCTGATCATCCCAGAGCTGCGAGTGGAACAAAAGGCAAGTGCAACAAAAGAGGGGAAAATTTTAAAGGTCTTTCGAGGGGATATTTCAAATTCGCGGAGAGAAATAGATGAAAAATTTATTCAAAATGTGTAAAGTCTAACAATAAAGTCTGAGCAATAAAAATTTTGTTGATTTGGGTATTCTGGGAAAATCACCCTTTCGTGATTCGGCCTTTCGTGATTCGGCCTTCTGTGACTGTTGTTGGAATTCGGCCGTTTGGATTTCGGCCATTCGTGATTCTTAACTTATTGACAGTGCAATCTTCTTCCAACACGTCGTATTATAACATTGCCCAATCCGGCCCAAGCTTCCCGTATCCAAAAATTTATTTTAACGATATTTTCTTCAAATGTTTATTAGTGTTATGTCCGTTGTCGTATGCCATAAGGTAAAGCAAAAGACACATTCCGCGGGCCGGTATACCAATCAGACATTTTATAAAACATGCTTTTAGCATTGTTGATTATTTTTCCATAATTTGGCAATGTTTGAACCTTTCAAAACTGCCATAACTGGTATTCTAGCATTTTCGGAAGTTATATAAAACGTGTATCGAAAATAAATTAAATTTACAAGAAATAAATGATTTTTCGTGATATTCTTGAAAATGCTGCTACAGTGCGCTAATACTTTGCATAATATCACTTGTTTTCGACCAACTTACAAAGGAATATATGCTGAATCCATTCCAAAAATAGTTTGGATGTAATTTTACAGTTATTTTGTATTTCAAGTGGATGAAATTGGACCATTTTCTTGCGTTGTAACGTCACGAAAAAGGCGTACTTTTTCGCTTTCGTAGAAAAGTACAAATTCGAACAAACTAATAATCCGTGTTCTCTTTGTACTCAAAAATACCTTTAAAACGGTGCCTAAAGAATGATGATAAGTAAAGTAGAACCTAAGTTACAACTGATTGAAGCTTTTTAGATGTTCTAATAAATTGGTAATCGAATTAAATTGCACATTTTCGTCGAAGATACTAGAGCTCCATCTTTTTCCCTTTAGGAGCTATCCCTTGTTTCTTTTATTTCGACACGTTCACCTACGGTTGCCTTCATAATACCTTTTTTTAGATATTCCACAGTGTTCTACCCTATGTTGTACATGGTGGAATACAGCATAATTTGACTCACAAAAAACAAGTGAGATTAGCAGCTTTTCTCCGAGATACAGTACATTAAAAAGTACATATAAAAATAAAAAAGCCAGTAATAGCTTCTAAAGGGAAAAAGATAGAGCCTACTATTTTCGACAAAAATATGCAATTTAATTTGATTACCAATTTATTAGAACATTTTTAAGCCACGCGAAGCGTTATAAAAGAGCGAGATGGAAAAAAGCTATTTTTAAGGGTGTCCCTAAGATTTTGGCTCTATAACTTTTTTCATGTACGAAATATAAATCTTCAGTATTCAACAAAGTTTCTTAAAATTAATTTTTATACAAATGTTTTGTAGACAACAATCATTTCTGACTTAAAATAGAGAAAATATTTTTGTATCTACTTGAGGACACCCTAATGTCCGAATATTTTTTCTCCACTAGAAAGTGCTTTTTAAATCAAGAAAAATTTTTGAAGCAACTATTATGCTATGTCTTAAGGTTTCGATGCTATTACTTATGTCTCACTTTCTTAGAATCCCTCCCACTGCGCGACGTAATTTGTGAACAACTCCACAATTACGTAGGTAAAATAGTGAAAGACAAATTAACAACACATTTTTGGATTATCCCTTATATACAGAGGGCAGCAACAGCGATAATTAACGAATATTAAATGAACAGATTTTTCGTGACGTTACAATGGAGCTACGACCCTCTCTGTGCAAAGCAGAGCGTTGTAACGTCACGAAAAGTAAAAGCTGTTTAAAAATTAACTTCACTAACTATCGAAATTCTGAAAACGGTAAGTTGTTCAGTATTCATCTCTTATCAAATCATAGAAGAACATCTTCAGATAAAATTTGAAAGAGAGCAGAATTTTCATGTTTTTTAACAGAAGAACCATAAGACTTATTTCTGGCGCGTTGTAACGTCACGCTACATATTTGCTTTCCAAACCAATCTGGGCAAAGCAAATGCTATTAATTTGTTCACTTTTAATAGAAAATTTTATGCTCTTTCCAAATATATAATAATATTTGGGGGTTTCTCAATGATTTTCTAAGCTAAAACATAAATAATTTGCAAAGAAAAGTCAAAACGTTGTAACGTCACGGCGGAATGTGTCAAAAGCTATTCATGGTATCGCAAGTTGATGTTTTGAATCACGTGCTGGTCTATCAACTGGGTGATTGCCGGGAGAAACTCATCAGCGCTTTGCAGTCGTATGTCGTTCGTACGATGGGCTGAATAGTTGTCCAACAGCAATGCGGCCTAGGAAAGGCATCGGTGGAGAGACTTAGCCCCCCCCTAGAAAATGGACCCGGCCGACCAAATAAAATGATTGAAAAAAATGCCGAGAGCTTTGGCCCTCCTAGAAATGACCACTAGTTTCGCCAATGAGGAAGGGATCACTTTTTCTGCCGCAAATCGTTGTACTACTGGAACAAAATCATTAAAACAAATATTTGGTCATCCACGTACCTTTGGACGCAAAACATTTAACGAGAAGTTTGTCGTTCTCAAATGTTCTGGAGATCCGAGATTTTCCAGGTACCAACGGACGTACCAACGGAAGTGTATTGACATTGGAACATATGCTGCCTAATAATTTAACGCCCCGGAGCTTTTTTCTCATTCGGCACCTGACTTTTTTACAACTCTATGCATCTGCCCAGCAAACCAGATATCGTATATTCATGTCGAGATTTAATCTTATATAAGTGGATATCACATCGGACTCGTATAAATGTACACATGTTGTAAGCACATTGTGTAAATTTCATCGTATGTAATGCACACGATGATTGATATACGAATTAATAGTAAAAATCGTAAATAGGTCGAAAGATAATCGGATTATGCTTAGCGAATATCGCACATGACGATTTCTTAGATTTAGTTACCAACAATGGCTATCATGAAGATGTAATCGTATTTAATTACAGTTTTCATCGGATTATGTTTTGCAAAATGTCGTATATGACATCGTTTTAGATTTATATACAAGCAGTGATAATCATGAGATTCTAGGTGCATTAAACTTGTGTGTAAAGGTGCATCGAACTTATTTTTATTGTGGCGGAATATTCAAAAAACTATTATCTGGTTTGAAAAACTTTTACAATTACCTTTTTAACTATTTTAAAATGTTAATAATTCAAATAAGCCCGCCTAAATATTAAGCAGCAAGCATATAATGATTAAGTCATACTGACAAGACAATAAAAAATCTTTTTGAAAAAGCACTCTTTGAGGAGTTTGATTGTTTTTTGACGTATTAAAATCACGTAACGTAACGTTTTAAAAATTAAAAATGTTAAAAATAGAAACTCATATTTTTTTAGATATTTCTCTGATAGGTAAGTGAACGAACGGAAATCTTAAAATTTACCAAGGAGAGTATTTCTCAGAACTGGGCAAGTCTAGATTATGATCCATTCCGCTAATCTAAATGCCTTAATATCAGTGCATCTTATGGCTTTTCAGAAGAAATGCAAATGTTAAGTGGAATTGGAAAAAGACTTTCAGCATTAAACTGGTACAGTAAAAAATAATGTTTGATGCTTATTGTTGTAAGCAATTTTGAGCTGTCCTATAGCATCTAAATGTTAAGCATTCTATTTTAAAAAACTTTTAATTTCTTTTTAAGAGCTTCTGAAATAACAGACAACATACAAAAATGTTTGAGCTTTAATAATATTATTTCTATGTAATCAAATATGAATATGCATATAACGTATTCTAATGTATATTTAGAACAATCTGTACCACGGAATGCTATCAAAGGTAGTGCATATCATTCCATGAAGTCAGCATTATCATTAAAATTAACGATCAAATGCAAACTTATTTACGACACTCTAATTCAGTCACAATTGACACAAACTCGTATGTCGGATGAGAATAAATCAAATCCGTACTTACATGTTCAATGCATCAGATAGGATCTCATTGCTTACATGTACGATGACTTTGGTTTAAGATGTGCAAAAATATCATTGAGGTACTGATGTACCAATAGCTTAAAGGTAATGAACAAATACTGCGGTACGGGTGGTTCTTGGTTCTAAACCAGGTGAGTACAGCTTTGTTTTAAATGATATAAACAAAAAAGTTAAATATTGTTAAATTATGTTAAATATTGTTAAAAGTTAAATAAATATTTCATCGCACTCTATTTGGCCAGAACAATCCTATTGACGTATGTTGTCGTGAATTCAATGTAGTGTCTGACTCTTATGATTTTAATATTAGTAGAATGACTTTTAAATTTAGAATAAGTATGTATTAGAATTAGGAACTGTCTGTGCGATACCATCGAAGACTAGTAAATAAATAAATAATTGTGACAGGTCGTTAATATCTGGAAGCTTATGAAAAAAAGCTTTCAGCAAAGCTTTTACTTTTTTGTCTCATTGACTTTCAGGGCGAATATTTAGCTATAAATAGCCTGCTCTGTATGCAATTTTTGACACTTGCCATTTACCACATGGGGAAAGGCGAAGGGTAGAGTAGAAATATTATCGTAACTGTGTCGAAATGCAATCCAGTCAATCGGCTCAGTCGTATAAACTGTTTTGATTTGTCGGCATTTCAATTATTCTGAAGAACTAAATCATGTATATCGCCTCCACTTTTGCATGCATATGCCGTTTCTGCGCATGATATATGATTTGATAAACCTTATATGCTGACGTTTATCTCATTTAGAATTAAGTTATACAGACCAAAATGTTTGCTGGGTGAAGTCTCTGCAGACGGCCGTTTTTAAATTAACGGGGTTTATTTTGGTGATGAAAAAATGCAACAAGAGGGTCTCTTTGGTTTGCATACCATTGAAATACCTATCATCTGATACCATAATCATTGATATCGGCTTATTGATTCAATAGTTTTGCATTTTTAGAAGAGAATAGGTTGGAAAGCATGACCATTTTGGGGCCACTCTAACTCAGAAAGAGACACCCTAGGCGCTAAATAAAATGTTGGTCTAAAATTTTCCGCAAGCACACATAATTTTAACAAAATTAGAGAACTTTTAAATTTTGATAGTTTTTTTTTCTCGTGGAATTGTTGATGTTCCATCGGAAATCCAAATGATTGTTTAAAGAAACGTTAATCTGTTCATAATTCTATTTAGTGTAGAGTAACTGAAGGCTTATACCTCGAATTGTGTCTTTGTTTACTATATTGGGTTGTACTTCACAGCACAAGTACAAATTCCAAATGTACCAAAAAGTTATATTTTGTTCGCTTACAACTGCTTGCTTTCTAGAGATTTTATTCTCTTTGAATTCTGTACTGAACCCCTTGTTTTTCTTTCCTCTCCCTTTCAGAATCTACAAATGAAAGATGCAATCAACACAGCACGTAGCTTCACCACAAGATCCGTCGCAGTACGCGACCGATCCGCTAGCCATTGACCAGCCACCTGCTCAACCGGAACCGTCCTCCAACGAAACAGCGGATCCCTCGACGACGACGAACGTCGTCGAAAAGAGCGACATCGGACGACAAAGCCAGTCGCCGCAACCGGCCCCTTCGACGGGCGATTCGTTGCAATCACCGCCGGCTCAGCAGCACCGAAACAATGATCCGATGTCGGAAGCGTCGTCCGCTCCGACGGACGCTGACAGTGCCGTCGAGCAAAGTGTGCCGATCCAGGTCACTCCGGCAGAGCCGCAGAATGCAGATCCTGGTAGCGCTGACAACCGCCAGGATGTGCCAGCTCCGCTGGCTGATACCTCAACGATTGCTCAACCGATCGGTGGTGAAACGGAAGCCACGGTGAATGGAGCTAATAGTGTGACGTCAAACAGTGACGTACCCGGATGTAGTAACAATAGTACTAGTACTAGTGGTAATTGTCAGAGTGTTAGAAACAGTGTTAGTGTGAACAATGGTAGTAACAACAGCAGCAACAACAACAGTAGTAGCGTTAGCTTCGTCAGCAGCTGTAGTGGCAGTGGTAGTGTGGGCGTGAAAAGCGTCGTCACTGGTGATAATAGAATAAAAATCAATGGAATCAGTGATCTTAGTATACTCGATGTTACCGAAGGTAACGACGACGAGATTGAAGTGAAAGTCGAAGGTGGCAGCCTTATGCACAAGGTGATAAAGTTCTCCCTGCTGAACGGGATGCAGGACAGTACCAAGCGGTTGGAGAACAGTAGATTGATTATGAGCGGTGTCAGCAGCACCAACGGGGAGGCAACACTGGCGACTACGTCGTCCCTCAGTAGAGCCACCCTCGGAGGGGGTCCTCTGAGGCAGGACGAGAAATCGAAGGAGGACGGTTTCAAGGGTGGTACGACGTTGGATAGTAAAAGTACTCCACCGGCGTGTTCCAGTGCCCGACCTGAATCCGTAGAACCAAGTTCATCGTTCAGCAACAGCAGCAGTAACAGTAGTGATAGCAGTAATGTGGTGAAGAGTAGTGAAAGCGCCGAAGTGAAACCAAATCGGACAGAAGAATCATTCGCTCGGTTGCGACACTCCACGGAGAGTAAGGTTAGTGGCAGTGGTAGTGAGTCGGTGCACGAAGAAAGTGCGAGTGATACGTACAGTCGAAGTGCTTCGTTAGATTTTCGGGAGTGGCCTAAACCGGGGATGAGCTCATCCCCAACGGGGCCGCCGCTGGCGGCTTCTTCGAGCACAACTTCCGTGGCAGCTGGCGCTGCTGCCTCACTGGATTTATCGAATACAACGAAGGAGACTGATCAGCAACCGACAAGTGCAGCTAGCAGCAGCCCACCAGTAAAGCGTTCGAAGACAATGTATTATGCTGAGCTGCCGGATTTTAGCAAGCCGATTTTCACGGCACCCAGCTTGTCCACGACGACCCCAACGTCGACGACAAGCTCAAACCGGGGTAGAAGCTTACCTTCTACCAAAAGCCTTAGTCAGTTACAGATGAAAACGCCGGATTTTAGTCGCATCCTACCAGCTTCAAGTGTTCCGCAGTCCAGCTCCAGTATTCCTGCACCTGGCCCAGGCCCGGCGGCTACTACCTCACGTTCCCACGAGCTGCAGATTGCTAATCCAGATTTCTCGAAAAGTTTTAGTGCTAAGGCGGCTCCGCCGCCGCCTCCACCGTCATCTTCACGAATGGCTGATGAGCGAGCGGCCTACATGAACCAGGCCTCATTTGCAGAGATTAGTAAGCAACGTAACTACATCAGCGATTTGCAGCTTAAGAATCCTCCTCGGCAGGAACTGCCGAGTGTGGTAAAAGGCCCTTCCTCTCAAGTGTCCGGTCCTAGTTTGACGAATTACCGCATTGAGAAACCTCCAACGTCAAGGCCTAATCCTCCGAATCTGTACAGACCGGAGGCTTCCATGCAGATGCAGCTGGAAGAACCGAAAGCTCACGTCATACACAAAACACCTTCGGCTGGTCTTCCCGATCCAAGCAAGCCGTGGAATCCAGCCTATCCACAGCCAAGCGACAAAGATCGATATACTCATCAGTACTCAACCGCTGGTCCTCATAAGGGACCTCCACCGTTAACTAGTGAACCTCCGGTTCACGCGTACCCCGGTTATCCACCTTATCCACCGGCGGCGACAAGCAAAAGCAAGGAGGTCATGCAACCTTCACACGCTTCGCATCCCGGGGGTATCATTGTTAATCACGTCAAAACGTACTATCCCGAACCGCAGCAGCAGGCCCTGCCCAAATCAAAGGAGCCTGACTTTCGCCTCGAACACAAAGAAAAACAACTCCGTCAGGAAGGAACCATCATAACGCTGAAACCCAATGAAAGCCGAGTTCACGCCAATCCTTCCCAATCACCGAACTCGCATTATCATCCCCAACAACAGTACCATCCCCATCATGCTCCGCGACCTCGTTCACCGTCCGCCGAGCAGCGAGAAGCTCAAATGATGGCATCCTCGAAAGAGATTCTCTACCGGGACTTCAAACTCAAGCAATCCTACGAAATGCCTCCCCAGGCGAGCTCTGCTCGAGTTCCCTCCGGAAGCAGACCACCAGCAGAGCCCGTCCCTCGCGATCGATCACCTTACGATCCGTACTACCGTGGCCACCATTCGGCGGCCACTCCTCCATCCAACAAGTACTATCAACCGCCACCACCGGAGCACCACAAACAGCAAGCGATCAGCCCTGCTTCGTCAGCGGCCTCTTCGCCAACGCCAATGCACCCCAACCAGAATCGAAGTCCGATTCCGATTCCGGCTCCGAAATCGAATGCCCCGAGCGGAATGCATCCCCCGTCCGGTTGGCCCAGTCAAAGCCGAATTATTCCTAGCCCACACGGTGGCAGTGCCACCTCGTCCCCCTCGTCGGCATCGGCCACCTCCGTTAGTCCGAACCATTTTATGCACCAAAAAAACTCCCCAAGCCCCGGAGGAAGCGCGTACGGACTTCAGCCCGGGCCAAGCACGCACAGCTATAAATCGCCCAGTCCGTCGTCTTCCTCACCGGCGCCGTACCCCGGCCCACCGGGACCACCGGGGAATTCCGTGACGAAGTACACCCAGTATTATCCGGGGGGTAGTGGCGAACGCATGGTTAGTATTGAAATCGATAAGGATTGCTATAAGCCTGGGTACAAAAGTTTGGACTATAATATGGAGCAGAAATTTGCCGAAGTTCGGCAGGCCCATCAGATGAAGGAGAAGCAAACGTCCTCCGTTAAACCCGGGGGTCATCCCTACCCTGGAAGCAGTGGAGATTATGTGCGGCATCCGCCGCACAAACCTCAAGACCAGCACTATGACGAATACGGTCGATCAAGGGCGGTGTCCACATCGGCCGTTCATACGCAGCCCAGCGCTCCAACGGTGGCCTCACGATACTCTCACAGCCAGGAGAATCTCAACTACTACAACCAATACGCGCAGTATCCAGCGCGAATCAATCCCGAGGGAGAAATGCGAAAGTCGGAAGCTCAGTTTTACAAACACGCCGGCCGTGATCCGTCACCTGCTCAACGTTACCCACCCAGCGAACCCTCGTATCATCCTTCATCCAAACAACACCCGGGTTATCCGCCGCAGGCGGTTCAACCGAGCTCTTCGAAGGCTTCCCACTACCCGGGATATCCTCCTGGGAGCGGCAACGATTCCCAATACGGTCCTCCACCCGGTAAAAGTTCCTACCCAAGTTCCCCGTACGAGCGGTCTTCCGAGAAGCAGCAACCATCTGTGATAAGTAATGCCTACAGCCAGGAACGCAGCACCGGATCCCGTGCGGCGGCCTACGCCGAGCAGAGACCTCATCCAGCGACGCATCCGGAGCACTACCCGTCCGGGCAGCACTATCCTGCGGCACCTCAAATGAAGGCAACCTCCTCGCAGCCTTATCCTCAACAGTACAATCCGACTCACGGCGCAGTTCCGGCGATGAGCAAGGACCCCGCGTGGCAACACTACCAACAACAATCCCAGCAGGTCGTTCCACCGGCGCAAGCAGGTCCCTCTGGCGGCGGTTACCCGCCCGCCGAACGAGCTACGGTGATGCGAGACGAACGGCAGAATCCCGTCATTCAACCGCCCATCAGTAAGAACATACCGGTGAAGGTGATTGCTACGGCGAATACAGCGCCTGCGGCGCCTTCCTCAACGACCGTGGCTCCTGCAACAAGTACAACCAAACGCGAGTCCCCGCTGGATTTGTCCGTCAAAACCGTCAAGACCAAGGCCGATTCAACGGCCAGTGACGACCAGTACGGGCACAACAGTCGCAATCGGGACGTCGTCCCGAAGGTTAACTTCAATCCGAACTTCAAGATCCACATCCCCAGGCATCCGGAGCGACCAGCACCGGCCCCGACACAACCATATCATCCACTAATGTCCCGTGAAGTACCACCGATGCCTCCGAATCAGCAAACCCTTCAACAACCAGCTTCATCGTCGAAGTCTTCCCCAGCGCCTAGTCCGGCACAGCCGGAACACCATCAACCACAAATGGCCGGAATTAGTCCGGCAATCCCTCCCGGGTATGACAAACGAACCGACGCCTACATGTCGGCAAACTACCGAGCCGTCGGTGGCAGTTCAGATCGATATCCACAGGACAGTCGCTATCCATCGCCTTCGGCGAGACCTCCAGCTCCGCTGGATCATCGCGAACAACACGTTCCCTACGGAATTCCACCGGGTCAATACCCTCAGCGAATGCCTCCCGGCGGGATGCCCCCCTACCAACAACCGGGACCTTCGTCGAAGCCCGATCCGTACTATGCAAACAATGCCAAGCCGGCAACTTCTTCGGTCAGCAGTAGAAGCGTCTACTACCCACCGCACGATATCGGACGTCCAGGCGGTGGCGGCAAACAAGCGGGACTTCCGCCAAAACCCCCGACAGCAAGCGATCCTCGCATCGAAGATCGTAAATTTGTCGAGAGCATGCTCAAAAAGCAAACGTCCCCCTCAGCCGAAGTGATAGCGGACCTCCAGGCGGGAAAATTTTCCACTCGAATCCCATCTGTCCTGGCTCCGGCGAAGAAGCGTCCGGCCGAAACGATACCGAAGACTTCCCCCACCAAAATGGCACGAGTCGAGGAGTCCGCCATTCATCGTCCGTATGACAACAGTTATCCTGGTCCTGGTCCCTATCCGTACCCGGGTCCAGCGGCTCCTCGAGACTACTATCCGGTACCGATCAAACAGGAACCGGCAAGTCCCCAACCGGCCGGCATTTACTACGCCGATCAGAAGCGTTCGGAAGCTCCCTCGATAACCCGTGGCGTTCTGACAACTGCGGCACAAACTCACGCTTCGCCGACGGTTTCGCAGCACTCCAGCGTAGTCCAGCAGAACGTTCGACCGGTCGATCCGCACCCGTCTGTCATCCAGACCAGTTACCAGTCGTCCAGTAGACCGGAACCCGTACGGATGCAGGAAGAAGCTCCCCATCCGCCGCACCGGACGGACTACCATCCGCCGTACGGCGGACACGCGGATGAGCGGCAGTTCTACCCCAAACCGGAGCCCTTTCGTGACGGCCACGGTGATTCGAAGTACTACGGATCATCGGTAGAGCAATCAACTTGTACACCCGACAGCCAGAAAAGCCAACAACTGCCTCCCTCGACGACGTCGACGGTACTGATGCATTCGCACATTCAGTACGGTGGCCAGCCGCAACCGGTTCCCTACAAACAACATCCGGAAAGCTTGCTGCAAAACTACCCGATACGTTCTCCAAATATAGTGGAAAACCATCACAGTCGGTCCTATGAGAACATCCCCCACTTGATAAGCGACGCCCCAAAACAATACCCCAGCCATCCGGAGTCGTCCGGAGCCGGACACCCATCAACTCTAACTTCCCCTCAACACCGAGGGGCCGACCAATCGGTAATTTCCAAACTACGAACCAGCTTGGAGCAAAAGGAACGCATCAATCAACTCCGCAAGCAACCCAGCTCGGAGATGTCCGAAGAGGACGGCACCAGCAAACCAGCGGACACGAACACAAACTCCCTGCCTCCATCGCATTTTCGTTCGAAAGGGGCCATGAAAGCGTACACACCGATTCCAGCTTTTGACACCCCGAGCACAACGTCCGAAGCGCCACAGGCGCCCCCTGCTGAGTCCCCTCGCCAACAATCGACCAGTCCGGTGAAACCGGAACCGGACGAAATCCCTAAGGAACCAATCGAGCCCCCACCGGACATTGAAGGCGCCTCCGCGCTGGACATGCTCGATTGGGGCAGCGCCTGTAACGAGTTCGTAGAACAGCTGCAAACCGGCAAAAAGCGAGGTCGTCGAAAACGTGGCATCGCCGGAGGCGCACGAGACCAGGATACAGCAACCGCAAACTCACAACCGGACTCCTTTCGCACCGATAATCTACCGGGAATAGCTAGCAGTACGCTCGCGGACATCCCCCAGGAGGTCCTCAAGTCGGCAGCCCAAGAAATGCCGGGGGAATTTTCCAGCTCCAGCGACGAGGATAAACCGCTTCATCTGCTGAAACTGACGCAGCACACCAATTCGACGGGTGAAACGACGGTGAAGGATGATCCCGGGTCGGGACTGCAAGCGACGACGGTTCGAAATTCTACCATGGAAAAGCTGACGGAGAAGTTGGCTCGAAACATTCGCGAGAAGCAACGCTTGGAGCTGGAGCAAAAGCACGAAGCCAAACTGGGCCGTTCGAGCAGTTCGGAGAGTGAGACCGATACGAGGAGGGTGGTGCAACGCTCGAAGATGAGAGCTCGGAAGTTGCGGCATCGGTCGAGCGTTCCGCTCAAGTTGTCCGATGTTAATACTGATGGGGAAGATGAGGAAGAGGAGGAAGAAGGTGCGAAAGATTTGCGGAAGCGTAAGAAGATGAATCAGACTTCGTCTGATTCGGATGGGAGTAATTCCAAACGGGTCAGTCGGTGTCAGTCTCAGATTAAGCAGGAGAATGAGACGGATATGAGCTCGGATGAGGAAGATCCGAAAACGCAAAGGTCTCCCTGTGGTAAGGAGCGGGGGTCGTCGGATGGGAAAAGTGAGACGATAAAGCAGGAGACACGCTCCGATAGCGACGGCGGGGGTGGTGTGAGACCTAAAGAGAGTGCTAATGAGAAGAAAAACCGCGAAGCAGAGGCGCAGTTTAACGAAGGAGAATCCGATCGGAGTGAGAAGGATGCCAAAAAAGGTTCGAAGAAGCAGGGGAAAACTAGAACGACGTCCAGATCGAAGGTTGTGGAAGAAACTTCAAGCAGTTCGGAATCCTCGGAGGAAGAGCTGGAAACAATGACCCGATCGAAAAGTAAGCTGGAACTGGAGAAGCGTAAGTCCAACAGTAAGGTGCTGAGAAACGATAAGATCGTTGGCAACTTTGTTAATCAACGAAAAAAGTCGGAAAGCACAACCCCTCAGAAGGGGAAAAAGAACGCCGTTAATGTCAAACTGGAAAATACGAAGAAACGAATTCTGGACAGTGATTCGGACACCAAATCAGTAGGCACAAAAAAGCGAATCGCCAAAACGTCCAAACTGCAAACGACTTCCGCCTCGGATAGTTCGGAGGAAAGTGACGCCGAAACCGTCTCGGAGCGTTTGCGATCGCGCCGACAAAAGTGTTCGGAAACGTCGGCTCCGTCGTCCGCATCCAAGCGGGGCAACAGTCAGGAGTATAAAACCCCAGCTAAACAATCGTCAACCGTAACCGGAGGCGGTGCCTCCTCCGAAAAGAAGAACAACGTCAAATCGGAAGCACCACCGAAGAAGCGCGGCCGTCATCCGAAGAAAACCTCCAAGGACTGTGCGACGGAAAATACGAGCGAAAATTTTTACCCAGGCTGGGAGAAGGAGTTTTACGAGTTCAAGCGATCCCTGAAGGTGCCTCCGCAGTTGATCATGATCGGAGGTAAACAGTACGTTCACCGGATATCCGCTTCTCTCCCAGATCTGGACTCGCACCACAGTGATGAATCGGAAACCTTCTCGGAGATCGTCCGGAAGATCAACCAAAAGGATCAGAGTCCGGCGGCGAAGAGGATTAAAACCAAGGCCGCTGCCAAGCAGGGCGGAAAGGTGAACAGTCTCAACAAAGAACAGCAGGAGGAGAAGCGAAAGCTCGAGGGAAACGATAAGTTTACGTCGATCATAGAGATGCTGCACGAGCGGATGCTGCGCCATGTTAAGCAAGCGAAGGCAAAAAAGTCCAAATCTAACAGCAACGATAAGGAAGCGGCAAAGCCTAAACCGGAATTCGAACTGCTTCCGACGCCCGGTGCGGAGAGCGAAGCTCTCTTCAATCGGAAGAAAAAATCGCTTTTTGATACAGCCATTTTGAAATCCCGAACGCGCACCGAACAGAAGGTGATGCAAAGCAAGGAGATCATTCGGGAGGTTTTCGGTGGAGACGATCAGAGACCACAGAGCGCACCCCCACTAGGGTGCGCTCAGGAACTCCGCAACCTAACCTACGATGAGATGTACAACGAAATGCTCACCAAAAGTAACAATGTGGCGACCTTTCTAGCGCAGAAAAAAGCTGAAGAAGAGAGGTTAAGAGCAGCTGCGGCTGCTGCGCAGCCAACATCCAGTTCAAAAATTAAGCTGGAAGAGTTGGACGACGAAACGCAGGATAGTGTTCTGAAGGAGTTGGAGAAAGCAACCGAGGACGGCGATACACCGTCCATTGTTTCCGAGCGGGACCTAGCGACGCCGGTTTCGTTCAAGGGAGTCGGCAAAAAGAAGGCACACAAAAGCCGCCGAAAGGGGAGTTCTGGTTTCGACTATATTCGGAAGAAGAAAAAGCCCGTTCCGGCCAGTGTCGGCGGTGAAAGCAGTACACCGCTGGTGCCGAAAAAGAAGATGATTTCGGCGTACGAGAATCTGGAGTCGAAGGATGAGTCGCACATCAATAAGGAGATTCGTAGTTGGGTGCTGAATAAGGGAGTTGGCGAGAGTGTCATGCACAAGGCAGCTCGACTGGGTTATTCGGTGAGTTTCTTAAATTTAGTTTTGTTTCCCAAAATAACGGATTTATTTTGCTTTAATTCACAGGACGTCATCGTGTACTGTCTGGAGCGGTTGGAAATGGACCCGGATTTGAAGGACAACGCAGGTTATACCCCACTGCATGAGGCTTGTGCCAAGGGTCATCTGGATATTTGCAACTATTTGCTGCAGTACGGAGCTAGTCACTCGGAAGCGGCACCCTCTGGGGTGCGGCCACTGCACGAAGCCGTGGAAAATTCCTTCATCGAAGTTGTCCGGCTGCTGTTGGCGTTCGGAGCAGATCCGCTGCTGGCAACGTACGCCGGCCAAACGCCGATTCAGCTGGCGGAGAACAACGAAATGGCACTGTTTTTGGAGAATCACTTGTACGACATTCAGAGTATGAGTTCTACGAAAACCGGCTGGAAGATGGATGGACCATGGAAGATTCACGGTTTGTTCTGAGTCCAATATTCCTTCATAATTGTGAAATAAAATTAACTTTCTTACAGACCCCGAGGAAAGCGGTTGCGACATATTTGCGGACATTCCCGGATTCGAGGAGGACGACGTTGTGCACAACAGTTCGACCACAACGGAACGCTCTTCGGCGAGTAATTTCACAGCATCGTCGGAGACGATGGAAAATAGGGCGACAAAGCTTCCACCTCCTCCGCCACCACTCCCACCTCCGGAGCTGCCAGTTCCGCTGACGACGACGACGACGACACCGACCACGCCGAAGAAGTGCGACTCCAACTCAAACATTATGAATTTCGACGTTAAACTAGAACCCGACGCAATCTGCGAGCGCAAATACAAGGACTGTGCCGTCGTGCTGAACGACATTCAGGAGCTCACCGGCGGAGGTGGCCAGCCGGCCACGGCTGGTCCTACGTCCTACGTGAATGGCCAGCTGCAACGGAAGGATGTAGAAAACCACAATGGGATAGGTAAATTTGACGGTAGTGACGATGATGACGACGATGCGGGGGAATTTCTGTTCGAATACGAGGAAGCCGATCGGCCGCTGCCTCCGCTGTATCTCCTGAAAGACGAGTCCGGCGCGGACAAGTGGATGATGATGACGGATTTGTGCAACTTTTTGAAGTTGAAATCCAAGGAGGCGGTGATAAGACAGGTGAGTACGATAGCTGGTATGACCGCGTTGCTTACGTAGTACCAAGGTTAGTCAAGAAAGGTTTTCTGATGTTCAAATTTGTTTTTCACCCCCTCTGAGTTACCCTTGACGACCACCGAAATTTCCAAAGCGGAAACTGCTGAATGTATAAACAACGTTGATGGTTGCTAACCAATCGTTCCGCACACTTCTGTTCTACAAACTGTGAAAACTAGATCACCTATTTTAACTCACCTTGCGTAGTACTACGTCAGACAGGTTTTTGTGATGAGGATTAGGATTGGGGCTTCCGAGACTAGAACTTGGACTTACAAGGCTAAAACTTGGACTATCAAGACTAGGACTTGGACTTCCAAGAGATGAACTCGGACTTGGATGAAGTGTGGAACTTGGATTTTCTCTACAACTTGGGAGTCCAAGATTAGAAGTTGGACTTCCAGGAAAAGAATTTGGACTTCCAAGACTAGAACTCTAAGACTGGCACATGAACATTCAAGACTAGAATTTGGACTTCCAAGACCAGAATTTGGATTTCCAAGACCAGAAAATAAACTTCCAAGACTAGATCTTGGACTATCACTAGAAATTGGATTCCACAAGAACTAAGACTTCCAAGACTAGAATTTGAACTTTCCAGACTAGAATTTGGACTTCCTCTAGAACTTGGACGTCCAAGACTAGAACTTGGACTTCCAAGACACGAAATCGATCTTCCAAGACTACAGCTTGGACTTCCAAGATCAGACATTAGGCTTCCAAGACTAGAACTTGGACCTTTCAAACTAAAACTTGGACTTCTCCTAGAACTTGGTGGTCCAAGACTGGAACTTGGACTTCCAAGACTAGAATTCGAACTTCCAAGACCAGGAATTAGACTTCCAAGATTAGAACTTGGACTTTCCGTAGGTCTTGGTCGTCCTAGACTGGAACTTAGTCATACAAGACTGGAAACTGGACTTTTAAGACTAGAAATCGATGTTCCAAGAATAGCACTTGGACTTTCAAGACTAGAACTTGAACTTCCAAGACTAGAAATTGGACTTCCGAGACTGAACCTTGAAGTTCCAAGGTAAGAATTGGGGTTCCATTAGAAATGGGACGTCCTTTACTAGAACTTGGGCTTCGACTTGGGCTTTGCTTTGACTTTGAACTTGGACTCTCAAGACTAGGACTTGGACTTCTAAAAGTGGAGCTTGTACTTCCTCTAGAACTTGGAAGTCCAATACCAGAAGTTGGACTTCCAAGACTAAAATTCGGACTTCCAAGACCAGAAATTAGATTTCCAAGACTAGATCTTGGCTATCACTAGAAATTGGACTTCCACTAGAACTAGGACTTCCCAGGCTAGAATTTGAACTTTCCAGACTAGAATTTGGACTTCCTCTAAAACTTGGTTCTCCACCCAAGTAGCACACTTTAGGCCCATTTAGTAGAAGCAACCGAATTACGACTGAAATTAGTTATACCGTGGACCCCCGTTCGTTTGACCGTTTTTAATCTGAACACTTTTTAATTTGAACCCCGTTGGTTTGCACGACGTGCAAATTAAAAATGGTTCAAACGTCATACTCAATATGACATCATTTGCTTATGCAGACAATGCACATAAACACGATTTGTTTGTGCTGATCTAGCGTGTTTAATCTGTTTCACATTGCGTTTTCCCAACGATTATGGTAGAAAACCGATCGGAGAATGAATATTCGCTGCTTGCAACTGCCAACTGTATCAAACCGCCAAAACACTAACAAAGAGCAGGGCACCCAGTTCACACATGTTCCAGCATATTTAGGGTTACCAGTTGTTCAAATTAAAAGCTAACCCCGTTAGTTTGCATGAGGAATCGTTCAAACGAACGGGGGTCCACTGTATTTCGGTTTCCGCAACAACGTTGTAACAACGGTGCTAGTAGGGCAAGACTGGAACTTGGACTTCCAAGACACGAAATCGATCTTCCAAGACTGCAACTTGGACTTCCAAAATCAGACGCTAGACTTCCAAGACTAGAACTTGGACCTCTCAAACTAAAACTTGGACTTCTCCAAGAACTTGGTCGTCCAAGACTGGAACTTCCAAGACTAGAAATCTATCTTCCAAGACTAAAACTTTTAATTTCAAGACTAGACCTTGGACTATCACTAGAAATAAGGCTTCCACTAGAACCAGGACTTCCAAGACTATAACTTGAACTTTCCAGAGTAGAGTTTGCATGTTCTCTAGATCTTGGACTTCCAAGACTAGAATTCGAACTTCCAAGACCAAGAATTACTCTTCCAAGATTAGAACTTGGACTTTCCGTAGGTCTTGGTCGTCCAAGACTGGAACTTAGTCATACAAGACTGGAAATTGGCCTTTTAAGACTAGAAATCGGTCTTCTAAGACTAAAACTTTTAGTTCCAACACCAGATCTTGGACTATCACTAGAAATTGGACTTCCGCTAGAACTAGGACTTCCAAGACTAGAACTTTCCACTTTAGAGAATTTGGACTTCCTCTAGAACTTGGACGTCCAGGACTAGAACTTGGACTTCCAAGACACGAAATCGATCTTCCAAGACTGCAACTTGGACCTCTCAAACTAGAACTTGGACTTCCCCTAGCACTTGGTCGTCCAAGACTGGAACCTGAACTTGCAATTTTTTATCATTTTTGATATTGACTTATACTGGCCAAGTTAATTTGTACTTCTTTTTAGGGAGTAAATGTGTTTTTGTGAAGAACGAACATTTGAAGGACTGGGAAAAATAATTGACTGTCCAGGTGGACTTTGAACCCACAACTCTCAACTTGCAAGACTAGAAATCGCTCTTCCAAGACTGAAACTTGGACTTTCAAGACTAGAGTTTGCATTTTCTCTAGAACTTGGCCTTTCAAGACTAGAATTCGAACTTCCAACACCAGGAATTAGACTCCCAAGATTAGAACTTGGACTTTCCCTAGGTCTTGGTCGTCCAAGACTGGAAATTGAACTTTTATTATAGAAATAGATCTTCAAGAATAGAACTTGGGCTTTCAAGATTAGAACTTGAACTTCCAAGACTAAAAATTGAACTTCCGAAACTGAAACTTAAATTTCCAAGACAAGAATTTCAGCGACGAGAAATAAGACTAGCACTAGTCACTAGAAATGGGATTTACTTTACTAGGGCTTCGACTTGGATTTAGTTTTGGACTTAGACGTGGACTTCCTCTAGCAGAGTTGGTGTGGCTCGTGCTGAATCAAAAAATTGTATAAATTATTCAATGACGCTCATTCTTTTCTCCATTCGTCGGTAATTTTTCGTCTGTTTTGTTAAAATTTGATAATAAATAAATGTATACTCCGTCATCTTTTACTGTGGTCTTCTGGTCGTATTTCTGTTCTTTTTAACGTTTGTTAGTAGTTTTTCGTTCTTTAGGATATTTGCCTTTTGGCCCTCCGCTTCACATCAGCGGTTTGTCGTTTTTTATCGTCACTTAATTGCCGTTTTTCATCAATTTGTAATTTTTTTTATTGTCTTTTGACATCTTTTTTCTACGCCTTTTCGCCATCACTGTCATCACTTTATTGTCATCTTTCCGTTGTCTTTTCATTGTCTTTTCATTCCACATGGTCGTCATTTTGTCGTCTGATTGCTGCCTTTGTTCTTTTGTTTTCGTCTATTTATTGTTGTCTTTTAGACACCGTTTCACCGCCTTTTGTTATCTCTTTAATGTTTTTTCTTCGTATTTCGTCTTTTTATCAACTCTTTATCGAATTGTTGTCGTCTTGTTGCTTTCATCGTATTTTTTCTTCTGTTTGTTATTTTGTGACTTCTGTTTTTGACATTTTTTGTCTGTTTGTTACCAAATTGTCATTTTCTGATTTATGTTTTACTAGTGTTATATGTGGCTGTTTTGTCGTCTTTTGATCGTCTCTTCATCACATTTTCTGCAGGTGCCTTTCGTCGGTTTCTACTGCCGGTTTAGACCGTTATGGTATTTTTTCGGCATGTTTTTGCTACTTGTAATCACTTTTTCAACATCTTTCCGTCGTCTTTTCGCTGTCTTTTCACCGCGCTTCGTCACTGTATTTGTGTCTCTATGGGCGTCCTAATAGACGTCCCTTTTTGTCATTTAATTGTTGTATTTTCGACGCCTTTTCATCATCTCGTCTGTTGTCTTTTCTTCATATTAATTGTCATCTATTTGTCTTATTTTTGTTGTTTTTTCAGAGTCTTTTTGTCAATTTTTCATCGTATATTCATTATTTGTACGTCGATTTTATCCCTTTTTGCTCTATTTGTTTTTGTTTCGGTCTTTTGCACTCTAACAGATTCTTGACCTTGCTTTTGTTTCACTCAAACTCAAAGGTACAAACTTTAAAAGTGGCAACAGGGCAACATCGTAATCCTGGCAAAGCGAGCTTTTGCAAAATGTTTCTCTCTTTTTTTCTTAAGTGGTTCTATAAGGGCTCTGTCAGCACACAAATATGTTTTTTACAAGACAGAACAGGTAATGTTTTTTTAGTCTAGTTCGTTTTCAGGAGATGTTTGCATTTTGGACTCGCCTCTGTATTGGTGGTGGGTTGCCAGTTGCCACTAGGAAGTATTGGAATCGGAATTCAGGTTTTCTTTAGTATTTGCATTAGATCATTGCATTCAATGATCCATACCAGGGGGAGTGTACAGTGAGCCTGTTGTTTACCAGTTGATTTTGTATGATAATGACAATGAGACGTGTTGGCGATGGTATTTTCAAAATTACGGTGGTTTTTGGTTTATGAAGACATATATCTTTTTGATTATGATTATCTGATTGTGAGCATGTGGGACACGTCTGCAGCAATTCGGATTGCATCGGAATACTCCATTTCGATTTTCCCAAGTAAAGAATCTTTTGTTTTCATACGCATTAATACTTGATTGACATAGAATGGAATATAATCATCCAACATAGTCATTATTTAATGGCTTAGGAGTATGATTGCGATACATAAATATACGCAGCGGTTGAGCTAGACATAGTGATGCTCAATATTCAAGTTGATCAATTGATAGGCTGACCGGCTTGACCAGTCATTGAGTATACTCATTTATTCGCAGAGAGTATTTGGAGTGAACTGATTAGCAAATAATCGATAACCAACATTCTTTTTCTTTTTTGCTGCTTGAAGTTTAAGATACCCAATCGTCAATCTTTTTCATACATATTGACTATATACTTTTAAAACTCGCGGATCCAATATTAGTACATCATGCTCATTCTCTGTAGTAAATGAAACGATTAATGTATACATCATAATTCGTACGCGCGTTGTCCTCAAAAAAATAGCCATTTACAGAAACATATCATAATCTCGGATACCTATAGCAAAACTCCCTACGACCGCCGGTTTGAGTTTAGTTTGCTGCCAATAATGATAACACATTTTACTCGTTACCTTGATCCAACAATTATCCACCTGTTGTTTACACTATTTCCAGGCAAAGCTAAAAAAAATTTCTCTGGTATAAATCTGTTCGCAAAACTAAAATATCTTAAACAGGCTTATCTTGACTGTCGACTTGAAAATATTAAAATATGTAATAATTCTCCCAACCATTTTAAAAACTAAATAAATTTAAAGAATAACGATCATATCACTTATCAAGGTGAATCCCGATCCAACGAAACCTGCCTTACTAACAAATCGCAACTCCTTCCTGTAATCTTTGCAGGGATGCAGAGGTTAACACGGTCCCAAAAACAGCAAAGATTACACTAATACTCCTTCCCCAATACCATCTGATTGCAAGGACGTGGCCGGCGCAGTTATTGACCCTTTATATATCGAGTCACTGAGTTTTGCACAGTGAGGATGATCGGTCACTCCCAGCCTCATTCACTTGATTCATTGTGCAATTTCACTGGTTCGGGTCAATCACTGAGTGCAACCATTGATATGTGCAATCAGTCTAAGCTAAGCTAAGCATCTTTTCATCTTATTTTTGTCATCTTACGTCTTTTTTTCGACGCCTTTTCGCCTACTTGTCATCACTTTTTCGTCATCTTTTTGTCGTCTATTTGCTGTCTCCGTTATTTTGTTAACTTTTCCTTATATTATTGTAGCCATTTCAACACCTTTTTGTCGTCTTTCGTCATCTCTTCAATAGCTTTTCTTCGTATTTGTGGTCTGTTTATCACCTATTTGACGTATTTTTGACGTATCGTCTGTTCGTCGGTCGTGTGGCTCACTGTTCACCGTATTTTCATCTTCTGTTCGTTAATTCTTTGACTTCTGTTTTTGGCATATTTTGTCTGTTTGGCATCGCTCTGTCGTTTCGTTGACTTTTCATAATCTTTTTGCCATCTTTTCGTCGTCTGATTGTCGTATTCTAACCTCTCTTTTTAGCTTTGTGTAACACTTTATCGGCGACCGTTTTTGTTGTCAATTTTGTTTCTGTTTTTGCGTCTTTCTATCGTTTTTTTTTGTTTTTTTATCAATTTTTCATTTGCGTTTCGCCGTTCTTTTGTTATCTTTTTGTTAGTTGTTTGCTCCTGACGATGAGTTCAATTTGTTGTCAACAAATCAATAAGGCTGTCGATAAGTTCATCGTTTTTCTATCGTATATTCGTCATCTTTTTTTGTCTAGTTTGTCGCGTTTTTGGGCTATTTAAATGTGTTACTAGTGTTTTATGTCGCTGTTTTATCGCCTTTTTAGCGTCTCGTCATCGCTTTTTCTGCATCAATTTCTACTCTATTGTCGGTATTTTTTATTGTCAGTTCTTAACATTTTTTGTCGTAGGATTTTTCGACGTACTTTGATTGCATTTTTGACGACATTTGTCTTGTTTATCATAGGCCTTTCGTCTATTTGTAATCACTTTTTCGTCATCTTTCTGTCGACTTTTCGCTATCCTTTCACGGTCTTCTAGTCGTCTATTTGCCATCTTAAGCCTAGTATCCAGCTGAAAAGAAAACAGCTCAAGAAAAAATCCTGCTATTTACCGAAGAAAATTTGACAACTGCAAGGCCAAGCAATTATCTGTAGTTTTTCTTGTGGTAATAATTGCGCCGGATATTATTCACTTGCTTGTAAAACTGCGCCATCTGAAAGTGAAATAATATTTCTTGTGAGGCGCATACTGCTAAAGAAATCGCAAATGGAAAATCTTTTCTTTAACATTTCTTGGCCTATCTTTTTGCCCATTTCTTTTCAGGTCGATACTAGGCTTTAGTTCTTTTGTCGACTTTCGTCGTCTTGTTGTTATCTTTTCGATGCTTTCACGATTGCTTTTGTCATGTCTTTATTGTATTTTTTTTCGTATTCGTCGTCTTTTTATCATCCTTTTGATATATTTTTGTCGTGGCAATTTGCCGTTTTTGGTTTCCTTTGCATTTTTTATTGCTGTTTTGGCACCTTTGTGGTCGTCTGATTGTCATTTTTTGAACTCTTATTTTAACCGTTTTTGTTGTCTTCTTTATTGCTTTTTTTGGCGTTATTTCATCGTCATTTTGTCGTCTTTTTTTCTTTATTTTGTCAATTTTGCATCCTTGTTTCACTGTTTTTAAGCGTTTCTTCGTCACTTTTTTGCCAATTATCGACTTTCTGTTTGTTTCCAAAACCGAAAAGTCGCTTTTTTTACTGCTTTTTTGTCGTTCGTTTGACGTTTTCCTGTCGTGGTGTCATTTGTCGCGCTTTTGACTGAAGTTTTTGGACGGTCTTAGTAGAATATGAAACCTGGAAATTAAATGAAAAGAAAACTCATGTCTGTGGAACCCTGCAAGTCGTAGGCGAAATACGTATTTGTCAAGAATAAATATACATAGTATCATTAAATTGGATAAGTTTTCTTTTTATTTAATTTCCAAGCGTTTTTGCATCCGTTTATCGTCTCTTCCTCACTTTTTCTGCGTCAGTTTGTCGTCTTTTCGTTTACAATTGTCTGTTTTTGATATTTTTGCTGTTTTTGTACTCTTTTTTGGTGTGTTTTAATCACCATTGGGCCGCATTTTGTTTTTGATATACTTTTCTAATATACTAGAGTCCCTTTTAACACCGAATTGACTCTTTGACGCCATTGTTGTCATTTGTCATTGTTTTGGCCTCCATTTTTAGCATTTTGGGATACCGTTTTTGGTTTTTCGTTATAGCCCGTCGTCCGTCGTTTCGTTATTCAGTTTTTTGTGAACCATTTATCCTCTACATCGTTTTCTATTGTCATCGTTTCGCCATCTTTTTTGTCGTTGTGTTCGTTACTAACAAAACGTTTTTTTTATTTATTTTTATGTTATTTTTTACTACCATTTTCTTACCGTCGTTTTGTCGTACATTCGTAGTCTTTTTTTTTCATCTTGAATGTCACGTTTTAAACGCTTTTTAGATGTATTTTAGTACGGTTTGTGTTGCTGTTTTGCCGTCTTTTTATCTTCTCTTCATCGCTATTTTGCATCAAATTTGCAGTCTTCTCGTAATTTTTTTCATGTTTTTGACCTATTTTGCCACTTCTAGGGCATGTTTTGGCGTGTTCATCGCTTTTAGTTGCATTTTTATCATCTTTTGTCCTGTTTTTCATCTTTTCCTCGCCTACTTATAACCACTTTTTCGTCATCTTTCCGTCGTCTTTTTGCTGTTTTTTTCGCCGTACCTCGTCGTCGCATTTTTATTGTTTATTTGCTTCTTTTTTGATGTCTTTTTGTCATCCTATTGTTGTCTTTACGACGCTTTCCGTCCTCTTTTCACCATCTCATCTCTTGTGTTGCATACAATGAATGAATTGTGTTTTAGGCATCTTTGTCTTATTTTTTATGTTTTTTCTTGTCTTGTCTTTTTATGTTTGTTCGATTTTATACCTCTTTCTTCGGTAGTTTCGTCGCTTTTGTGACAGATTTTTTTTGCCATTTGTCCGTTTTTTTTTAGTATACTTTTCCAACGTATCAGAATTCGTTTGGACTTGATATCTCTCTTTGTTGCTTTTTCCGTGTTCATCATCTGTTTATCATCATTCTATCATTTTGTTGACTTCTCATGTTTTTGTTTGCCGTTTTTGGGCGTATTTGCGTCGTCTATTCACTGTTTTTGAACTCCATTTCTTGCCATTTAATGACATTTTTTCAACGATTTTTTGTTGCTGTTTTGCCGTCTTTCCGTCGTCATTTTGTTGTCTTTTTTGTTTTGTTTTTTCGTCAACTTTTCATCTTCGTTGCACCGCTTTTTTTGTTGTTGTTTTTTCATCGTATTTCTCCGCATATTTGTCCTTGTTTCGTTTTATGTATGTTTTGTCGCCTTTTTGACTCTGTAAACGTCTTTTCGCTGTTTTATCTGTCGCTGTTTTGGCGTGTTTCTATCGTCTTCTTTAGTGTATTTTCATGTTATTTTCGTTGTATTTTTGTTGTCTTTTCACCAACTTAAAATCGTATTTTAGTCATATTTTTATCGCTTTTTTATCATTTGTCTTTCTGTCTTTTCAACGATTTCTTGCCATTTTGGTTGTCTACTGATTTGGCGTCTTCCCGTATTAATTTTAAAGTTTTTTTTTGTCAACTTTTCTTCTTCGTTTTGCTATTTTTTGAGTTGTTTTTTCGCCAGATTGTTGCCGCTTTTCGTCACCGTTGTCTTCTTACTGCCTTTTAGTGGTTCTTTCTTGGCCTTTCTGTAGTTCATTCGTCATTTTATCGTGGGCTTTTTTGCATGTTTTGCAGCCTATTTGACGAATTTCAAATGGCTTTTTTTGTGTTTTTTCACTGTTTCGGCGTTATTTTGTCGTCTTTTTATCGTATTTCCGAGTTTTTTCCGTTGTATATTTGTCGTTTTTCACTTCGCTTTTCATCGTATTCGCTTTTCATCGTATTTTTGTCATCTTATCGCCAGTTTTTCATCATACTTGCGCTATCTTTCCATCAATTTTTTATCTTTGTCGTTGTTTTTAGGTCTTAGGTTTTGGATCTTAGCCATAGGCTTTGAATCTTGGTCTTAAGTCTTGGTGTTGGTTCTTAGTCTTAGGCCTTGAATCTTGGTTTTTGGCCTCGGATCTTGATATTAACCCTTGGATCTTGGCCTTGGCCTTGGATCTTAGTCATGATTTTGGACCTAAAATCCAAGACCAACTTGGTGTTGGATCTTAGTCGCAACCAAGACCAACTTGGTGTTGGATCTTAGTCGCAAGTCTTGGATCTCAGTCTTATGCGTTGGATTTTAGTCTCAGACCTTGGATTTTAATATTAGACCTTGGATCTTAGTCTTGGTCTTGGCGTTGAATCTTAGTCTTAAGTCTAGGACCTCAGTCTTATGCCTTAGATCTCGGACTTGGTCTTGGATTTTAGTCTTGGCTTTAGTCTTAGTCTAGTCTTAGTCTAGGATTTCAGTGTTATGCCTTAGATATTGGTCGTAGGCCTTGGATCTTGGTCTTGGTCTTGCTTTTGCTATTGGGCTTCGACTCCAACTTGAATATGGTTCTGGATTTAGACTTAAACGTTAGCCTTCTGGTCAGACATAAACCTTTTTTAAAGTACAATTCATGTGACACTAATATATCGATCTTTCCCCTTCCCAGATCTGTTCGAGCAACACCCCGGCCACTACTAACAACTCAACGAATGGCAGCAGCAACGGTCACAGCGGGAGCGGCTGTCGGGACATTATTCGGGAGTTGAAGATCGAAGATTTCCTCACGCGCGCCACCTGCCTGCAGCTGCTGTGCGCCGGCGAGAAGCTCAACATCAACTCCAACAAGGTGGTACTGGTGAAGTACAACGAAAACGTACGTAATCTACTGCAGGTGAAAACGCTGGTGACCAAGATCTAGGGCTAGCGGGAGCGAAGAGAGAAGTGTAAGTGACTGACTGATCGAAGCAAGGCCGCACTCTGGCTGGAGTAGTGCCACGGCCGCCAAATTAGGCCGGAGTTAGGCTCAGGATAAACCGGATAAACGAACAAAAGAATATGCCTTATTGTAGTTTGAGATGAGAAAGCTAGATGAAATAATTTATTGTAAAACAAAATGGGGAAAACTCGAAAAGACTTGACCAGTTGAAAAAAAAACACGTTAATCACGGAACAAATTTTGCTCAGGATATGGTTAGAATGAAATGGCTGGCTTCGTAGATTGGTTTCTTAGCGGGCTGCACATTTTTTTGTACTAGTATTGTACCGAATAGAGAATTTGCAACAACAACAACAACAACAACAGCAAAGCACAGACTGAATACAGTGGAACCATCACTTACCGAAGCACGTTTGAATGCCGTGCCTTTCCAATAAATCAGATTACACACAATCAGGACCAGAGGAACCGTCACTGTTTTTTTTGTTTTGTCACAAAACTATAACACAATAATAGTTCAGACCGAACCACGTGCACCACGGTTAAGCATCACAAACTTATAATCGAAGAAAAAGCACCGCGCACGCGGCTTACTTTGATTGAAGAAATTTTAACCGTTGACAGTTCGGCTGTCCGTCTGAAAGAAACGGAAATATTTCACGACACTCAAAATTGAATTCTTTCCACACTGGAAGAATTCTCAAAAGGAAATTTACCAATTTATTTACTGTGGTTTCCCGGGTGACCGCGCACGCGGTCACACGCGAACCTCACCAAACCACTAAATCATTCGTACGTACGTTAGTGCTCTCTGAGAGAAGAATAGGTTGTTTTCATTTTTACAGATATTGTTCTTTATTAGCAAGTATGTTTATGATACTAATTAAGACGAATGGACGGAAGTCCAAGCGAATGAATCACACAACCACAGCCACACAGTACTGACTGAACAATCTCTTTCGCCTTGGCACTTGCATCTGCATGCTAGAAGCAGTGCAAGGGAGGCAAAGTCGAAATATGTAAATCGGTTCAAAAAAATTTTAGTTAAAGTTTCAAGTTCATTTTTAAGTGTTGGCTGCTTCGCAGCTTGTAAGCGTTTTGTTAAGTGTACATCGGTTTGCGAAACTATTTATTTTTAGTTCAAATTTGCTTGTTTTAGTTAATGCTTATTGTGTATAGTTATAGTATTATCATACCCAGCATCTGTATTTTTATGTTAACACACGTAGGTAATTAACTGGTTGTTAATTCTGTTAGGAATAAATCGATCGAATCAGCTGCTGTTTGCCGCGCGCTGAGCTAATAAGCGTGGCGCAAAGCTGAAAAACGAACGGAACGTAACTATCATTATCATTAACACTGATATGTGCACTAAGTGCAGCAAAACTATGTGCAGAAACACATTTAACAAAGTTAATTAACAAATGTAAACTCTAATTGTTATCAGTTTTATAGTATCGCGCGGCATCTGTGTAGAATACAATTCTCTACCTTTTAGGTTGTCGGAAAATCGTTCCACGATCCCCCGAGAATAGGCTTAGATTGTAACAAAAAGAAAAAACTCACATTCAACGAGACTTGTAAAATCAAAATGAACGAGCGAGCGACAGAGCGGTAACAGGTTGCGTAAATAAAGAAGATGGTTTCGCTTACGATTAATGAAGCATAGTGAAAAATAGCAGAAAAAAATGGTGATGGTGGATTTATAAAGCGAACCGATATAGATATACACTCGTGCAATCGACTTAAACTCATTTTTTTGCGTATAAGCCTGAACAAAAAATGAATAAAATACTGATTTACTCGGTCTGTAGCTGTAGGATAATCTAAACAAAATGAGAACGAAACAGTAGAGGAAGCTGTCGATAACGAGAAAACCAACACAATGGCTACACATTGCTAGTACATATATATTAACAGTGAAGATTATATGTGAAAGAAACAAAAAAAAACACATTATAGAAAACAAAGAATTGTGATTTTCGCAAAATATACAACCTATTATATTATTATAATTAAACGAGAGAAAACGAGCAAAAAAGAAAAAAAGGTATATTATTATAATAAAAATAATAGAATAAAAATTAAATTGATTCAATCCGGCGAGCTTACCGTTTTGTCCGAACGAATTCCACTACTATAATGGCCTCTGAACATGTTGGATGCCATCAGTAGAGGTTGTGTCCTCTTCTGATTTCAGTCAACAATAAAGCAAGATACATAGTAGGCGTGGGGAAAAACTGACTGTGGCTATGATGGTAAACAAACGTATTCATTTACTCAGTGTATTTTTTCTCCAGATGAACCTGAAATTGTTCGACATATTAGTTTTAGCAACTAATTATTGTTACTGGCAATAATTACAGGTTTATTGTGCTGATTGGTATTACCTGGTGGTGTTAAACATAGTGGTGTAGTATTCTACCAGCCTGCGTAACAAGTTCTAAACGGAGTGTTAATAGATTGAGCAAATTCTATATGTGATAGCAGCATTTGAGTTGAGCACTAGAATGTGAACAGAAAAGTTGCTAAGTTGTGGAACCTTTAGCGGATAAAGATGTCCTACGCACGGTAAGCTAACGTAAATATAGAATGTTTTAAATAAAATTATCCAGTATCGATGGTTTTGAAAATTGCACGTTTTCCACCTTTTGGAAGTCATGATTCCAGATAACATGAGCACAATAATGGATCAACTTGCCAAATTCAGCTCCAGTTTTTTCGGCTTATTTCTTTTTTCGGCCTATTTCTATTTTGGGCCGCCTACCCTTCATCTTCATTCATCTTATGGTGAAAATTGGACAGTTTTGTTGCCTCATGAAGGCTTCTGAAAAAGTTACCTAACGACTCTGGAGCAGCCTCAAATTACGTGTTTGAGTTTTATCATCATGGAGAAACGGGCTTTTCGTTTGCGTTCGCGGACGCACAGCTCCATCATAATTAGGCACCGTCAGATATCAGGCATTAGGCATCGCCTCAATTTATCGCGAAAATCCGGTACTGCATTTTATGGTTGCCATCAGATGGCAGCTCGTGCAATCACTCCGCTTTCCGCAACGTTCCTATTTTGCAGGTGCATAACATGCACTCAACTAAACATTTGTGGCGTTTTCAATAGACTTTTAGTTCGTCACATTTCGATATTTGTGTTCAGAGCCGACGTTACAAGCCGCGAGGCCCTGTGCAGATTAAGTAGTGGGGCTTTTTTTAAATGCCACAATCGCATGAATTAAAAGGCAGGCTCCGATTGCTCTATCAAAGTTTACGCACTGCTCATACCCATTGTTGGAGTTGAGCTAAATAGTTGTAATCTTGAGCCCCGATTCGGTACTACATGGTTAATAAAATCATTGACCCTTTGGGAATTTAGCTCTAGGAATGAAACTTCGGAAGTAGTTATGCCTAGATAAAGCTAGAGCCCCATAATTTTATAGCAGATGCACTGAACATTCAAGTTCAGACCTACAAAAGCGGCAGGTATCGGTATCATCCGATATTATTTCAATGATAAAGAGCGGGACAGTGTCTAGTTAGGAATCCTATGATTGTGCTCATATGATACAATACAAGTTGAGTTGAGCCATTTTAAGCTGCTGTAGGATTTGGGTTAGGTCTGTTTGGTCTACAGTCCTGTATTTGATTCCAATGCGATGCCCAGTTATGTTTTTCAACCAGAATTATTCTGAGGAGTTTGACCCTTATGCTGAAGCTCAGCCTGGCACCAATCAGTACAGGGAAACGTTTTCTTCACCTAGTGAATGATATAATAACTGTTTTTGTGGGGCTTGTATTAAGTTCGTCTTGTAAGCTTCATAGCATGGTTGTGCTTAGAGCTCCTAACAAACAACTTGACAGTACTGCTTCCAAACTTTCCTCTGACCACTGGAAAGTCGGTCAAACAGTCAAAACGTCGGTCAGTCAAAGTCCAAACTGGAAAGTCAGTGAAACATTCCTCCGACGACAAGTTACGTCGACGACCTAAGCAATAGTCTCATAACCAAGATGCAATATTTTGTAAAGGAGTGCATCGGCCATTAGTATACAGAACGAGAAGGAGAGTACTCCTTGTGGACATCCTTTGATCACAGCATTTTGAAAATCGTGACTGACGTATTTCCCAATGCTGCTGTGATTTCTCTGCTCAAAAGACTGCTTCATTGTAGACTGGTGAATTCCATTTTGAAAGTCAGCCATAATAGTTGGAACGAAGGGCGTGTAATCGAAAGCTCCTTCAATATCAAGGAAAGCACAAAATGCCGTCTCCTAATATTTGAGTGATTTCTCAATTAACGTCACTACACAGTGCAGTGGGTTTTCCGTAGATTTGCCGTGTTGGTATGTATGTGGATTTCCATGCAACGGAGAACTCTTTAAACTCTTTGCGGATATCTGTGATTTTGTCCTTCAACTTAAGTGTTGAAGTCAGACTAATTGGTCTGAAAGCCTTATTCATGCTTTTCTCTTTTTCATCTCCCTGGTGGCATGAACACCACCTCTACATTCCGCAAATTCTCCGGGATATGTCCCAAATAGGGCTGTCGGTATTGGGAGCTTTTGGTGAAAACCGGTATTGCAGCTTCCAGCATAATGAATGCCCTGGTCTCCTTCACGAATTTTTCCTCCATTCCCAAACCGAAACAACCTTGCATAGTATTCCAAATTCTTTCCTGGCAGATCCTTTTTTTACATTTATTCATTTACATCATCGGACAACAGGGTTTACATGATAATACTAAAACATTACATACGATCAGTCAAAATAATTAAAATTATAGATAGGATTTCTAAAATAGTTACACGTAATACAAAAATCAAACAAATGATACACATGATTGAATATAGCACACATTGCTCGAATTAATTCATTTTGACCATAAGCCGTCCGATGAAAAGTCAGGAGTATAAAGTTACTGGATCGTAGAGGTTTCGCAGGTGCATTTATATCCACTTGCGCCAAAATGTTGGGTGCGTCTATTTCACCATAAAGCAATTTAGCGATAAATATAGCACGCGTGCAATTTCTTCTATTAGCCAAGGTATCCATGCTTAATAATCTACAACGACTTTCGTATTGGGGGAGCTCAAACGAGTTAGTCCATGGAAGGAATCGCAATGCTAATCTTATGAACCTTCTTTGTACAGCCTCAATCCTTGTAGACCACGTTGTAGTATAAGGACTCCAAACTACTGCAGCTGTCTTGAGGGTAGACCGAACTAACGAGTAGTAAAGTGATCTCAAACAATAGGGGTCACGGAAATCCTTCCCAATTCTCATGATGAATCCCAAGTTTTTGTTTTCTTTCGCGACAATGTAGCTATAGTGGCACTGGAAAGTCAATTCGGTATCCAACAACACCCCAAGGTCCTTCACCACTGTTTCGCGCTGAATTGACAGGCTATTAATAGTGTAGCAGTAGGCTAAAGGCGATTTTTTCCTCGTAAACGTAATTACCATACACTTTGCCACGCTAATAGTCAGATGGTTGCACGTGCACCATCCGAAAAACAAATCGAGTAACTGTTGAAACCGCGTGCAGTCCTCCTTCGACCGTACGACGGAAAAGATTTTCAAGTCGTCAGCATACAGAGTTCGACAACCAACTGGAAGCGCCAGGCAGAGGTCATTGAAGCAAAGCGAGAATAACAGCGGTCCCAAATTACTGCCTTGCGCTACTCCCGACTTAATCTGGAACTTGAAGTCTCCAAGCTTTACTGATAGAAAGCTGTTGGAGAGGAACGATGTTAGCCAGCGTACGAATGAATGAGACGCTCCCAGGCGTCTTAACTTTGCTAAAAGTAGACGATGGTTGACACGATCAAAAGCGGCTTTAATATCAGTGTAAACAGTATCCACTTGAGCTCCTTTTTCAATATTCCGGATGCAGAATGAAGTGAATTCGACCAAATTTGTGTTAATTGAACGGCCAGGATAGAACCCGTGCTGATCAGCCGAGATGTAACAAGTAACATTACGCTGTAACACATCAGATATCAGTATTTCAAATACTTTAGAACCAGCGCAAAGTGAGGTGATTCCTCGGTAATTTTGAACATCATTTTTGTTTCCTTTCTTATACACGGGGAAAACGAACGACTTCTTCCAAACTGCAGGAAACGTTTCCTCACAAAGAGATCGATTGATTATTTTGCGTAGTGGATACACGAGTGGAATTGCACATTTTTTCAACATGAGAGCGGGAATGCCATCCGGCCCAGGAGTTGCAGACGGCTTCAACTTATTTAAAGCATTCATGACTTCGTTCTCGGAGAAACTAACAATGTTGATACAGCAGAGGTTCTCTGGGACAAGCTTGATAGCATCTTCAATCCCCTCAGTTGATACGTTACTGTCAGTAAAAACACTTGAGAACTGTTGAGCAAATAAACCGCAAGTATCTTCGAGACCGCTAGATGATTGCTCACCAAGAAACATCTTAGCTGGAAGACCACTCTCCTTACGTTTCTCGTTTACGACCGACCAGAACTTTTTAGGGTTTTGCATTTATGGCAAGAATACTCATAAAGCGCAAAGAACCCCGTATTCTGATCAGGGCCCGACATTGTCGAAACAAATAAATGAAGCTAACTTTCTCTTACCTTCGCTACATTAGACAACTGGTTTTATTTGTTGAACAGAATGTTACAAGCAAGCTTCAGCTGAAATTAGTGACTGTTTCAAATGACGACGACTGACAGTCAGGCACGATTTGTCGATGTTGAGTAGGTTAATCATAAAATGCGTTAAATTGTAGAAAATGTTACTCAAATTAAATTCAATTGCATTCTTAGTGGTCTTCTACTGAATATTTGATAGAAAATTACAAATGAAACGTTAAAACCAGTTGTCATGATGAAGTGAAAACCATTTCATTGACGCTGTTTAAAGTCAGTTTTGAAACGAAGCGGCGCTGCTTCAGTTGAAATCGAAGCCTTATTACTTCATCGTTAAGTGACGATTTACTATTGTAAGTGATGTTGCTGGGTCCTGATCTTGTTTCCAAAATTCGTTATTTGCTTTGAATAATTTGGTGGCTTTCAAATATCAAGTTGTTCAAAAATAAATTGAAACACGTCGTCTGGCTCATATAATGAAACATTTTTACAGCAAAGATGCTCTACTGTGCCTTAAACGGTTTCAAGAGCTATAATTATATGACCCACAGTTTTAATCTCTTCTTGGTTAGTAGCCGAAGAATCTCATCAGCATTAACACTAAGTTGTTTTTCAATCAGTTTTACAATTTTCTATCAAACTTTGTCCTTCTTCGAATAAGGAGTTTAAAAAAACTAAGATCTTAGAAAATACCGGAAATACCGGTAATACCGGTATGTTCTAAGATCCTTTTGCCTTTCCAAAACCGGTACTTGGGTATCCAAACATTGGTCGGTATTACCGGTTTCGGTACTACCGGTACTACCGGCTAGACAGTGCTAGTTTCAAAGCGTAACTGTCTCGAAAAAGGTTGATGAGCTCGGACATTACAATATCTATTTTCTGGATTTTCATTGGTTCAAAACCTCCATAAACAATCGGCGTGCAGGCTGAGTCGAGCCGTTTGACACATGATGTAATGACCTACTTTAAAGCAGCTAGGCCTGATTTCATCGATTTTTGACGTAGCATTACGTCTTTGTATACTATACTGGGACTGGGTAGCACTTTGTGAAAACGAAAATAGAAGTGTAACGTTTGAATGAAAGATTTCAAATGCTAAAAAGTACTAAACTACTGAACGAAACTGAACAATTTATTTGTCGTTGGATAGATAAAAGGCCAGCAATTTTTTAGGGGGCTAAGAGAGCAATTTCAAGGGGGGTTTAAGAGGAGGGGGGGGGGGGGTGCTCCTATACAAATGAAACAAAACTTTCCTCGAAACTCGAGAACTAATCAAGCAAATGGAACCAAATTTAGCATGTGGGGGTTTCAGAAGTCAAGAAGTTTTTCTAAGGTAAATGAAGACTCCTCTCCTCTTTAGAAGGGGGGCCCCATATAAATAATATTCAAATTTCCTCATAACTCGAGAACTATTCGAGTAAAAGGAACCAAAATTGGCTTGTGGGGGTTTTTGGAGGTAAGATGTTTTTCTATGGTGTACTGAGAACCCTTCTTCTTCTAAGAAGGGGGGCTCCCATGCAAATGAAATACAAATTTCCTCATAACTCTAGAACTAATCAAAATTTGGCATGTGGGGTTTTTTAATAATTCATTACCATTTCAACCTTTATGATGCACACAAGTGATTTTTAAAAGAAATTTCTATGGCTCAAAGGTTGCAGGCATTGTACTTATGAACCCCCGTCCACGTATTTTCAAAGCCACCATTTGCATTAAATGAAGTATTAAATCTGAATATTTCGCTCTTCTCTTTTAAACATTCACATAAACAATGGCACTCACAGATTCTTATAAACATACACATGCCAGAAATGCAGTTTACATTAGTCTTTGATCGTCACCCTTTCGTACAACCCTTAGGGTTGTATTAGTTTTTAAAACACTTTACACTTTGCATTTAAATGAAAGAGAAAGGAATTCAATGGAAATCATGCAAATATTTCTGAACAGCCAGGGATTATCCACTAGACTTTTTTAACATTTTTCTCTAGTCATCACCAAGCGAGCCCCCCCGAAGGGCGAGGCTCTGTGCGACCGCACGGGTTTGCCGGCCTAAACGCCGATTCTGTTTGTGTTCATATTTTTACATTCATTCACATAAATTTATTAGCCTACTACGTCTACACGAATAAAACATGAAATTATAACTAACTAGCTGATTGCCTGATCTTACTCGAGGACTCTTGGCTTCTCTGCCACTTGTATTTGTATTTGTATTAGTAACTTTTCTTTGTATTTATTTACTGCATTATCTACTCTTTGTCAACTCCCCCTCCTGTTGTCCCCCGGCCACTTGTAAATTTGAATGCTTTTCGGTAATCCATATAAATAGACATAAAGTCTGTTTTACGTACCTTATACATGAATGATAGAGGTTCAAATGGTCGCTGTTATGTCAGACCGAGCCAAGTGACAAAATTCTTATTTCGAGAAAAATGTGTTCAAAGTTTGCTGCTCTGTATGGTTTGTAGCTATCAATTGTTCGAAATCATCTCATAACTCTGGCTGTTCTTGAATTCTTGATCGTTTGCTGTCATTAACTCATTCTTTTAAATTTTGCGACTTGGTCCGGTCTGATTTAATACCGACCAAAGGAGACGAACGTGCCTTTTACGCGGACGGAAATTGTTGACGGCGACGAACCAGAAGTGGTAGATGAGCTCGTGTATGTGGGATCGCTGGTAGCCCCGGACCTAAATAACCTAAATAAGGAGATCCCAACAACCTAAATAAGGAGATCGAGCGGCGTATTCAAGCAGGACAACGGGTCTACTTTGGCCTTCGCCAAATGCTGCTAATAGGCGGCATAAGTCACCTTACAAAATTGACAATGTACAAACCTCTTTTACTTTTAAGCATTTTAAGCGATTATAAAAGCTCCCTGCAATGTTCAGCAAATTTCTTCAACTCTAAAAGACAATTAATATGAAATTAACGGCTAAGCTCCAGTTTGGCTTGTAAACACATAACACATAATAACTTTTTGTAGAAATGAGATAGAAGGATAATTTCTTCGACAAAGTTGTAACTAAAAATTATATAAGTAACTTTGCCAAAGACATAGTAGGCGTATTTTTTACAGTTTCTATCTCACAGGGCGTTTTATGGAAAGACCTGTCAAAAATCACTTTTTCGCTAATTACTTCAAATTTAATGGTTTTATTGCATCATAATGTTTTACAAACTTATTTCTCTTATCAAAAGACGTTATTTTTGTAAAACATTGTATGTTGATAACACCTACGTATAACGAGTTCTAACGGTTTTCCTGTGTTTTTTAGTCTTTTTCAGGATAGAATATCTCAAAAAGTGGCAAATGGAAAAAATCAACCTTGGCCGTTTTTGAAGGCTTGAAATTTTATTTCAAACATATGTGAAAATAAAAAACTGGTTTTTTCTCTAACTAGAGTAATTTCAGTTTAATTATTCCATGTTTGGCCATTTTCCATAATGCAGCATTTCCTAATATCTTCTTCTAATAAGACGATTAGAGCCAAGTCAATAGTGCAAAAGAAAATTGTCGTACAATGACATAATTTCTTCTGATTGTTACGTAAAATAGTCTTCGAATTTCAGATATAACATCTGTTTTCTATCTGCACCAGCTGTTTTGGATTTCACAGTTCAGTCCAGTAATGGAACAAACGATTTTCCACTCGCTAAAAAATTTCCGAGCAGTATTCCCGACATTAGAATCCTCCTGGCAGTGGTACGCTAATGTGAATCTCTCAAATAAATTAGTACCTATTGTTTGCAAAGCAAAGGCATGGGTACTTTACATAAAACGTCCTGTGAGATAGAAACTATAAAAAATACGCCTACTATGTCTTTGACAAAGTTACTTATATAATCTTTAGTTACAAGTTTGTCGAAGAAATTATCCTTCTATCTCTTTTCTACAAAAAGTTATTATGTGTTATGTGTTTACAAGCCAAACTGGAATTGGGCCGTTGAATTCACATTAATTGTGTTTTAGAGTTGAACAACTTTGTTGAACATTGTAGGGAGCTATTTTGAACCACAAAAAACTTTCCACTTAATTTTCGCTGCAGGACCACTGTGCAATGGCTTCCGATAATGTGTGGCACGACGGCCAGGTGTTCAAGCTGCATCGATATAATTCTCCAATGCATCTTATCAAGATCATCAGAAGTTATCTGCTTGGCAGAGTTTCAGTTCACAAATATTTAACATCCCTGCAGGTGTGCCCCAAGGAAGTATCTTAGGACCCACAAATCTTTAGCGCCTCATAATAACTAAATCGTTGACAAATTTAGCACACTCATTCATTCTTGGTACTCGATGATATACAAAATATCTAAACCGAAGCTGAGGAATCAGCTATAGTAGTGTAACTGAAGAAGCGATTACAATTCAAAGCAACTAGAGAAAATTGCGTGTGTGAAAATATTTTGACGTCTATGAATAAAATACCAAAGTTCAAAAGGCCCACATATACAATGTAATTGATAATGAAGTATATTTCTTCTAAATTCATATTTAAAAGTGACAAACTACACTGACTACATCCCTGCACCTCAACGTCTCATAAGTACAGCATTCCATTTTCCGTATCGTTCCAATGGAAAATTTACCGCTGTCAAACGGCAAAATGAACTCGTGGGCCATTCACTCACACACGGCCGTACGGTCGGTTTTGCCGACACAAACAACCGCGACTTCACAAACATCCTCTGGCGTAATTTTGCTTTTGCTCGTCGTCCGTCCCGTCACATAGGTTTATAGGTAGATGAATTGCGTGTGCGGGGTTTCGACACGGGAGCCTCGGCCGGATTCATTCATTCTGTGTTGTCACTGACACGGCAACGGGTGTGTGCGCGCGACGACGGTATATTTTCATTTCTAGAGGCTGGCTGGCTATAGAGCTGTCAGCCATCGAGCGAACACGGACACGGACACGGGTGAGAAGGTGCAAAAATCGCGATAAATCGTTCTGCAGATTTGCAGCCAGCAGCAGCGGACTTTGCGACGAAAATAATAGTGATAATCTTTCGCCGATTAACGATTCCGCAAAAGTGGGATAAACCGAGATACAGTGGAAGGTGTTACTGGAAAAAATCTCCCGGAAGAAATTCGCGTATTGCGCTGTGGAAGTGAACGGGCAAACGTTTCCGAACCAAGTTGTGAAATTGTGTGGAGGTGTTTTTTTCCCTTCGGTCAATTTGAATGGTATTCAATTTTTGAGAAATAAGAAACTGCCGAGTCCTGCACAAGGAAGATCATCGTTTGTTCGAGTTATGCGGTATTCGAAAGGTAAAACACTTCTGTACGCTAGTAATCGCCCTTATTTTGGGATTGTTTTATACTGAAATCCATCCTAGAGAGCGATGTTATGTATATTCATGCTGATTCAATAGCTCGAAATTGATTTTTGCTTGCGTTCTTTTTGGGGTACGATGGGAAATACAGTGGTGACTTAACAGTTTGAAAAGAAGGGCTGCAATACCGTATAGACAGACTATTGAAACGAAGTAATTATATTTTTTCATGCAAACATGGTTGTGATGTGAACTTACACCTTAGTGCCCCAGGTAGTATCGTGAGGAACAATAGCTACGTGAAAGCAGGTTGTTTCTGTTAGTAGAAACCGAGGTGAAATAGAAGATAAAACATCACCTCATAAGCATATAATGTCAGGTTATTGCACGGTTCATAGTGAGATGTCTTATTAAATTCTAGACGGGATATTTTTTATGTTAGGTAATAGGTACACTGTAAGATGCAGATAGCTGATTATATTTGCATTTCTTTAAATAATTGTAGCTTGAAGCTGTGGAATAGACTGTGTAGTACCAATGAACTGACAGCAGTTGTAACCGAAGCAAACAATTCTAAAAAGCTCTGTGGTGTGTGATTCAACACTTTAATGATATTTTTACTTGGTGTCTTCTAGATGTGGTCTGGTACATTTGGCATTTTATTTTTTATTGTTAATTAAATTTTTCTTAGGTTAAAATCAAAACTTATTCCGAATAGGAAACGTTACTAAAGCTTTTGAAAAATGTTTAACATCAAGTATTACCAACATTTCTTAAAACATCCTTAATTAAGAAAAAAGAGTGCAACTTAACTTCTACTTTAATTTCTTCGTTTTTTTATTGATACTAAAGGCTACACCTGCAATGCGGAAACTGACTACGAAGAATCAGTAATTAAGGTGGTCATTTTTTCTTCTTCGAATTTATATTCTTTGCATTCTCTTACGGCAGAACAAAGCAATAAAATTAAGGATCTCCACTGCTCGTCGATTAGCTCGTCAACTTTAGCTTGGCTGTTGAATAAGTTGAAGCTTAAGCTACGGCACCAACGAGCCTCTGCTGTCTGTGTTATTTTTGTAGATCCCAATCGACCGGTTCGTTCCACTTTCATTTCGGTTTATGGTTTAGTATCAAACTAAGACGCCACCGTTGGCTGGCGGCGTTTTGCGAAAATTTGCAATTTTTGCGTTGTTTCTTCGCCGAGACGTTTCCTCTTGTTTGCAGAACTTCTTTAGAAATACAGTTCGATCTGGTTTTAACAACAAGTATTTGGTTCAGACGTTGATCTTCGTGATCCCGGTGAGTTCCAAATACACCTGCATTCCATTTGGTTGAATTTGACAGAATGCAGTCTTGGAGATTTCAAATAGCAGATCCAAGCATTTTTGTGACTTTCAGCAAGGAGTATGATAATAAAGGCCAAGCTGAGGCTGCAGTGCCTCTGCCTCAAGTCAACCTGTGGTTTGGTTTTGTAACCCTAAATAGCCTCCAATAACTCGTTATGGTGAATTTATTTTTCGCAAAAATCTGTGATCAGTTCGGCATTGTGCAGACTTGACATAAGATGACGAAATGTCAATCGTCGGTTTCATTTAATAGAACATCAGCAGCATGCTCACTTACAATTGAAATAAACGCTGACCAGACATTAAAATGCATGTAAATTTGTATTTAATTGCCCCTGCATAAATTTGTCAGCCTCTGTAGAAACAACTTTCTTCTTTATTGTCATCCACTATGTTCCGCGTTCGTTTATAAATAATCTGGTTACTTTAAATTAGTAGCTACGAAATTATTTTACTTGATTCAGCTCTGAGCTACTTGGAACAGTCTGTAGTTCATCGCACATCAGCTTCGTAATCGACCACTAAATTAGAAGATCCTGTAAACTGTCCAACTTTTATTATCAAACTGCAGCTGCAAAAATTATTTTCGACATACGGCTTCATGATAGTTGCTGTGAAAATTATTTTTACCGTTCGGTATTATTTAAGCCGCCATTTACACAAAGGCTGGCAGTTATTTTTCAAAATCTGGCATCTCGACTACAATTAGAAACCGATATGGCTCGCTGCAAATTTAAATTTTGCGGCAGAAGTGTGCAAAGTTTGAATCAAGACTAACCAAGACTACCTCAGAGTCAGAGCCAGAGCCAGTGCCAGAACCAGAGCTAGAGCCAGAGCCAATCAGTTGGAAACCCATGTTCAAGCATAATCGCTCATTTCGTTTAACTGAATCGTACGCTGCCTTGAAGTCTATAAACAAATGGTGAGTCTGCAAGTTGAATTCCCGTTGAATTTATCGAGGATCTGTCGCACGATGAACATTTGGTCCGTCGTGGAGCGTCCCTCTCGAAAACCGTACTGGTCTTCGCCATCAAAGGTTTCCTGCAGCGGCCTCAGTCTGAGGAACAGGATGCGGGAGAGAATTTTTGTATGCAGAGTTGAGGAGAGTCGATGGCCCTTTTTGTAAATATGAGACCTTCCAACCAGTCCGTAAGTAATTCCTCCTCAGTCCATACTTTTAGTATAACCTGATGGATTGCACAATACAGCCATTCGCTCCCGACTTACAAAAGTTCGGCAGGGATGCCGTCCTTTCCAGCTGCTTTGCCGTTTTCAGCTCTATCACTGCTTTCCTAAACTCGTCCAAAATTAGTGGATCCATAGCGTGTCCATCATCCTTATAATCGTTATCCTACTTCTGTTGACGGCTCCATCTTATTCACCATTCAACAATGCATCGGAATGTTGTTTCCAACTCCTAACCACCTCCGATCTTTCGGTAATCAGGTTCCCTTTCATGTCGTTGCACATAACAGGAATTGGCACGGTCTGGTTCCTGATTCCGTTGATCGTACTAAAGAAGCCTCACTTCCCGCGCTGTAGTACTGATCGCGTCGTGGATGTGTCTCTACTGTTCGTTCAGGTTCTCTCCGTGATGTTCACCGAACCGCTCATCCGTCTTCCGAGGGTACTCTGCAGTAACTCCTTTCGCTGATAACCGCCGAATGTTCAGTCGTATCTTCCTCGTTGGCTTCGATTTGAATATGTTGGACAACCGGGCGCGGATCTTGCTTACTACGAGATAGTGGTCCGAGTCGACGTTTGGTCCCCGGAAGGATCGCATATTTTCTAAAAGGGATAGTAAAGATAAAGTACATTAAAAATTCTGTAGATTAAACTTTACGCATGGACGCATTGTCGTGCAGTCCTCTTTTAATTTTTAAAATAAATTTATATTGATAATCAACATGACTGCTAAACTTTAAAAATATTGAGCTCAATACAAGCATATGAGTCTCCAGCACAAACAACACGTTACAAAGACACTTCGGTGACGTTTTCTTTGTTTATACTAGAATGGTAATCTTGCAAAAAACTTGGTGCCCTGAAGTAATTCAAACAATTCTTATTCAAGCGTAACTTGTCTTCTTCAAGAATGCAATAAGTATAGCTGAACTTATCGCCCTGTTGGATGAATTTTCTTTGTCTTGTGCAATAAATGTTAGTCTAATAAGCGCTTTCTAGTTGATTTAGATAGAACCATTGAAATAATGGCGAACAGGACAGTTTGGATTACTTTTGAAATTGTAGCCAATTGCATATGGGTGTTTATAAATATGTTTTTTTACAATTCGGTAAGTGTTAAATAAATGTTTTGACATGTAAACGGCTTTTTGCCGCAATTTGTTAAAAATTTGGTAGTTATCAACTTCTTTATGAAATTATAGAATTTTTTTTATTTATTAAATTTTTCAATAATCTAGCAAACATAACCGGCGCGTTAAAATTTTCTAACTTTCATGTCACAAAACATCAACAAACTGACCGTGGCACGAAAAAAATCGCATTTATGGGCAACCTAGCAGCTGCTTTTATTACCATTTTTATTATTTACTAGCTGACCCAACAAACTTCGTATTGCCACAAATTAACCTGTGTTGTACATAAATCATGAATCTCGGATGATCTTTGTCACAATCTCAAGTTTGGAAGTTTCTGAGGAGTTCAACCTTAGATGATTCATTTTGGCAGTTACGTAACGTAACTGGTTACGCATCCCAGGTAACCAATAAGCATCATTAATGCTATTCAAATGTAGGCCAATAAGCATTCAAGTTGCCTTAAATGCTACTTGTGCGGTGTTGCTATTTATGTCAGAGAATCAGTTCAATTCAACCTTTGTCTTAATGAAGTGATTGATGGCAACTGGTTCTTGGGCATTACAGTTGTGCGTGGCATGGGATGGGATGTTTTGTATCATTTTCCCAGTTCTAGCAACCAGCGTGTTGTTGAAATTCTAGAAAATTGGCTAGAGACATTTCTTGACCCGGAACCGGTCATACGGCCTCTGAGAGACATGAGATTATCACCAATCGCTATTTTATTGAATGCTGATGTTTTTTGATATGCGACACGACATGCTTTACTGATGCTGAAATGTCCCGTTACGGGAACCGGTTTCGGATTCATAGTGTCCCCCCGGATCCAGATGGCGCGCACCATGGCTCATAACTGCGGCAAAGTAACTGATATATCCACAGTCGATGATATGTTTACAAAAATCAACAGATTTCAAACAAATTTTAGATATTTGGCAACTTTATCTAAAAAAGCCATATCTCGGTCCCCCAAGGAACTCCGGAATAACTCCGGGGCCGTATGACATATGGCCATTATCTATAGATATTATGAAAATAGAAAATATTTTCGGCAAAATTCCCAAATTTGGTGAAAAAATATTAAAAGATAAAAAAGTTATGGCCATTTTAGTAAATTTTGCGGTGCTAAAAATGATGTAGACCTTAGAGGGGTTAATGATTATTTCGTCGATAGTGTTTCGTTGATCAATCAATCCATTGAATTGGTCGATGAACCTGATGAAATAAAACAACCAACTAATAATAATTGTAGATTTGAAAGATTTCATCCAATTACATTAGATGAACTTAGGATTATTTGCTTTTCATTAGAAAGAACGGCTGGCGTAGATAACGTGAATGCTAAGGTTATTCAAGATTGCTTTCATGTCATTGGTCACACCTTGTTGGTCCTGATTAACGAATCTTTGCAAATTGGCCATGTTCCTCAAGTGTGGAAAGAATCGTTGGATGTTCCGATACAAAAAGTTGCTGGAACGATTAAAGCCGAAGAGTTTCGTCCCATCAACATGCTGCACACTTTAGAAAAAATCCTAGAGCTTGCTGTTAAAGGTCAGCTGCTGGAATATTTGAGTACGAATTCCCTGTTGATTCCGGAACAATCGGGTTATCGAGAAGGCCATTCTTGTGAAACCGCATTGAACTTGGTATTAGCAAAATGGAAGGACTACTTAGAGCAGAAGGACACAATAGTTGCTGTTTTCTTGGATCTAAAACGCGCTTTTGAAACAATTTCAAGGCCCTTATTGTTGAGAACAATCAAGCGCTTTGGAATTACGAGTACCGCACTAAAATGGTTTGAAAGTGATTTGTCTGATAGGTCAGAGGACTGCTTTTAATGATTTCGTATCTATTCCAGTGGGAAACAATCTTGGTGTGCCACAAGGAAGTGTATTAGGGCCACTTTTGTTTATTATATTTGTATATTAATGACATGCGCCGCGTTTTGCATTTTTGCGATATTAATCTTTTTGCAGACGACACTGTGTTGTTCATTGCAGCTAAAGATTTGCACGAAGCCGTTTTACACTTGAATGAAGATTTGCGTTCTCTTGGTAGATGGTTGAAATATAAGCAATTGAAATTAAACATAACTAAAACTAAAGTTATGGTGATTTCGCGCAGTCGATTAGATGAAAATGTCTCAGTTATGATTGATGATGAGGCAATTGAGCGCGTTCAGGAGATTAAATATCTTGGCGTGATTATTGATGACAAACTAAAGCTCAAAGCTCTCATTGACAATGTCATCAAAAAAATTGCCAAGAAGTATGAATTTTATGCCGATTGAAAAACGAATTAACAATTTGGAGCAAAATAGAGCTATACAAATCAATCATCTCTCCCCACCTAGACTTTTGCCCTTCCATTTTATTTTTGGCTAACGAAACACAAATAGTGAGACTACAGCGCTTAGAGAATAAAATAATGCGTTTAATTTTAAGATGTAACCGATTTACTTCTTCGATATTGATGCTGGACGTTTTGCAATGGTTGTCAGTGAAGCAGCGAGTTGTTTATTTGACTATGGTGTTCATTTTTAAAGTAATCAATGGTTTGCTGCCTCAATATTTGTGTACTCGAATTGAAAGAGGAAGAGACTTTCATAGATATAATACAAGGAACGCAGATGAAATAAGAACACCGAATTTCTTGTCATGTGGTTCACAGAATTCACTATTTTACAAAGGAATAAATGTTTTCAATTCGATGCCAAGACACATTAAACGTGCGTCAACACTTGCAGAGTTTAAAAGGCTATGTATTTCACACGTAAAAGCAGCCTTTTAAGACTCATTTATTGATTTATTGACGAAGTTTTGAATAAAACAACTAAAATTTTTTATGGTCCATTTTGTTTTAAGATTATTTACTAATTTATTATTATTAGGATTATTTATTTTATTTAAGGAACAGAAGATTGTAATTGACGCAGTATTTTATGAATTATCTCATTGTGTTTGAAATTTAAACTGTATTTATGTTTTTAAATTTATGCATTTTTTCATTTTTGTCATAACACTGTAACTACTATGTTCACCACGATGGTGATGATGGATTTTACTTTCATGTTATAGTAATTAAAAATAATACAAGAGCAGTCTACAAAAGTTTGACTCTCGCGCGCGGAATACAGATATAATGATTTTTTAAAATTTTGATTACCTATACCTGTATGGTAAACCAGGTCGTTTTGTTTTTTATTTGAATAACTGGTTTAAATTGTTATAATTATTATTATCTTACAGATATATCGTCTTGCTCAAACCTTTGAAGGGGTATGTGGCCGGACCATCATCATCATCATCATCACTTAAATGCTATTTTGGCAAAATATACAGCTACTTCACTGATTACCTTCTTATAGTGCTGACAATGCTAATTTACAGCTAATTACCGACACGAAGAATTTGAATACAATTTTGGATGCCAATTTACAACACCTATGCAGTCAAAAAGCTAATATACAACAACGTGCATTATAAAATGCCAGATACGCTGATTTGCTGCTTATGTTAATGCTTATTAGTTACCAGGAATGGGTAGTTTAATATACAAATTTGCAATTTTTCCTCACAGTAAAGTACAAAACAGCTCCTCTGTCCCCTCATTGCATAGCCAGAAAGCGGATAGTAATATTCGCCATAATTGTACAACATTTCGCCGAATATCATTTTGCGAAAAACCTTAAGCGGAATGTACCATTTCACGGAAAACTTTTTTGTGGAAAGTACCATTTCGCGATCCTCTCCTTACTCGCTGTCGCTCGTTCCAGGAAACCCAGGTAGACCTAGGAAAACAAATAAACCTAGACAGTAGTGATTTCTGCGGGGAGTTGCCTCCCCCCAGTGGGCGGCGCTTCCGACGGCGGGTCGCCGGCAACACTCGCGGCCATCTCGTTCTGAATGATCTAGTGTTACTAGATAGTGTTGTTAGATAGTTTTTGTTGTCTTGTTATTGACTAATTTTTTATGGAAGAGTCGAATTTCTCGAGTTCGTTTAGTTTTTGAGTTTCGAATTTCTGTTTTATTTGTATGAGAGTCCATATCCCCCAACCACAGGGGTGAGAGGTCTCTAACTATCATAAAATAAATTCCAAAATCTCCCACATGCCATATTTGATTCCATTTGCTTGATTAGTTCTCAAGTTATAAGGAAATTTGAATTTCATTTGTATGGGAGTCCCCCCTCTTAAACAGGGGAGGGGTTTTAATTCATCATAGAAAAAATTTCTGCCCCCTAAGGCCCACAGGCCAAATTTGGTTCCATTTGCTTGATTAGTAATCGAGTTATGAGGAAATTTGTATTTCATTTGTATAGGAGTCCCCCTCCTAAAGTGGGGAGGGATCCTAATTTATCATAGAAAAAATTCTTGCCTCCAAAAACACCTACATGCTAAATTTGGTTCCATTTGCTTGATTAGTTCTCGAGTTATGAGGAAATTTGTTTTTCATTTGGACTGGAGCTCCCCCTCCTACAATGGGGAGGGGTCCTAATTTACCATAGAAAATATACTTACCCTCGAAAACCTTCACATGCCAAATTTGGTTCCATTTGCTCGATTAGTTCTCGAGTTATGAGGAAATTTGTATTTCATTTGTATGGAAGCCCCCCCCCCTCTTAAAGGGGAGAGGAGTCATAATTCCCCTTCTAAAGAGGGGAGGGGTCTCAATTTACCATAGAATAAATTCTTGTCTCCAAAAACACCCACATGCCAAATTTTGTTCTATTTGCTTGATTAGTTCTCGAGTTATGCAGAAATTTGTGTTTCATTTGTATGGGAGCCCCCCCTCTTAGAGGGGTCTCTAACCATCACTAAAACCTTTCCTGGCCCCAAAAACCTCTACATGCAAATTTTCACGCCGATTGTTTCAGTAGTTTTTGATTCTATAAGGAACATCCCGACAGACAGACAGACAGACACACAGAAATCCGTTTTTATAGGTATAGATTAAAAGAATTAAAACTGTTAAAACTGTACTCCGTAGAAGCAACTCACTCAAAATCGAGAAAATAAAGGCGAGGTAAATTGTTATTAAAATAAACAAAGGTAAACATAGTATAAAACGCATATTACGATATTATGGTGGTTAAGAAAACAAAATCAAAAATCACGAGAATATGTTTGAGTGTATCGAAATCCTTAATAAAATTATATTGAATTGAATAATAGAATTAGCAAAACATGTTTACTGTACTGCGTAGTGGTAAAGTTTGGTACTACCGTGACCGCCCCTAATTCTGCGCAGCTCCTAATTCTGCGCATTTTTCTTTATATGAGTATTTTTCAACATTGTGCATAACTATGATCATTGCGTTATTTTTTTATAAATATCTGTTGAATATTACGCCATTATTCACTAACGGGTCATAATATTTGAGAGCGAAATAATTTAACGTGAAACTGAAAGTATTTTATATGGCAGAAAACATCGCCGTTAGCACCAAAGCTAAGATTATCCTTCTAGAAAATTAACAAATTTATCATCGAAATTCTTTGCAATGATCAAATTACCCAGCATAATTAGAAAGAATAATTAGTTTTAGTCATGTTTTAGACAAAAAGAGTGATTGCATGCAATGCTTTCCTTAGAAAAATGCGACGCAATAATGCGCAGATTTAGGCACAGATTTTTTATTCATGTTCCAAATTCTGCGCAGTAATGTATCCTACGAAGACATCGCGATAGAATACGCAACCTCGCCCAAATGGCTGAGGTATAGAGGCATGAAAATTCAAGTAGAATCTTTAACTTGCATTGATTGGCATCCTGTGCTGTGTCACGGGGTCCGAACCTACGAGCGCTAGTTCATGAAACCATGTCTTCTATTTTTATTTAATGTTCAACCTCATGGGGCTGTCAGAGAGTGGGGAAGTGGTTTCTATATGAAAACACAATTTTTAGTATTAGTCTACAGTGTAATGTTCAGTATGCAGAAAACCCGAATCAATTCGCCCTTCACGTTATCGAGAATCAAAGATTTAAAATGAGGCAATCAAAATGATAACAATATTCCTTTGCCACCCGGACAGCACAAGAAGGCCGGATCATGGATTTAATTATGGTAATGGCTAATGCCGGATTTTTTGTGTGCTTTCAGCGTATAAAGACATAAAAAGCATGGTAAGAGTATTTATTTTCACTTTTTGTGTGCGCAGAATTAGGAGCAAATATGCGCAGAATTAGGAACATGTGCAAGAAAGTGCGCAGAATTAGGCACCGTGGATAAGTTTACAAAACGAAAAAAATACTCAATTGTTGGTCGACTTATAATTCCCATATTTTTTACCAGATATTATAGACCGTAGCACTACACGTTGCTGCTATCCACGGTGTTAATTTAAATCTAGGATACTTAGAATAGCGGAAGAATCATAAAAATGTCTTAACTGCGCAGAATATGGTACGTTCACGGTATATAATGATATCTATATCAATCACTTAACTCTGTGATCTAAATTCGAAGTGAAGTGTTCTAAATTCGTTCATTTTACAAAACAATCCGTCACAGATCTTAGCAACCGAGCTTGTCAGGATTTCTCTTCCTTTGTCGTTCGTTGATCGAAAAAACGGCCCCGCCAACTACGAACTTCGATAATCGCCAGTGCTATAATTGCAGTCTCTAAAGACAGAAACAAAGATCTTAGTTTCTCTTTCAAGTTGTCTTTTGCGAATAGATCAAACTGGCTTATTTCTGCTAGGAAAATGATTGAAGATAATGGTTGAATGTGAACAGTTTTCTCGGAATGTTCCGGTATCTAGGCCAACAACTTCGTCGCAGAAGAAAGTGCAAAAACAATCCCGCTTACTATACAGTTAGGAAGAAATTATCCACAACAATAACAACAACAACAGCAACGGTTTAGCACTGTTACTTTCGCAAACCGGCTTTATCGATCTTTCTGCCGTACCTGTACGTACTGTACAGGTTCAGTTCAGTTCAGCATCTGGAACAATTTTTATCGGCAGCCGCAGCATAACGGTCCTCCGGCACGTCTCTGAGACAGTCATGTTGTTTTATGTTTGTATACAGTCAACGCGATCGTGAGGAGGAGGAGGAGGAGGAGCAGGAGGAGGAGGAGCAGGAGGAGGAGGAGTGTGGCGTGCAACTGCAGATTTCTCTCCGCGGCATTATTTTTAGCGTCAATTTAACCCAATTTCGCAGTTATGTTATTTCTAGTCGGCCACTCGCTGCGCGGCGGCGCAGCCGCGCGATTGCCGTGGCTTCATCGTGACTCAGCAAAACTTTGTTTGTTCCGCGTTCAACTCAGTTCGTCAATCAAACAATTAACTGGCAATAAGTTTATGTTGCTTTCATCGCCAGTGTTTGTGATATTTGGAAACACCTGGAAAAAATAAATCTTAACTGTTTACCTAATATTAGTCAAACCACCTATTAAAGTTGAAATTAACATACGCTATGCTCTCTGTCAAGTTCATGGTGACACCCGCCCGCAGACGTGGGTGTCGAACTCAACCTTAACCAAACACACGTTGGAACTAACTGTGCTGTGAACTTTGGTTGCCTTGAGAAAGCTGGCAAATTTATGGGGACTCATTTTGCATATTAGATTTGAACTTTTCCACAACTAGTTTTACCAGCGTTGACAGTGAAACGATTTCGAAACAGGTTTCTTTCCAGTAGAATCGCGGTTCGAGATCTGGTCAAGGTCAGTCAAAAATTCAGCTGACTGGTTCTATTTTACATTTCCTGCTAGTTATCATCTCCTTTTTTCGATCTAAAACCAGAACTAAACCCGTTCCGAAAAACTATAAACTTTATCACCGTTCGGGTATCGCAAGCTGTGATGGCACGAAGTAACAATCTAAGACCATGTTTAACTGGCGCTATTCTAGTCTCTTAAATTGTTTATCCCCGGACCGTGTAGATGCTCATTCCGGCGCGGTCACGATGTCGATATGTGCAAATCAACACAACTGGAACGGTGCAGATAACAAACGAACGAACAAAATACAAGCTATTATGGTTGCGCTTATCGACACAGGAGAAACGGCTCCGCGTTACATGGCGCTTATCATCCGCTGTCGTCCGTTCGTCCTTGCCGATAGCATGAAGCGTTTCGTCGTTCGTTCTAATTGAATTAGCCCGCCCGGCACCCGCAGCCGCAACCACGACGGACGGCAGAGAGTGTGCCCTCTCCATGCATCACCCATCTCTCATCCCATTGTATCTGGCCTGCCTGATGGCAGTCACTGTGGTGTCATCAAAATCAACTTCACTCAATCCTTTCCTTTGTGGGATGACTTTTTCCACCTCCGGCTAGCTAGCTTGCGCCGCATTCACTTGCTTCATTTATGATTTAGAAGAATTGCTGCTACCGTATAGGTTAGCTGGAGACCGTGGAGAGTGCTTTAACGCTTCTTGTCGGTCGTACCACGACCACGACCACTCACTGGATGGCCTTTTTTCTCTTGTTCCGGTTGTTGGTGGTAGCGTGCAGCAGCACCCTCACAGCAGCTCACAGCTGGGCCGATTCCCTGCCCTCGAGGATATTTATAGCGAGCGCACTCGTTCCTGCCTCATTCGCCCGTCGGCGACGTCCTCCTAGACATCGTCAGGCCGTTCCGTTCCGTTCTCTATGCAACAAACAAGTACATCCACACCGACGAATGAGTGGTGCTCGCCTCGTATTGTATTTTGAAGTTCCGCAACGGCAACGGACCTAGACTAGGTGCAGAGCAGCACAGAGACAGCGATAAACAACTATTTTTGCCGTTACCTTCACCGTGCTACTGTTACTCGAAACTGTGCCAAAGCAGTATATTTGGGTACGCCTTTCACCAGGTGATCCTCGATAGCGTTTGACTTTATGTTTCCTTGTTTTTTTTTCAATTGGTTTTATGATTAAATGCCGTTATTTTGTACAACGCTTTAATTCTCCCGTTGTAAACCGAAAAGTACATCGGAGAATCAAAAGAAAGCCCATAATAAATGTTCGTGTCGTCTATAGAAAAAGTTCAGCTTAATACAATCCTCTTGAGATAGTGAGAAAAATATAAATCTAACTACCAGGTGGCTTAAGGCTGTGTGAAACTTTTACCGCTAATAAATTAGCACTGTTTCAGAGATTAATCAACTGTATTTGAAAGTTTTTTAGTTTCTGTAATGGAAACCAATGAAAACAGACGCATAAACCATCTGTAGACCAATTAGGTAGTTTTATTTCTCGAAAAAGACCTGAAATATAAGGTCGAAACGTCGGTTTCATGAAAATAAGATGGCCATCGTCATCATCATCTTCGTGATCTTGATCATGATCGTCAAGCGTCATTAGTTGATATTTGAAATTTTACAAGACTCCCATGCCTAATGACTGGTCAGTGGGTAAGCAGGTTGGAATTGAACCCATAACTCTCGGCCGGTCGCGTGTGTTTCGCATTACACCACTGCGCCAGTTTATTCGCAGTGGACTGACATAATTTAACATTTAGCCATATTCTAACAGACGTCAAAAACGTTACTTAGCCACTGCCTTTATACACATGGTCGAGAAATACTAGCGAAGGCTTTACACTGAGTTATTTTCAAGATTTGAGAGGAGGATGGATGAAATTGTTTGCCTCCTCTACAAAAGGGGCTCGAACGCTGCATCTATTAAAACATAACGCCACCTTCTCCTAGATCGGCTGTCACCGACAGCACAAAGATTCATAGGGAATTATCAACCGGGCTTCATAGGAGCTCGTGCAACTATTGGCCAACCAGAACTGGCAGAAATGTTGGGAGTACAGCGTGCTCACACAATACTTCTTTCTTAACTTCAAAGCAGCATACGATACAGTCGATCGAGTCCATCTTTATGGACTTCAAGCTGTGACACTCTGCCCACGGAGGCCGTCATATCAGGGATCACGTTTAAATCACGAGCTACAGGCACTGCTTGGAGAGATTTCCAACGTATACCTGGAACACCAGGAACAGTGCAGCCTACCGTCCAAGACCTGGAATAAGCGAATTGCGACTTCTGAGACGCCTGGGAAATTACCGACGAATGGCCTAAGAACGAGTTGAATAAAGATGTACTTGCAGTAGTTGTATAGATGCATCGCTCCGCTCTTGATGTTACTTGCATTCTGAAAAAGTGTTCTACTGTTCTCGCCAAATTTCTTTTATTGTTGTTTAATGCTTCAATCCAGTAGTGTAAGTTCTCTACCCTATGGGAAGACTCAGTTATTTTCCTTGTACACAAGAAGGGTGACAAGGGTGCTCGGGATAATCGTGAACCATGCTTTGTTCTCTAGCTGTCAACACTACATTTCTTCAGACCAACGTTCAATCTCTACGAATATCGTTGATTTTGTTCGTTCTGCCTGCGCAACATGAATGAAGGAATGCAAATTGACGCAGGATACCAGTGTACAGACCTGAAAGCAGCGTTTGATCGGATCGATTACAGTATCCTCCTGGCAAGACTTGTGCATTTGAGAGTTTCCACACCGTTCTGCAAGTGGCTACAATCGTACCTAACACACCGTATGCTGAGTGAAGATTGGGTCCGAGTTTTCCGACTTGCTCAGCAACATCGCTAGCGTATCACAGGGGAACAACCTTGGACCACTGCTCTTTTCTCTTTTTATAAATGAACTATCAGATCTTCTGCCAGTTGCACCTATATTGCACAGCAACGCCTGGTGGACAATTTGAAGATTGGACTCGGTTCTTATCAACAAACTAGTTGAGCCCGAATCTTACGATCCGAAAAATATAAATGTCTGTTCAGAATTCAGAAAACTTCGGATACATTCCATTGGCCAGTGTTTGTGAAGATGTTTAATCTTTGTATTAGTTCTTTGAGTTCTTATATTGCTCATATATAGCTCTTATATCATAATACAGTAATGTTCCGATTTTGACAGCTCCCGATTTTGTCTATCCTCGATTTTTTCAGCTATTCATCTCGATTTTATCAGCCTATAAATTTTGTTTTATTTTATGTGCTTTTAAACATGATTTATAAAACTTTTCAGCCTGCTTGAAACTATTTTGATTCTCTGGGGAGAGTTTTTGAATAAAATGATGCCTTCTCGCGAGTAATTCGGGGTCAATTAAGGGTATTTTTATAGTAAAAGTTTTATAGTTCCTAAACAAGCAAAGATAGAGGTATACTAAATTCAGCAATGTTGTGTATTTTTACTATTTGTACAACTTTGTGAAACAAGAAAAAGTCATACAACAACTACAAAAATAGCTGAAATAGAAAAACTGAGTTAACCGATTTTTCATTAATGTGAAACAAGGATTTTTCTGTCTTTGCTGAAGAGATAGAAGGTTATTGTCTTCAGCAACATTTCTTGTAATAATATGTTGTAAAACTTTGCAGAACACATCAATGTGTTATATTGAAACTGAAGAAAAATAAATTTTTTGTTGCACTTTTAGGAGGATTATTCAAAATTTGAATTCCGCTAGACAATAGAACTTTTAATTTTAAGAAACTCTACCAAAGATTCCATAAACCTAAAACCAAGTTTTCCCGCTCAAAGCTAATGCGCACCAAAAGAGGTTCTGAACCAGTGTGCTGTGCCCGGTTAATTGAGCTTTCGGTTGACCAATTGAGGGTTAAAATTAAATTTTTAGTAGAAGTATTCGATATTGCAAGGCCTCAAGTCTTGAATTTTGAAAAAAAAATCCCGATTTTTTCAGTTTCCCCATTTTGTTAGCCCAAAATTCAACATGGGGCTGACGAAATCGGAACATTACTGTATATAGTTTTATAAATATACTAGTTGAGCCCGAATCTTTCGATCCAGAAAATATAAACGTCTGTTCAGAATTCAGAAAACTGCGGATACATTCCATTGGCCAGTGTTTGCGAAGATGTTTAGTCTTTGTATTAGTTCTTTGAGTTCTTATATTGCTCATGATGTTTATTTTGTTTCGATTATAGTCACTTTCGGGAATGACCAGGGTAATTCGTGACTTCTGCGGGGTTGGGATTTGAACCCGGGTTCTCGGCGTGGGAGGCGTGAATGCTAAACACTACGCCGGGACTGACCCCTCATGATGTTGTTGTTGTTGAAGATGTTGTACATAAAAGAGTCATTGCCGGAAGCTTAAACGAATAGTTTTTATGGTAGTATTGGATTTTATTTAACTGAAAAAAACTTCTGGCTGTTTGCAACATTTATGTAGTCTGATTAAAGTAAAATGTTGCTTAGAAAATTCCTGCTGTTCAGTAGAGATGGTCGGGTAGCGGAAAATTTACCCGAAACCCGCACCCGTACCCGTACCCGCCGGGTACGGGTCGGGTTCGGGTATTGAAAAAAAAATAATTTGCGGGTTCGGGTCGGGTACGGGTTTGGTTTTGAAACCGGGTACGGGTCGGGTCGGGTCTATTGACCTCGTTTAACACTAAAGATTGTCGGGTATCCGGACCCGTACCCGTGCCCGACGGGTTGCGGTCGGGTTCGGGTATCAAAAAAAATAAACTTGCGGGTTCGGGTCGGGCACGGGTTTTTATTTTTTTTCCTAATCGGGTACGGGTCGGGTTCGGGTATTCAAATTTTCATACCCGACCATCTCTACTGTTCAGTCAAGCAGTCCGGTCGAGCAGTTGAGTCGAGCAGTCGAGTCGAGTAGTTGAATCGAGTGGTCGAGTCGAGCAGTCAAGCCGAGCAGTTAAATCGAACAGTCAAGTCGAGCAGTTAAATCGACTGGACTAGTCTAGCAGTTGAATCGAGTAATCTAGTCCCGCAGTCGAATCGAGTAGTCTAGTCAAGCAGTCGGGTCAATCGGTTCAGTCGAACAGTTGAGTCGAGCAGTTGAGTCGAGTAGTCCAGTCGAGCAGTGGAATCAAGCAGTTGAATCGAGCAGTTGAGTCGAGCGTCGTATCGAACAGTTGAGTCGAGCAGTCTAGTCGAGCAGATTAATCATGCTGTCCAGTCAAGCAGTCCAGTCGAGCAGTTAAATCTAGCAGTTAAGTCGAGCTGTCGAATAAAACAGTTAAGTTAAGCAGTTGAGTCGAGCAGTCGGATGCAGTGGCTTAGTCGAGCAGTCTAGTCGAGCTGTTGATTTAAGCTGTCAGTTGAGTCGAGCAATCAAATCGAGTAGTCTAGTAGAGCAGTTGAATCGAGCAATCGGGTTGAGCAGTTGAGTCAAGCAGCCGATTCGAATAGTCCAATCGAGTAGTTGAGTCAAGCAGTTCATTCGAGCAGTCGAGTCGAGCAGTTGTCCAGTCGAGTAGTCCAGTCGAGCAGTGGAATCAAGCAGTTGAATCGAGCAGTTGAGTCGAGCAGTCTAGTGGAGCAGATTAATCATGCTGTCCAGTCGAGCAGTCGAATCGAACAGTCCAGTCGAGCAGTTCAATCGTGCAGTTAAGTCGAGCAATCGGGTCGAGTAGTAAGTCAAGCAGTCGAATCGAGTAGTCCACTCGAGCAGTTAAATCGAGCTGTTCAGTCAAGCAGTCAAGTCGATCTGTCCAATCAAGCAGTTGAGTCGAGCAGTCGAATCGAACAGTTCAGTCGAGCAGTACAGTTATGCAGTCCAGTCAAGCAATCAAATCGAGCAGTCCAGCAGTCGACCGGTAAAGTGACTGAGAATACAACCCATTGCTACGACGTCTTGTCAGGGACCTGTTTTTAGTTACCGACAAGCCTCTTATGACCTCCTGTCAGAGACCTGGTTTTCAGTACAGACATAAGCCTCTCATATATATAGGGAGAAGAGATTATATAAATAGATTATTGATGTTAGAAATTAAGTAAGTTTTTTTTTAATTTTACACAACCTGGTACTTTAGGGCTGTGGCCTACAAAGCCAGAAATACAAATAACCTAAATGATATAATCAAGAAGTCTTTTTGTTTTGTCAGAAAAATGCGAAAATAGAGCTAAAAAATGGAATTTGAAATTTGAATAGATAAATTTCTCTTCTACAAAAATATGCGCAAAAACGAGATCTTTACAATTTGACAGGATTTGCTCGCTAATACTCTGCTAGACGACTTGAATTTTGAACAAGGCACGAAGACCCGAGTGTCATTTAGCTTGTAGTCCATACTTCATTTATTACAAGAAACAGTCTGTGGGTTACTACTACTGGTAACTTACCACCCATGTATCTGGTTGGCATAAAAGAAAGTCGACGGTTGATATTATTTAATCAAAAGTATGTTATAGGGTTATCCGAGCCAAGTCATTCAAATCTGGGATAACTGGTCATCTTAAGCAAGTCACATCCATTGCGTTTCGTCAGCACCTAGTCATATAACTTGCGAACCCGAAATCTGGCCACTATTAGTTGTTTGAGGCTTCGATTGGGTTTTCTGCTTGCTCGATAGTGTAGACTGCCCGGAAATGAATTCGTTCAATATTCAGTTTTTTCGCGAAATCATAATCCCAACATTGACTTTCTGAATGACCTTCAACGGCAGTTGACGATCAAGGGTTCCCAACCGACGCACAATGGGCAAAAACGAGCTCGTAATCCCAAATATTAGAAGCCGCTGGTTTGGAATCTTACAAGGTCTTATGTAAAAAAATGCGGGAAATCGATTGGTGATGGTTTCATCCTGCGCAGACGTCGGGAAGTGGTCCATTTTACCCTATTTTCCCCAAAAATAATGATAAAAGCTTATTGAACAGTATAAAAACTTATATGCCGCCCGTGAAACGTACTCAAATAGCTTCCAAATTTTGTCAAAACATCAGAAGAATCAAATTCCATCCATTCCATACTGTGCGAAATGCAAGAATAATTCATTTTGCCATTTCACCTCCTTATACATAGATAACTTAATTAAAGCAATTAAAACTAACTCCAAGGCAAAAACAATCTTTTAAAAAAATGTGTATTTTATCATACTAAATAACTTCGGAGAACAGTTGAAAGCAATAAATTAATTGGATGCGGAGTTATTGTAGAGAATTGATTTTTAAGTGTACTTTTCAAATAAATCATTATATCTCGCAACTAGCAAAAGTTAGATAATTACAATATTCAGAAAAGTTGCTCATTTTAGTGCGTTCTACAATTTTTCTGAAGAAAAAATTTTTTTTGGGCGGATTAAAAAAAAACAAAAGTTTGTATCACCCTGATAGATGAATACAAGGTCACCTTAATAGTCCAAAAAGATGCGCTGTATTATATTTATAAATTTCTCCAAAGACACCATCATTGAAAAATTACGAATTTTTTGGGCAATAGCAAATGAACGTGTTTTTGTAGATCTAGGAGCGAATCAGGCAAAACGGACTGGTTGTGAATTCATCACGGTACTAAATCGATGACAAACAACTCTCCTGATGTCTTTCGAATAAACTGGTACTATCCGAGTTTATCCCGCTGTCTTTGAATTAGTTTTAATCGCCCTAATTAGGATTTACTGTGTATTTAGAGGTGAATTGAGTAAAATGGACTATACATGCCTTTCGCACAGTATGGAATGGATGGAATTTGACTCTCTTGATGTTTTGACAAAATTTGGAAGCTATTTGCGTTCGTTTTACGAGCGGCAAATAAGTTTTTATACTGTTTAATTAGCTTTTTTCATGATTTTTGGGGAAAATAGGGTAAAATGGACCACTTTTCGTAGTCTGCGCAGGATGAAATCATCACCAATCGATTTCCCGCATTCTTTTTACATAAGAATAGGTATCTTGTAGCATTTCAAACCAGCGGTTTCTAGTACTTGGGATTACGAGCTCATTTTTGCCCATTGTGCATTGCTACGAAAGCATGACGTCCTGTCAGGGACCTGCTTTTAGTCACCGATAAGCCTCTTATGACGTCCTGTCAGAGACCTGGTTTTCGGTACAGACATAAACCTCTTATATAAATAGAAGATATAAATAGATTTACAATTTTGTTCTGTATTCATCCCATGACGTTCACTTGAATTGCAACGCTTCGTTTGGTAATTACCCCTCCTAAACACGATGGAGACTGGACAGACTTTCGGCCCTAGGCCCCACCCAGGATCCCAAGATTAGATTAGATTTACAATTTTATTTACCTGTGGGAACTTCCTCCCCCTTCCCTACGGCTGCTTGAACATGATCATTCGAAAAAAAAAACATGATTTGCGGTACCTTGAATGCGCGGTCGGGGGCTTATCCGAAATGAAAAATTTTAAAACGACATGACGATGTTGTCTTTGACCCATCCCTTTCCTAAAATTTGAATGCATAACAAAATGGAGGATATTCAAACATAGCAGTCAGTTTTTTAGTCGAAAAATTGGCTTTAAACGTTCCAAAAAAATACATAAATTGCAATATCAAAAAAGGATGGGTCAAAGACAAGATAATTTTACAAGCTTTTAAACAAAAAAAAAAGAAGCAAGTGAATTGCTTGAGCTGTTCTTGAGCTATTTATGGTACCGACTTTGAAAACCTGGTTTCGAGAAAAACGGCGTTGAAGTTTTTATTCGCTGTGTAATCGCTCTGTGTGCTGTGTGCTTCTTTGAAAGGGTACCAAATCGACTAGAAACACAGCTATTATTTCGTTGATCTAATTTTTTTTATGGACTTAATTTTAATAAACAAAAAAGTTTAAGAGCACGTCTTCTTACTGCAGTTCATCCTATCATCCCGAAAGTGTCCCGAAGATCTAGAGTTTATTTCTCTTAACTGAATCTTTCACCGCTTTGAAATCCACAAACAAAACACATTGTAAAAATGGTAGTGCATGGTGGCTCGTAACGTTGGAATCCGCGCTTGCACTGACTTGCAACACGTGAGTAGAAAATCAGTAGGGTTGCGCGGTTTTTGACGTAGGACTATGTAAGGATATTTTTGTGATAAAATCTCGTCTATTAAAGAAAACTATTATTACAAGGGGAAAGTCGCTGAGAACATTATGCTAGGCACCGTCTAGGGAACGATGTCTTATACAATTCAGCTCATTGAGCACAATTGCGGTACATTCATTGCACAATTTGTTGCACACTGTGGTACCCAGGTTATACATCCAAACTCTAAAATTTTGGAATCCGGCAGTTCTGCCAATTTTTGACATTGTCAAACTGAACAAATGAGCACAAGTTTAACGTGATCAGCACCTTGCCGCTGCCGGCACAATAAGCCACGCAGTGAGCAAAATTTGTACGAATAAGGTACAAAGAGTGTTCTAAGCGACTTACCCTTGTATTATTATGTTCCTAGGCAAACGAAACTATCATCTTTTGTTGATGCCTATCATAAAATCATAGGTTTTCGTGTCATTTAAAACACGAGTGCTAACAATTATTAGCCTTTTTCCGTATTTTTAGCAGGTGAGCTAGTTTAGGCTGCTAAAAATGAAACGAATTTCCAATGTCGAAATTGCGGGGTACTGATATCGAAACCTCGCACTCATTGTGTTTGTTCCGTTCCATTACACAATTCAGCTCTTACAGTCTCCTGATGCTGTCCAATCCTGTTCCGTTCTGTTTGAACGTTTTCTTTCAGGTCTGTACCCTTATTTCTGAGCTGCAATGCTTGTCTGTTCGTTGTCTATTACCCCTATATCGTTTCACGGACGATAACAAACTGTGCTCGTCGTTATTTCGAAGCTGAGCAATCTTGTCTGATCGCATTCTGCCCTGCTCGCTTCTAGTTCTTTGTGATGCAACCATCCGCTGTGTCGAAATACATACTTTGTATATGTATTTACCGTCTGGTTTTGGAAAATGGAAGATTTGCGGAGAAAATGTATGGACAATTTACATCTTCTCAGTTATGATCAAATCAGTTATTATTTAGATAATCTTTTGTTCTATGCAAATCAATTCGTAGAAAAATGTTTTGATCGATTGATGTGAAAGTCTAGTTCAACCATATAAAGATGAATGAGTTATAAGTTGCAAGTGACCATTTTCATACTTTTAGATTTTACATTCTTACCTTTCTATAAGATGCAGCCCTACGACAAAAGTGCGTGTAATAGGATCTTCTGCACGAAACTTGATTACCCCGGAATTGCAATGAAGGTTTTGATATGTATCCTTACCCGGGTCGCGATACCTGCCTATTCCTGTGATGGAACTGCAACCTTTGTCATAGCTGACGAAATACAGTATTTCTTAATGCAGACACTCATTCCGAGACAGACGCTGCTTGAACCGCCCCTAACCTGGGGTCATTTGCACCTGGAGCAGGCGACCTATTTTACAACCCAACAACCGTTTAAGCTGAAACTGTTTTCTAGAATTGTCTTCGTTTACGAAAAGATTATTATCGTATTAACTCTTGTTTGTATTCTATCACTCAAATAGTACTTAGTCCAGCCTTCAACTTAAAAACTTATCTACAAGTTGGACGCGCAAATCAGCGCATTCCTGCCGTCGTTTTTACTTTCTGTGAAACAATTTTTTTTCACTAAACGACTAATCGATTTTTTTTTCTTTTCAACCATAAAACTGTATGTTTTCTAAAAATATATGCTAATCGGACAGGTCCGATCGAGTCCCGCGTCAGCGTCACCGTCACCGTCACCGTCGAGAAAGAGAAGCAGTTAGAGAAAGGCAAACACTCATGCAAATTTGGGCAGTCAAAATCTGCGGCGCAAATTGTTTTTACGCCCGTCCCCAGCATCACACGATCGAGCCCCCGTGCCGGGCCGGGCGCAGCAGGCAGGGTGGCGAAATGTGTCATCCGTTCGTTCGTCCACTCGGTCCACTCACTCAGGCCGGCCCGTACTGTCGCACGGGGCTTTCGAGTTTGTTTTGATTTGATTTTGCTTTCTGGTTGGCAGGGAGGCAGGCAGATGCGGCGCGATACGGTGTGTTACTTGTCTGTCTGTCTGTTCGTCCGTCCGTCTGTCTGAGTGTGTGAATGTATTTAGTAATTGATAATGGATGCTCCCGCTCCCGGTGTGGATGGAATTTACTCAGCAACCCGCAGGTTGTTTACGTTTCCTGTTGGCATACAGACGGTGGCCGTCTTGTGGTGTGTTTACGGTTAGCAGTTTGCAGCAGCGATTGTCGCTGATTTTTTCTTGGCTGTGCAGTGGGAGTATTTCATATTACCAAGAAAGTACCATAAACATAAAGTAATATTTTGAATTTAATATAAATTCTGATAAACAAGAGAAAAATTAATTCGGTTTGAGTTTTTAAATTAACGCATTAAGGGTTGGGTTGCATTTTGCCCTACCGTCCTCGCACCATGGCAACCGCAAATGGTGACTCTTTCAATTGTCGTTGTTTATCCAGCAAACCATTCTAACAAACCGTATTTGTTCTGGCTTTATTTACAGATACTCAGTGTTGACAGTGCGGAATATTCTTTCTCTACTCGGCCAGTGTGAAAATGTGTAAAAGAAGCAGTGTAGATTAGTGCAGTGCGTCCCATGTTCCTATTTGGCAGGTGAAAGTTTATATTGAAAAATAAATACACAGCGTCAGATCCGTCAGTAAAATAGCAGCGCAAAAATGCCGGTCGTTTTGAACGGTTCGTTACCGTTGCCCAGTATTAGAGTTTACACCAGCGCAAGTATTCTGCTGGTTTCGATCTGTCTGTACTACGCGGTCAGTGTGACGAGTGACCCATTTTGGCGGCAGCTGAGCAATGTTACTGCAAGCTCCTCCGGAGGAGCAGGAGCCGTAAATAGCCTGCTGTCCGGGGCGGCAGCCGCTGCCGGAGAAGCTGCTGCTGCAGGAGCCGCAGCTGTGCCCGCTCCAAACAAACTGGACGCGGTGCTAACCGTTAAGGAGATCAATGATCTCGAAGAGAAGATACTAGCCGCATCCGATGTCGATCTGAAGCAAATGATCGAACATGAAGCCGACCTGCTGGAGCGGTCGGTGGCCAATGATTCGAGAACGATCGGAGCCCATCTGAGGGATGTGGCTTCCTTCATGGGCAGTGAACCGATTTGCATTTGGGTAAGTGTTTTTTGCAAATTAATACCTGGTCTTTATCTTGTTTGAAATACAATTGAATTCCACTTTAAATTCGATTCAGTCTTACTTGAAGCTCAAGTGTTTGCGCCATTGTTCGCGGTATCTGTGCACTGTTTATCTGGGCATAAGAGAACCTGTTTGCAAAATAATGCTAACGAGTAGAGACGTCGGTCGTACATGGGCAATAATTTGCAATTCATTCCCGCGATTCTAACTGAGATAATTTGCCTGTCCAGGCGCGGTGAAGTAAAGTGAGCACCAAAGCGGCTATTTATCCCGTGCCGTTCCATTCCGCTGCTAGTCAAGGTCGTTCGGACCGTTCCGTTTTCGGCCGACCAGGAAAGCGGCCTCACACTTTTTGGCAGCGGATTCAATTTTAACTATCATTGAGCGGGAAAACCATTTGCAGTGTAAAATAAAGACATACGTTCAATGAGTACTGAGAGTAACTACATGTAGTTGAAGAATCTCAAATTTTTTGTTACTAAGACTGGATTTGAGATTTGGCAAATTGATCGTATAGCTTGGATCCGGATTTTTTTAAAGGTTTTCTTCTTACTAACCAATTTTTAACCTTTTGTGGGAAAAATTTCACAACAGTATTATTCGAAAACGAACTAAGCCATTAGTTCAGCATATTAACAAACCGAATGAGACCGTTACTTTTTTGCTGGACCGGCATACAAGAATGAATCGTCGCTCGGTTTGTTTGTATGTTGGACTGTGGCCCCATTGGATTGTTGGTCTGCATTGTTCGATCCTGATCTATGGTCGAAATACTAACGATCGATACACTCATTATTTCATTATTTTTTCTGCCATAAGCCATAACTCAGGAATGACAAAGAACACATCACTAAGTACTGAAAACGTACAATTACAGCGTATGAAATCTATAGCAAAGTGTGAATTCTACCCAGCAATTGATGAAACATTACGTACAAGCTACAGTCAGTGGACGAACAACAACAGAAGAAAAGAACAATTTATAATTTAGACACTGTTCAATCCTTGAAAAAGGTTATACACCGTAGTCGAGACATTGGAGAGATCCGTTCTGATTTTCAATAGACTGATAGCCGATAAAAATTAGTTTGGCACTGAAAAAAGTTACGTAAGACATTCTCACAATCTCATTGCATTATCCTTTACCTTTTTTAAAAGGGTCCTTTTCAAAAGATGCAAAAAATGGATGTTGCTTTCAATTTCAAAGCTGTAGCAAATGTAAAATGAAGCAACTTTGCTGAACAAAAATGGAATTTGTACCTCCAGCGTGTGCAGAGTTATAGAGCATTCTCTTTGGAAGTTCCTTTGAAATTAGTTTTTCATGCTTAACTTTTGTTGGTTGCATTTTACGAAAATATATTGTTCCTGGCAATTGTCGAAGCAATCAAAACACACATTTGTTTAGAAGACTGCAAATTTCTAGGAGTTATCTTCACAAAATTATTGCATATTTAAGCTTTATTTTCCTTCACTGGTGTGCCCAGGCTGGGGCACGTGCCACAGCTTCTCTAAAAACTTGCACGTGCAACTAAATAATTCCTCAATTAATAACCGTGTATCTTCTCGGTATTAGAAGCAAAGAGCAATCATACAAAAAATAATTACCATCGATATATATGGAACAATGAAAAATCGGGAGAACGAAATTAGATGTGAGACCATCTCATATAAGGGTGCGGCAGTAGTTTAATTGCAAAAAACCTTTGAGTACCAATCAAAAATGCGTGGGTTGGAGTCCCACCTGCCATTGAACGACCCAATATATTTTTAGTCTTCAATTGGAAATTTTCCAGTTCATCCAGTTTATCATTTTTCGCACTAGATTTTCCTTTATTTTCCTAAAAAAAATCACATCCAATTTTAAATTCAATATATTTTCAGTTTACTTTTATTTGCTTGTATATGACCGTACACGGTCATGACATAAACCGTTATGGAAAGCGAGGAAGTGTCTGATGTGATGAATGATTGATTGGATGAACTAGAAATTTCCAATATAGACAAAAAATATATAGAGGTAACGGAAGGTGGGGTTCGCACTCACGCTCTCTCGGTTGGTACGTGGTTGATTTTTTGAGCGTAATTTCCACTGCAGTGTGACGAGTCACGGTCGTCGCTGTCGCATGTCATTGCAACCACGCACTTGGGCGAGGACTCTTGTTCGCATGTGTAAGCGAGGACGTAAGATGAAGATTAAAATAAGGAGTAAATCAAAATCTGTATCTTTATATCCTAGTCTGCCACTCGCACCCACGAGCTGGTGGCATTGGTTTCCATCGGGAGCGAGCTACGTAGGAATACGCCATCAGGCTGTGTCCTAGCGAGTGTGTAGGTAGCAGAATATGTACACAGCATCAGCGGTTGGTTGTTGTACGCTTTCGTCAGTATAGAATGGATAGAAAATGGATGGAAAATGGATGAAAATGGAAAGAAAACAAACAGAAAATGAAGAAAGTAAGCAGAAATTGTATAAGAAATGAATGCAAAGCGGACAAAAACTAAACAGAGATGGAACAGAAAATAAGCAAATATTAACATAAAACGGACAGAAATGTACAAAAAAATGTATTGAAATTGTACAAAAAATGAAATCGAAAATGATTAGAAAATGGACACAAAATGGACAGCAGATCGGGAATAAATAAACGGAAAATGGTAGAAAATAGATACACAGTGCATGAAAAATGGAAAGAAAATGAATAAAAAAGAAGCCGTAAAATGTACAGTAAACTTTCAAAACATCAACAAAAAATGTACAGAAAATGCACAAAAAATGTTTAGAAATCGAACAGGAAAAGAACCAAAAATGGACAGAAAATGGATAGGAAATACGCAGAAAATGGACAAAAAATGGAAAAAAGAAACTGGAATTGAACAAAACAGTAAAAAAATCAACAGAAAAGGGACGTGAATTGGACAAACATTAAACAGAACGTGGTCTGAAAATGGACGGATTACTTACGAATGGCCGAAACACAAATGGCCGAATCATGAGTGGCCGAAACACAAATGGCCGAAATAACAAATGGCATAATGTACCTAATGGCCGAATCACGAATGGCCGAATCACAAATGGCCGAAACACGAATGATCGAACTTCATATTTGGCCGAAAATATTGACGGCCTTCAGCCTGCACAAACGTTGGGTACACGCTGTCCTTACTCGCTGCCGCTCGTTCGGAGTTAACTAAGGGATAATCCCTACTAGTCAGTAAACCTTGGAAAATGCATGCACCTAAATAGTAGTGGTTTCTGCGGGAGGGGGGGGGGGGATCTGCCCCGCAGTTGTTGTTGAAATTCGGCCATTTGGATTTCGGCTATTCGTGATTCGGCCATTTGTGTTTCGGTCATTCGGTACCAGCCCAAATGGACGGTGGATGAACAGAAAATGGATTAGGAATAGATAGAATATCAATATAAAAGACATAAAATGGACAGAAACTGAACGGAAATTTGAAAAAGAGATAAAAATGAAAAGACTATAATCAGAAGAATGGAAAGAAAATGAACAGGAAAGGGACATAAAATGATCATAAAATGGATTTAAAATTAATAGAATATGGATAGGAAATGGATAAAAAATAAACCAAAAATGAAAAGAAAATGCACAAAAACAGAACAGAAAATAACCAACAATGGACAAGATATAAACTTCAATTGAACAAAAAGTAACAGCAGAAAAGGGACAAGAATTGGAGAAACAATGAACAGAAAATGGTCTCTAACTGGATGGTAAATGGACAGAAAATGGATTATGAATGATTAGAATATGAATATAAAAAGGAATTGAAAACGAACTGAAAATTTGTATGAAATGAACAGAAAATGAATAAAAAATTATCTGAAAATGGTCAAAAAATGGACAGAAAAAGGACAGAAAAAGGACATCGAAAATGAACATAAAATGGACAGGAAATTGGACAAAAACTAAACAAAACATGTTCTGCAAATGGACAAAATTGATAGAATATGGATTGGAAATGGACCAAAAATAAACCAAAAATTGACAGAATATGAACAGGTGATTTATGAATACAAAACGAATCGAAAATGGACAAAAAAAAACTGATAGAAAATACTCAGAAAACCGTCCGTAAATATTTAGAAAATTGACGAAAAATGGACATTAGAGATGAAAGGAACAACAAATGGAAAGAAAATTGACAGAAGCTGGCCAGAACATGGTGAGAAAATATACAGGAAATGGCAGAAAATAGACATAAAATGGACAGTAAATGCATAGACAATGGACAGAATATTATCCGAAGAAAAGCAGAAAATGGACAAAAAATGTTCGGAAATTCGGTAGGAAATAAACCGAAAATGATCTGAAAATGAATGGTTAATGGACTGAAAATGAGTTGAAAAGGGCTAGGATATGGAAATAAAATGGACCGAGATTATTTTAAAAATAGACAGCACATAGTCAGAAAGCTGTAAGAAATGATAATAAAGTAGACGTCAAATGGATGGAAAATGGACAGTAAATAAACTGAAAATGGACTGAAAATGTACAGGATGCAATCAGAAATTAAACCGAAAACAGGCAGGAGATCCACAACAAATGCCTATATGGAGAAACTGAATAAAAAATGTTCCGAAATAGGGTAAAAATCGTCTGAAAATGGACCTTACCCAAGTAACAATTTGGGTTATTACACTCGTATGATGGTATTTAAGACCAAAATTGGTCATGTAGGCCGCCATAAGAGTACAATAAAACTCCCATTGTTGCTAGGGTGGGGACGATAGGAACAGAAACTGGACACAAGATGAACAGAACATATAGAGGAAATATACAGAAAACTGACCAAACCTGAATGGAAAATAGAATTCGAATCTGGAAATGAACGGTTAATGGATTGAAAATGGATTGAAAAGAAATGGAATATGGATAGCAAATGGGCCGAGAATATATTGAGAATAGACAGAAATTAGTTAGAAAACTGTCAGAAATGTTAATAAAATAGAAGTTAAGTTGTACGCAAATGTACCTTACGATAGGAACAGAAAGTAGACAAAAATATTGACAGAAAATGCACAGTGCATACAGAGAAAACCATACAGAAAACAGATAGAAAATGGACTAAAAATGGACACAAAATGGATAGAAAATGGGCACAACATGGACAGAATAAAATCAGATGAATTGCAAAAAATGGAAAGAAAATTTTTAGGCAGGAAATGTTCAGAAATAAAAACAAATAAACCGAAAATGTTCTGAAAATAGACAAAAAGTGAATTGGAAAGAGGTTTAAATGGATATAAAAAAACCGAGAATGAATTAAAAGTGGACAGAAAATAGATAAACAATGGACTGTAAATAGTCAGAAATTCATCAGAAATGGTAATAAAATAGATGTAACATTGATAGAAAATTGCCAGAAAATGGACACTTAGGACGATAGGGATAGTAAATGGTCAGGAAATGGGCAGAATCTGGAGAAAAACTTAACAACATTGCGAGTAATTGGTTAAAAAATATGAAAATAAAATTAACAAGGCTTTGCTAGAAATTGGACAAGAAGTGGACAGAAAATAGACAGCAAAGAGAAAGAAAATAGGTAGAAAATGGACAGAAGATGGACAGTAAATTGACCCAAAATAAAGAGAAAATGAATAGCAAATAGACTAAAGATAAATAGAATATGGGTGTCTCACTGTTAACACCAGCGAAATTTTGGAAGTTTATATCGACACGCACTTCTTTGGTACGACAGTGACCATAGGACAAAACAAAGGCGGGCAACAGCGGAATAAGTCGTAACATAATGTGCCAAACGACTCCGTTCTGTTTGCACGCCGATTGTTTACGGAGGCTTCGATCAAATTGGCCTCGCTCGCTCTTTTGAACCTATGAAATCTCCAGATCCGGATGGTATTCTACTCATTTTCTTACAAAACCCGGACGATGTCAATGTCCGAGCTTATCAACTTATCTCTTTCGAGCCAGTTTCAGTTTGGGACATATACCGGAGAATTGGCGAAAAGTGCATCTTTACATTCATACTTAAGGCTGGTAAAAAAGACAAAACGGGACCTGATTCGCTTTTTTAAGCTGATGGCGAAAATCACGGAAACGATATCCATAATGAGTTTATAACTAACACTCTAACCCATACGGTAAATCTACAGAAACCGCATTGCACTGCTAGTGGTTTTAATTGGGAAATCGCTTAAATAATAAGAGTCGGGACTTTTTACTTTTCTTGATATTGAAGGCGCTTACGACAACACGTCCTTTGCAACAATTAATAAGGCTTTTTTTCAAAGCGGAATCGTCCACACTACAATAAGCCGGATTCAAGCAACGCTTTCGAGTAGAGAAATCGCAGCATCATTGGGAGATACGTCGTCGGTAAGACGGTTTCGGTAATCATTGGAAGTCCACAAGGAGGAGTTCTCTCCGTCTGTCTCAGTTGGCGTTTAACCATTGCCCTTCTGGCATACAAAAAAAAGTGCTGGATGCAAAAAAAAGCACCGGATTTCAATACACGATTACTGAGGGCAGTCTTTTCGAATGCGGTTTGTTTCTTGTATCTTCTTAGTACCTCAATCTCCCATATACACCACGCGTGGGCGGCATTTGGAAACGGATGGTGAAATCCCTCAAGGATGCGACTCGGGCGTTATATGATGAAAAGAAGCCCAATGACGAGATTCTTAACACGATTGCTTCAAGAATTAGCGGGCAACCCGTTTTCTTCATACAGCGATCATAAGATGACGGTATTATATCCAGATTCAGACGATCTAATTAGCCAAGTTAATGTGATGACTGTAGAAGGAAAGTCGCATCGCCGCGGAATCAATTAACGTGCACAATATCTCAACGATATTGCCACTACTTATGTATTGATTCTGTGCCAAACGTAAGAGCACTTACATAACGCACCGAGACAAGACGCAACAGTTCTTGCAACATTCAATAATAGGTACCTTTTTGTTGACCAAATCTACTTCTTCTGTTGCCGTGACTCAATCTGCAAAAAAACAACAATTGCGCTGAAAAAATTGACAGATTATTCAATTGATCTCTGGCACAAATTGGCAAATAATTCATCTCCGTTATACGATTATGTTATGCAACCGACCTAAAGGATTGCTTTGAATTGTTCAACCAATTACCTACCGATCACCTTTCACTTGATCATGTGCCCCGAGTAGGTAGGTAGGTTGGTGCACTTTGTCGTTTCGTATCCCGCTAGTGAGCAAAAATTGTTAGACTGGTTCTCTTCAATCATACGTAGATATGCTTGCGTAACTTTGGCAAATGATATGTGGTCTAACACGTCACTCGTGCGAAGCGGAGAAAACCTCCCTGTTTTTTTCAATGCTCCTAGCAGTGCTGAACGGCATTTTTCATCAGTCTGGCTCAACAAAAAATAAGTATTGAGGAAGAGCAACTCGGAGATGAGGCAAAAATTGTTAACTTTTACCTCCCGGGTGTTGATTTACCGCATAATGGTAAATTTTAAGTATTTCATGACCCCTTCATGAAGGGGAAAAGCAACCGATAATACCCGTCGTCAATTTCCCCACGTCACAAGTCATTTAGTGACCAAATGAGTAAAAGGCTGCAACGGCTGACAGACAGACAGATATAGCAAGTCAGCCAGCCGGGCAAAGATTGCATGATCAAATTATGGCTTCGAGAGGCAAACAGGAGAAAGTTCCTGTTTGTTTCCATATTTCGCAACCGGGTACATACACACTACGTAGTTAAATCACTATGGCTTTATCCGGCCATTTTTTGTCATTGCACTTTTCATACTTTCTAAAATCCCTGCTGGCTGGCTTGCAGTGGCCGCCGGCAAACACTACTGCTGACTACTGCTGCCATCGGTCGACATTGGTTCGGTCATGCTTCGACAGAATCGCGTTTCAAATATGCGCCCTGGTTTTGAATGGATAGCGGGTGTCATTGTGGTTCTAACCTGAAACAGCAACCCCAAGCCGAACCTTGAACGTGAACGTGTTTCAGTAGGTCAGCACAAGCACAAGTCATAGCGGGGCACAAACAAATCACCTAGAAGGCACTGCAGTGTCGTTTGATTGTTGATTGCTGTTCTAATTTGGCAAACGCCATGGTTACGCTGTGTCAACGTTTCGATCACAGTTAGCTGAGCACTTCTGAGCGGTGACGTCAATCAGTTGTTTTCTCTACCACTGAAAAGGAAGAGTTTTTATTTAGCCTTTGTTGTACCAAACAAAACGCAGTGCTTTATGGACTTACAACAGCGAGCGATGTCTAACCAGATTACGGACATGCTTCAACCTTCTTCCAATTTCTATCCGATATAGCCCAAGCGAGCGAACGGAATGAAATCGACTAGATTGTTCCACAAACGGCTCTAAGTATAGCCAGCATGTAGCAAAACAACATATAAACAACAGTAACATCAGTACGACGATGGATGGGTTCGTTGACTTGGAAACAGCTTTTGCTAAGGGAAACGCTTGCTTGCGACTTGCGTGCGTGCAGAAGTCTATGAAACCTGAGCCGGTAACGAGTAAGTGAAGACAACATACAATCTCCGGCTAACGGCTAGCGGATCGATTTGTGTGAAGAAACGCAAAGGTTTCTTGCGGAAGGATAGAGGTGGTAACTGTTTATTTGTGGAACTGATGCTAATGGCACCAATGAATTTAAAATTTAACTACTTTTCGCAAATTTGTTTAAATTGTTTTACGTTGTGGATGGTTTGAATATTTTTTTAAATTACTCTCTGTAAGCAAAGCACATAAAGGTTAATCAATATTTACAACCACACCGAAACGGATATTTTTGGCAGCTATTTCTGACTCCTTTCTGCTAAAACTATTCATAAAAAATCACTCACAATATTGAGAGTTATTGTTGTTTTCTCTTTAATTTTTTGTTTGGCTTGATTATAACCCATTCGCATCGCATGTGAGAAAATTACATACAGATCACAAGCTATGGGCAGTCATGAGATGCGATGAGCTTAGCAATCTGTGCACCAGTCCAGTTTAGACTAAGTTCCCTATGACATCTTTAATAATTCGATACCAACCGCATTCGATACTGTCAAAACGTACGTGGTCTCAGTGGGAAAGGTCAATGTTCGAATTTCTCCAGTTTCATTCTATGATGGTCATTCTATGATGATCAGAAATCAGAAATCAGGAATCAGAAATCAGAAATCAGAAATCAGAAATCAGAAATCAGAAATCAGAAATCAGAAATCAGAAATCAGAAATCAGAAATCAGAAATCAGAAATCAGAAATCAGAAATCAGAAATCAGAAATCAGAAATCAGAAATCAGAAATCAGAAATCAGAAATCAGAAATCAGAAATCAGAAATCAGAAATCAAAAATCAGAAATCAAAAATCAGAAATCAGAAATCAGAAATCAGAAATCAGAAATCAGAAATCAGAAATCAGAAATCAGAAATCAGAAATCAGAAATCAGAAATCAGAAATCAGAAATCAGAAATCAGAAATCAGAAATCAGAAATCAGAAATCAGAAATCAGAAATCAAAAATCAGAAATCAAAAATCAGAAATCAGAAATCAGAAATCAGAAATCAGAAATCAGAAATCAGAAATCAGAAATCAGAAATCAGAAATCAGAAATCAGAAATCAGAAATCAGAAATCAGAAATCAGAAATCAGAAATCAGAAATCAGAAATCAGAAATCAGAAATCAGAAATCAGAAATCAGAAATCAGAAATCAGAAATCAGAAATCAGAAATCAGAAATCAGAAATCTGAAATCAGAAATCAGAAATCAGAAATCAGAAATCAGAAATCAGAAATCAGAAATCAGAAATCAGAAATCAGAAATCAGAAATCAGAAATCAGAAATCAGAAATCAGAAATCAGAAATCAGAAATCAGAAATCAGAAATCAGAAATCAGAAATCAGAAATCAGAAATCAGAAATCAGAAATCAGAAATCAGAAATCAGAAATCAGAAATCAGAAATCAGAAATCAGAAATCAGAAATCAGAAATCAGAAATCAGAAATCAGAAATCAGAAATCAGAAATCAGAAATCAGAAATCAGAAATCAGAAATCAGAAATCAGAAAGCAGAAATCAGATATCAGAAATCAAAAATTGGAAATTGGAAATCGAATATCGGAAACCGGATATCGGAAACTGAAAATTGGAGATCAAAAATCAGAAATTGGAAATCAAACACCAAAAATCAACGGAAATCGGAATCTTCTAAACATTTTAGGAGAATACAAAAATTAAATGTAAGAAAATGCGAAACCGAGAAAATCGGATTGAATTTATTCGTGGAAAAAGTTTTCTTTTATTTAATTTGGAAACTAGAATCAAACCAGAAATTAGCGGAAATCGGAGATAGGGAATTGGAGATCGGAAATCAGAAATCAAACATCGAAAATCGGTAATCATCGGAAATCGGAAAACAGCGATTAGAAAGTAGAAATCTTTCTTCCATTTAACTTGGACAACGGAAACAGGAAATATAAATCATCGGAAATCGAAATCAAGCATCGAAAATTGGAAATCAGAAATCAGCGGACAATAAAAATCAGAAATAGAAATCGTGAATCGTGAATCGTAAATCGAAAATTGGAAACCGGAAACCGAAAATTGGAGAACGAAACTGGAAATCGAAAATTGATAATCAGAATTCATAAACTAGAAATCGGAATCCGAAAATTGGCGATTGGAGATTGAAGACTGGAGATCAAAAATCGGAAAATTGGAAACCGCAAATCGAAAATCCTAAATCTACGAAAAACGGAAATCGGAAATAGTAAATCGGCAATCTAGCATTGGAAATCGAGATCAAAAACCAGAAATCATCAAGCAATAATTGGTAAACAGGAACCTGGAAAAATAAATCGAAAATCGTAAAACGGAATTCAGAAAATAAAGATCGCAAATTGAAGAACGGAAAGCCGGAATCGGAAACTAGAAATTGGCAAGCGCAAACCGGAAATCAGGAATCAGAAATTAGAAATCAGGTAAAGAAACAATAAGAAAGAAGAAAAATCCAGAGGCATGAACAAGAAACAAGAAACAAGAAACAAGAAACAAGAAACAAGAAACAAGAAACAAGAAACAAGAAACAAGAAACAAGAAACAAGAAACAAGAAACAAGAAACAAGAAACAAGAAACAAGAAACAAGAAACAAGAAACAAGAAACAAGAAACAAGAAACAAGAAACAAGAAACAAGAAACAAGAAACAAGAAACAAGAAACAAGAAACAAGAAACAAGAAACAAGAAACAAGAAACAAGAAACAAGAAACAAGAAACAAGAAACAAGAAACAAGAAACAAGAAACAAGAAACAAGAAACAAGAAACAAGAAACAAGAAACAAGAAACAAGAAACAAGAAACAAGAAACAAGAAACAAGAAACAAGAAACAAGAAACAAGAAACAAGAAACAAGAAACAAGAAACAAGAAACAAGAAACAAGAAACAAGAAACAAGAAACAAGAAACAAGAAACAAGAAACAAGAAACAAGAAACAAGAAACAAGAAACAAGAAACAAGAAACAAGAAACAAGAAACAAGAAACAAGAAACAAGAAACAAGAAACAAGAAACAAGAAACAAGAAACAAGAAACAAGAAACAAGCAACAAGACACGCGTAAAAAACAAGTGAGTAACGAGTAAGAAGAAAGAAGAAAGAAGAAAGAAGAAAGAAGAAAGAAGTAAGAAGTAAGAAATTAGAAATAATAAGTAATAAGTAAGAAGTAAGAAGTAAGAAGTAAGAAGTAAGAAGTAAGAAGTAAGAAGTAAGAAGTAAGAAGTAAGAAGTAAGAAGTAAGAAGTAAGAAGTAAGAAGTAAGAAGTAAGAAGTAAGAAGTAAGAAGTAAGAAGTAAGAAGTAAGAAGTAAGAAGTAAGAAGTAAGAAGTAAGAAGTAAGAAGTAAGAAGTAAGAAGTAAGAAGTAAGAAGTAAGAAGTAAGAAGTAAGAAGTAAGAAGTAAGAAGTAAGAAGTAAGAAGTAATAAGTAAGAAGTAAGAAGTAAGAAGTAAGAAGTAAGAAGTAAGAAGTAGGAAGTAAGAAGTAAGAAGTAAGAAGTAAGAAGTAAGAAGTAAGTAGTCCGAAGTAAGAAGTAAGAAGTAAGAAGTAAGTAGTCCGAAGTAAGAAGAAAGAAGATGTCACCAAATTTTTGGTGCTAATTTACGTTTAATTATTTATGCTTTTTCACCGTGACTTAAACAAAAAAAATATTTCGATTCGCTCAAACTTCGCTGAACTATGATATTACCATTGCTAACCGGAATAGTTTGACCTTTCTTCGGTTTAATGCAAATGAGTTTATCAATGTCACTGTCACCGTCACTGTCAACGTGCATCGCGATTGCGGTCATGATCATGATGTTAGAGCAACGAGCTGCCTTTCCTTTTTCTTTTCGTTTTTGTTTGTCATGTTTAGACGGTAACGGTGTCTTAGAAAACATTTAGCATGGCTTTAAAGTTTCCGTTCTTGGAATAACAGTTTGCCTACTTCGTGACGAAACTTCGGGGATTTTGTGATCAATTTGGCTGCACTCTGATAATCATTTAATTAGCTCCTTCCTCTCAGGCGTAAAGTAGGAACGTGCAAACAGCCTGGCGCCAGTCGGTGTGATAAAGGTTGTTTGTTTCGCAAATTCAATACCCTAACTCTAAATTTGGGATTATTAGTTTACGCTATGATTTTGTCGCAAATTTTTCCTCCGAAAAATGAACAAAAAAAAATTTTTAACATTAAATGTGACTATCCTTTCTCCGATGTTATCCTCGTTTCGTGTCGACCACACCCGATTGATCTATGAGAGGGTGTGTTTGAAAACGGTAATAGATTATTCTGTGACATCTATCATCATCGATCATATCTTTCAAACGACGACTACTGTCTAGCTTCAGCAGAGAATTGCACCAAGAAAGCACCTTGAAATGATACGATATTTATGATGTGCTAAAAGCAGCTGATGCAATTCTATCAAGGACGGTGACCCCCGCGGTAATATTATGTATTGAGTTCAGACTAGCAAATGACCCTGTCGGTTGAAGCACACTTACTAATAAAATCATCAGCTATAAGTAGCTTTAACTGATAGTTTTTTGTTTCTTTCTCAATCTAAAACAAAAAAACATTCTCTGTTCTGTATCGGTTAACCAGATTCATGAATCATGATAGCTTTGTTGGAATCCATCATGATTGGTATCTGAAATTTACGACCAGACATGGCTTGATTGATGATGACTGCGAAATATTGCGTCTAGCCGCCGCATTCACGTCCCACGTCCCAGGATTCATGCAAGAGAAGCAAACAAAACCATGTTGCTGTTAAACAATAGCGCCTGTAACGCAAGCCATGATCAATAGCCCTCGAAGTAAACGAAATTTTTATGTACCGTAAATCAATAAAAGCTGAAATAATATTTTTCCGTTTTTTTTTCTGCTCGACGAAGCTAACTGTTGACGTTCTATCCGCCGCGCCGGCCGTGCCGGCATATCTACTCGGTAGGGATCGGTTCTGCGAACCTGTTTTGGTTCGAAATAAAAATTGCCGTAATGTCGATTGTCGATCAATGTCACCCGGCGGTCATCCACCGGGGCTTGTGCTCGTTCAATTAGCACCCACTCGCGCTCGCTACTTCTATATGCTGTTGTCTACTCTAGGCGACTACGCTGGACCGGGTTAGGGTGGTACTAGCTGGCGTATTCACGTATAACCCGACTAGACTGCCACCCTCATCCATCTCCTAGCACCAAGCACAGGGTAGGTATATTACGTTCCTTTCGATCGCGTGGCTTCCAACCAACCAGGCAGGCATTGCTCAATGTCAAGTTCACACGGCTGAAAACTTGTACGTTCACCATTAAGTTTACAATGGCTTGGGGGGCTGATCATTTGGAAGCTTACATGGGTCCACAGAAAGGTTTAACCAATTTCGTTGGCCCGTATTTTTGGATTAGGTTGAAGGTACGGCCAAGATTAGAGATATAATTCGTTGCTATAATAGTCATGCTGAGAGCTACATAAATGGGTTAAGCACCAAATTGGTTGCTAGCTTGACTGCTTCGCGCTGCTGTATATTTGTTGCTCTCTGTTGTATATTTTTAGCATGCTTATGTACCGAGAATGTTGTACCGGCAAAAGGTGTTTACCCAAACTGGTTTGATACTCCTTGCTAGGTTTTGTCTTATTATTAGCGGATGGAATTTTTAACGTTCAAACAGTTTGAAAAAAATAATGCAAAGAGGTACTTTACAAAAACCGCAGAACGAAAACTTCGTCGTCAAATTTATTTTTTGAACATTGTACACATATCGTGCTACTGATAATTTATTATGACAGTGTTATTCAATCGTGTTATATTGATGCGTGAAGCATGATATCATTATCACGTACTGTATACCGCAACTATGTGATCATTTTGTAGTCTAGTTTCAAAGAAATAATACGGCGGTACACAAGCTACTGATAGCGTGAAGCTATTCATCACTACTGCAAGTCATCATTTACCAAGGTATTTCACCGATTGCTCACGTATTTTATTATGCGAATACTGCCACCATGAGTCACTCTATAAAACCAAAAGCGAAGCTGGTGGTTTTCTTTAATTGTTTTTTCAAATGAATTCGGTTGAAAATATGTTTATAGTAAAAAGCAGCATAAAAAACTCTGTTTTTGCTTGAACTTCTTCTCATCCCTTACAGTTTCACTCTTGTTCTTTAGTTTTCCCTTCACAATCGATCAGTACTCTTCAATCGACCATAGCTGTGGATGATTGGCCAAATTCCACTCCTTGAAACCAAACGTGACGCCATTGTCGTTGTACCGCTGTTTTGTCGATTTTAAATACAGTAGGATTTCGAATTTGGCAACAAATGCGTGTTGCTTATGTTGCCAAAATCGACATCCTTTTGAACTGAAGCAACTGAATAGAAATGTGTCAAACTTTGAAGAATCTTATATATAAAAATGGATTTCTGTCTGTCTGTCTGTCTGTCGGGATGTTCCTTATGGAATCAACAAAAACTACTGAACCAATCGGCGTGAAATTTTGCATGTAGAGGTTTTTGGGGCCAGGAAAGGTTTTAGTGATGGTTAGAGACCCCTCCCCCACTAAGAGGGGGGGCTCCCATAAAAATGGAACACAAATTTCTGCATAACTGCATAACTAATCAAGCAAATAAACAAAATCTGGCACGTGGGTGTTCTTGGTAACAATAATTTATTCTATGGTAAGTTGGAACCCCTCCCCTCTTTAGAAGGGGAATTATGACTCCTCTCCCCTTTAAGAGGGGGGGGGGGCTTCCATACAAATGAAATACAAATTTCCTCATAGCTCAAGAACTAATCAAGCAAATGGAACAAAATTTGGCAAGTGAAAGTTTTCGAGGGTAAGAATATTTTCTATGGTGAATTAGGACTCCTTCCCACTTTAAGAGGGGGGGGAGCTCCTATACAAACGAAATACAAATTTCCTCATAACTCGAGAACTAATCAAGCAAATGGAACCAAATTTGGCATGCGGGAGTTTTTGGAGGCAAGAATTTTTTCTATGGTGAATTAGGACCCCTTCCCACTTTAGGAGGGGGGGCTCCTATACAAATGAAAAACAAATTTCCCCATAATTCGAGAAGTAATCAAGCAAATGGAACCAAATTTGGCATGTGGGAGTTTTAGATGGCAGAAATTTTTTCTATGGTAAATTACGACCCCTTTCTTTTTTAAGAGGGGGGGCTCCTATACAAATGAAATACAAATTTCCTTATAATTTGAGTACTAATCAAGCAAATGGAACCAAATTTGGCATGTGGGGCTTTTAGGGGGCAGAAATTTTTTCAATGATGAACTGAGACCCCTCCCCTGCTTAGGAGGGGGGGCTCCCATACAAATGAAATTCAAATTTCCTTATAACTTGAGAACTAATCAAGCAAATGGAACCAAATTTGGCATATGGGAGATTTTGGAGTCTTGAATTTATTTTATGATAGTTAGAGACCACTCACCCCTGTGGTAGGGGGATATGGACTCTCATACAAATAAAACAGAAATTTTTGCGAAACTCAAAAACTAATCGAACTCGAGAAATTCGAGATTCTTCCATAAAACATTAGTCAATAACAAGACCACAAAAACTAACACTAGATCATTCAGGACGAGACGGCTGCGAGTGTTGCCGGTGACCCGCCGACGGAAGTGCCGCCCAGGGAGGCAACTCTTCGCAGAAATCACTACTGTCTAGGTTTATTTGTTTTCCTAGGTCTACCTGGGTTTCCTGGAACGAGCGACAGCGAGTAAGGAGATGATCGCGAAATGGTACTTTCCACAAAAAAATTTTCCGTGAAATGGTACATTCCGCTTAAGGTTTTTCGCAAAATGATATTCGGCGAAATGTTGTACAATCATGGCGAATATTACTATCCGCTTTCTGGCTATGCAATGAGGGGACAGGGGAGTTGTTTTCTACTTTACTGTGAGGAAAAATTACAAATTTGTATATTAAACTACTCATTCCTGGTAACTAATAAGCATTAACATAAACAGCAAATCAACATATCTGGCATTTTATGCTTCACGTTGTTGTATATTAGCTTTTTGACAGCTGTAAATTGGCTTCCAAAATTGTATTCAAATTCTTCGTGTCGGTAACTAGCTGTAAATTAGCATTGTCAGCACTATAAGAAGGTTATCAGTAAAGTAGCTGTATATTTTGCCAAAATAGCATTTGAGTAGCGTTTAAGGCGACTTAAATGCTTATTGGCCTACATTTGAATAGCATTTGTGATGCTTATTGGTTACCTGGGATGCATTCATAGTTACGTAACTGCCAAAATGAATCATCTAAGGTTGAACACCTCAGAAACTTGCAAATGTTCAAAAAGCTCACTAGGAGCTATTGTAAGTCTTTTGACACCTTGCGATAAGACGTAGTCCTACGCCAATAAAAATCTTACCTTTCGAAAGATTCAATAAACACAAACTTTTTTTTGTGCACATGCTGACGTTATCAATTTTCGTCATTTAGAACAAATAGCAAAGCAAAGGAAAGCCTAGGTGCTACATTCCGTTATCGAAACTTGACCTTCTGTTTTTATACGACAAACTTCGCAGCCAGCTGTTAGAGTGCAGGACAATTTCAGGGCCAGTTGCTACGATCCAATTGACTCTAACAGCTTCTCCCAGTCGAGATTCGAACAAACGACGACTGGCTTAGTAGGCCAGCGCCATACCTCGAAGCCAACTGGGAGGCATTTTAAACGTATACGCAAAAACTAATTGATATATTGCGAGGTTTGTTCAAAAAGTATCGCGAATTTTGAATTTTCGCGGGCTACGTATGTTCGATTTTCGATCTTTTTGTGGCATAATGTTGGTACTCATTACCCTCACTGATGTTGACAATTTTTGTATTAATTTATTATTTACTGTATCCGAAGATTCACCAGAGTATTTCCGAATGGCAGCATGGGTTCGTTAAAAAACGATCAACGACGACCAACTTGATGGCTTACGTTTCATCGCTGAGCAGTGCACTTGATAAACGTCAGTAAGTCGATGCCGTTTACATCGATTTTGCAAAGGCTTTCGATAAAGTGCCGCATAGAAAAAATTGGATTGCCCGAATGGTTAACACGGTGGATACTGTCGTATCTCACCGAGCGTACTGCTTACTTCCGCATAGATTCCGCATAGGAACGAGTTCACTTCCGTTTGAGATCGAATCGGATGTACCTCAAGGAAGCCATCTAGGTCCACTGCTGTTTATACTATTTGTGAACGATATGTGCACCACTATACAGTCTCGTTCGCAGATGATCTCAATTTTTTTCGTGTAGTAACGTCAGCGGCTGAGTGCTGTGCAATCCAAGCTGATATTGACGCATTATTAAACTGGCACACGCTGAAGGGGATGGAAGTGAAGGTACAGAAATGTAATGCTATCTCTTTCTGCAGAAAAAGACGCAACGTTATAACGTTCGGTTGTGTTTTTTATCGACTGGATTCAATTGTTCCTGTTAATATTTGGCAGGGCAGTCTTCAGTTTGATGTTTTCCGACGTTTCGACATTGGGTCGATCAATGGCAGATGGGACTCCAACCCGCACTCTCGCTTGGTACCCGTGTGTTTTATGCAATTAAACGGTACGGAGGTAGACCCTTCTATTAGATAGTCTCATATCTAATTTTGTCCCTCCAGTCTTAACTATTCTATTGGTTAGGCATCCATCTCCGCAAAGGCTACAAGTGTTACCGAGCAAATAGAGAACTCAACTGAATCATCAAACAACAAGCAGTGGCACAGAATTCAGGGTTGTAAGCTTTACCACCAAGCGTGGAAGCGAGAAAACGTAATGGATGTGTCTTGCTTGTGAAAAAATTGATTTGAAGCAAATTCCAGGGGGGTCAAATTCTGCAACACTCCTGCTCGCGGCAAGCTTCGTAGCAGATTACAGTTTGTTTACGCCGATAAGTTCGAGAAAAAAAGTCATGACTTGGCAAGGGATCTGTTCCTGTGACAAGCATCCCAGTATTTTTGTGAAAGATAAAATTATGGATTCGGAAGAATAAAAAAGTGAGCGCCTCAACCAACGAATTTAACCCTTGGGTAATACTCATAATGGTCTAGTTACGTTTTGGACAGTTCTAGGTAGCTACCATTACAGCAAGGATGTGCTACAATGGTACTACGACGACGGAATCTAATCCATCTCAAAAAAGCTGAATCCCCAGTTTCATCCAATGAAGAAGTATTGGGCTGAACATGAAGAAAGCAGTTACCAACGACACTGGTAAGATGAAAAATTGGTGAAACAGGGATGCACATTAGGTCGTTTTCAACTTTTGGTGGTGCAACCAACAACCAACGAAAAATCTCTACAGCTCTAGACAACAGATGATACTCGGTTGGCCGAAACCTAGAGAAGTTAGATTTTAGTAATCTAGAGTATGCAGCGACGTTTACAGCTGCTAAGACAAAATCAATTTTCTACTTTTTCTTAGCTCCACACATGGGCGGCATATGGGAGCGCATGGTAAAGAGCGTTAAAGATGCTATACGAAAACCCGACGGTGGACAGAAAATAAATTATGAAATCCTAGTTACTGAAAAACAAGGATTAGCAAATACCCGCTCTCGTATATAGCACGTATATAGCACAAAGGTAAAGGCGAAGGACTTACACCAAAATACTTCATTATCGGACATTCGTGAAAAACCTTAAGGATGCCGGTCAGTTAAGCTGAAACATTGGAAAACAGCTTTCAGAAATTCCATTTCCGAAAAATATCCACTGGATTCACAGGGTGGAATATCAAATTTTGGATCAGATTTTGGAACTGAACCACGTTATAAACAAGATTTTAGACCACATTTTTGATCAGATTTTTATGGGCCAGAACCATTAACCATATTTTGGATCGGATTTCGAGCCAGATTCCGGACCTGAACCATATTTTGGACCTGAACTACATCGAGGATTTCATTTTTTATCAACTTTTGTTTCAGATTTTGTAATAGACTTGAACTCGATTCTGAACCAATTTATGATCAGATTTTTGACAACATTTTGGATCGGGTTTTAAACCCAGATTCTAGACCTGGTCTGCACCACATTCTGGACCTGTCTCAGATTTTGGACCACATTTTTATCATGAACCATTGTTTAGATAAGACTTTAAATCTGATCGGAAATGATCACATTTTGGTCTTGATTTTTTAACAGATTCTGGACCTGAAGCAGATCTTGGAGCTACATCAGATTCTAGACCTGATTTTGGGCCTTATTTCTATCAGATTTGGACCAAATTTTGGATAATATTTTAGACCACATTTTTGATCAAATTTTGGACCAGATTCTGGATTAGGTCCGTATTTTCGATCTGGACTAGATTGCAGAGTTTTTCCAGATTTTGTAACAAATTCTGTAACCGATTAGAACTGAATTCTGGTCCACATTTTGGACTACATTTTAAATCAGATTTTAAATCAGCAACTAGATTTTGGATCCGATTTTGAAACAAATTTTGGACCAGATTCTGGATTTGATCCATATTTTCGACCTGGACTATGTCGTGGACCATATTTGTTGATATCAAATTTTGTTCCAGATTATGGAAAAGATTTTGTCTAGATTGTGGACCATGTACTTCTTATTAGGGAGTAAATGTGTTTTTGTGAAGAACGAACATTGAAAGAACTGGGAAAAATGATATGCAAACTGTGAAAAATAATTAACTGTCCAGGTGGGACCCTGTCCCAGTTCTTCCAATATTCGTTCTTCACAAAAACACATTCACTCCCTAATAAGAAATACATGGTCCACAATCTAGACTAATTTTTTTTTTCAAAATCTGGAACAAAATTTAATAAAAACAAATGTGGTTCACGATATAGTTCAGGTCGAAAATATGGATCAAATCCAGGATCTGGTCCAAAATTTGTTTCAAAATCGGATCCAAAATCTAGTTGCTGGTGAAAAATGAAGCTTAGGTTAGGATTAGCCTTTGATATGTTGTAACTGGTGTTCCTTCAATGAGGGTTGTTTAAGATTCTTGTAGGTTGACTCTGTCGACTATCCACGGCAGCTGTCTGTAATCCTCAATGGACCTTGCATTCAAGAATACTGTCAGATCATCTACCTAGAACAGATCTGACCTAGTTGGTGTAATGAAGAAAATATCCTATCATGTTGGGGAAAAGTATCGATCCGTGATTACTCCCTTGTGGTACACAAAAAAGGGTTCTATAGACGTTATATACGTCGCAACTATGTTTTACACACAATCGATGGTTAGCATCAAATAGTAATTTACATTGATTTTTTTTCAAATATTTTGCGTTTTACCAGATCCAACATTTGAATCTTGGATATCACAATGCTTCATGTGAATTTATTGAAATTTTCCATCGAAGAAGGTTTTCGAGGTAGCGAATGCTGGGCACTTTTGTTAAATATACTATCTTACTATGCTTCAGTAAAGTTATGCTTCAGTCACTGACTGACTATGCGTTAAACATCTATTCTCACTGCCACGGCCTCTATTATTACACTGTCTTTTCCAGTAGTTGTTCTATAGAATGCGGGCATTTTAGTCAATTTCGAAGGGTCCGAGTGTTTGAATTTCAATAGCATATTATCAGAATGATAAATTATAGTAATTTCCTTATTTCTCACTTCCATTACTTACAGACCTTGATCAACATGGCTTATTGCTGTCTGGTCCTGCTCGGCAAATCGATCCAGAAGGTGGTCTTTGGTGAACTACGAATCTCAGAGCAACAGGTAAGCTAAATATACACCACACCTATATATCCAACATCCTGCAACACAGTCTTGCTCTGCGTTCCAATTACGATCGAAGGCCGCGACGCGGCGCGGCGCCAGGGGCTTGACACTGTAAACCGACTTACTGTGTTAAGCCGCGTTTTTTCTATCTTAGCCCAACTTTGACTTTGGTAGTCGGTCCACCGAGCGATCATAAACCACACTGAGCGACCGGTTTTGGAGTCAATTTCGTTAGAAGCCAAAAAAAAAGGAAACATTTATGGCATCGTTAAATACAGTGTTTTTATTTTAGCTTTTGGTTAATGTGAAATGAAATGTCGACGGTGCACGGTGCAGGATAAAAGGTTAGCCGGCTTCACGTTCCATTTTCGGAGCTTCCGGCGCGCGCTCGAGCTCACAACTAATCCCTGTACGATTTTTGAAACTTAACAGTTAAATGCTTAACCTTAAAAAGAATCCGTTCTGAACTTGTTCACCTAGAACCACTCACCTGAAAGCAAGTGTGTGATTTGGCATTGAACTTTTGTGAAAAATGGGTTGCAAAAGAATGAACAAAAAAAAAACTACTAATAAATTGGAGATGGTTCGAACCGAAACTGTGCCACTATGATTATAAATTAAATTAATTGAATTTCCGATTCAACATTGAAAGCCGGATTTTGTTTAAACAACGATAAGCATTTTGCGTCAATCGATGCTAGTTAGGTAGCTGTCCTTGCGCGTGCGAATTGGAACTGTCTCACCTTTTGTATTGGAACCGAGTGCTACCGGACCGTCATCGGAAGCTGCTCGAAAATTTCTAATCTTTGTGGGTCGGTCGGTCGACTCGTTCGAAATCTAGGTCTAGGTGCTCAAAATGATGCAGATGAAGAAATCGTGCCGCTGCGAACCTTCGATTCAGTTCGAAGAAACCTTTCGCCGCCAGTGCAGAGCTGCAGAACAGCGCAGCGGAGGCTCGCTCATTGTGACGTGCTTGCAAATGTGGTCTGAAAATGGAGGCACTGGATCTTTCCGTCGTCCGGCAGGAAACCGTAAACGTGAGGGACAACTTCGAACTTCGCCTGCCTTATATGTCGTCCTCATTCCAGTTTTATTGGAGGTTTTATATAAAATAGTTTTTTTCTTCTTCTTGTTTCCTTTCTTTCCAGCACATGAAGGACAAATTTTGGAACTTTATATTCTACAAGTTCATTTTCGTGTTTGGCGTCGTTAATGTGCAGTATCTACACGAGGTGAGTTGGCTGTTGATCGATACAACAAGAGGAACAAAAAGGGGTTGACATCATTTTGATTTTTACGGTAATTTTAATTTAACTCTTGGCCAGTAAATTGGGGTTTTTATTGAGGCAATTCAATAATTGGGGTCACGCCGCTTTTGGAGAGTTATAAAAGCGTAATTTTTTAATATCAAGTGACCCGTTTAAATTATTTTTTTTATGTTTTATGACCTTAAAATCTTTTGTCATTCACTAATTTGTTTCCTGAATGTAAAAATACTTTAATACATCATTATTTCGACAATTTTGTTACTGATGTTCAACCCAATCATACCTTTACTTTAGCTTGAAGCTAATAATTCTTTATTTTGTTTTGTCTAATTTTAGGTCCTGCTGTGGGTGTCGTGGTTTTCTGTGCTCGGTTTCCTTCATCTACTGTCGCAGCTGAGCAAGGATCGATTCGAATACGTAAGTAAAATTGTAAAAAAATAAAACAGTTAATATTTCGGATCACTAGTGTGCCCAGACATAAACCAAAACGCGGAGCACTCGACCTTTCAGCAGAATGTTGTTAGCCTGGCAAAACGGAGTAATCCTAGGATTGCGAAGCTATTATTACTTGTCCCCAAAAAAATTACGGCCGGCTAGGTAGAAAATTTCACACGGACACAGGATGCATTTGTATTTAAAACCAAAGTTGAAATTGAACTTTAAATCGGACCTTGCTTGAGGACATTAAGTAAGACTTGAATTTTTATTAATTTGGGCTTGATGCTTTACTTACTAGGCCCGCCTAGTTAGCTCCAGAGTACGATGCTGGCCTAACAAGCCAGTCGTCGTATGTTCGAATCTCGAATGGACGGTGTCGTTACAGAGTTAATATAATCTTTGCACTAGCCCCGTAATTTTCCTGAACTCTAATAAGCGGCGGCGGAGTCTGTCGATAAAGAAGGGTCAAGTTCTGAAGGACGTTTATATCAATTGCTTTGCTTTACTTCATAATGAACTGGAAATTGGACTTAAAATTGGATTTGATATTAGACTTATAATTGAAATTAGTATAATTTGGTTCATGAAATTAGACACACGAAGTTTTACTTAAAATTAAAACTGATTGACATTTTTCGTCTTATTCTCTCTCACGTTTTACCTTTTTTCTGTTTCTTTTTCTTCCTTTTCCCTGTTTTATCACTTTTTGCACCGGATTTTTTCATTTTTGGTACCGTTTTCTTGGTTTAGCCCTTCTTCTTTTGTTTTCTTTTCTTTTTCATCCCATGTTTTCTGTTTCATTATTCCGTTTTTCTTTGTTTCCTGTCTCGTTCATATTTTATTTCCCGCATTTCGACTTTTTTCTTCTTTTTTTCCCCTTTTTGGTATCTACTCTTTGTGTTTTTTTTTTAATTCTTTTATCTCCTTTCATTCTTGTTTTCTCATCTTCGTGTGTTTCATTTTTCTTTCTGATGCTTCGTTTTTCATCTTTTCTGTCACGTTTATTTTGTTGTTGCCTTCTGTGGGGAAATAAAAAGAGTAAATCGACGAAGAAAGAGAAAACTATTTCTTCGTCGATTTACTCTTTTTATTTCTCGTTTTCCATCTTTTTATCTCTCATTTATAATCTGTTTTTCATGTTTTCCTTTTTTGTCCTATCTTTCTGCTTGTATGTATGGTTTCTCATTTTTCTCGTTTCCTCCATCGGTTTTTTTTTTCTCCCTCTCTCTCTCTCCCTCCTCTCTCTCTCTCTCTCTTCTTTTCCCTTTTGGTTTATCCTGTTTTCTCTTCTATATTCCATTTCTTTTCTCGGTTTCCTTCTCTTCCTTTTTCTTTTCTATGATTTCTGTAATATTTTGCTCGTTTTTCATTTACGTCTGTTCCCCCGAGCAGGAGCGAAGAGCAAAATAATACAAAAACAATATCAAACTGTGTTATAATGGTATATTTTGTTATTGAATAGATATGAAGATACATTGATAACACGTTTTGTTATTGAGTAGATATTTAAAACAGTGGTTGTAAGATGAGTATAATAACTGATTTTGTTATCATATCTTATTTTGGCCTTAAAATGACATTCGATATATTTCATACAATTTTTTTTATTGATTAAAGAAATTTTAGATTATAAATATTTTATAAAAGGAATTTTTAACATCTCATATACTACTGCACTTGTTAGTCAAAACCTTAACCCTCTAGTGCCCAAATTTTTGATTTGCTTGAAAAAATTTAAAAATGCTCATTTCGTGGCTAGAATAATGGAAAAAATATTCTCTAATTACTAAGTTCAGGAATAGTTTGATTATTTATAGAAATTCGTAACCCGCCAATTGGCGGGGTTGGACACCTGGACGCAAAAAAGTTGCAAAATCAAATTTTTCAATTTAATTCGGGACCTCAATTTCAGAACATCTATAACAGTGCTAGTATTTATGAAACTAGTTATAATGAGCTTCAACTGAAATTTTTGACCATATGGCCGATTCCAGGTCCCGGACGAGTTCCTTCGAAATCCGTTCCGTACTTGAATCAGAAAAGAAACCCTCCCCGGGCCCGGAACCGGTCATACGGCCTCTGTGAGACATGAGATGATCGCCAATCGCTATTTTGTCGAGTGCTGATGTTTTTTGATATGCGACACGACATAATTTACTGATGCTGAAATGTCCCTTTATGGGAACCGGTTCCGGATTTATAATATCCCCCCCCCCGAATTCGGATGGCGCGCACCATGGCTCATAACTGCGGCAAAGTAACTGATATGTCCACAGTCGATGATATGCTTACAAAAATCAACAGGTTTCAAACAAGTTTTAAATATTTGGCAACTTTATCTAAAAGAGCCATGTCACGGTCGCCCTAGGAACTCCGGAATAACTCCGGGACCATATGACATATGGCTATTATCTATAGATATTATGAAAATAGAAAATATTTCCGGAAAAATTCCCAAATTTGGTGAAAAAATATTGAAAGATAAAAAACTTACCGCCATTTTAGTGAATTTTGCAGTGCTAAAAATGAAGTAGACCCTAGAGGGGTTAATCGAAGCGTCTTGCGGAGGAAAACTAGACTTGACTTCCAGCTTGAATGCATCATTGAATCTCCTTGCCCGTAATATTGTCGGCGGAGACCAGAGATCCCAAATATATGAACTCATCAACCACTTCCAGTTCATCGTTGTCTATAGTCATTGTCCGTGGGAAGCGAATCTTTCACAGAAACAGTTGTATGTTCAAATTTGGCAATGGATTCAGCAGAATCACCACGATCTTGCCTATTGATGTCCTTATCAGTAAGCAGTTTGCTTTTGGGGATTCTATTACTCCGAATAGTTCCCAGTCGTATATTCCTCTCGTTCCTCTCGAGTGGAGATCATAAAATCAATATCGTAATTTAAAAGGTAATGTCGCATAATAATAATCGAAAAATATGATTTTTAAAATCCGGCAAAATTTTAGAAAGGCGAACATCAACATTAGTAGCTGCTCCCAAGTCAGGATTGCCTACACCATAATATGCTTTGAAACTGTAACCTGAAACTGTAATTCATTCAATTTGTTCATTAACACAAACTTATTAAGCGGTATAGATTAAAATTTGCGGTTTTAAAATAGTCTATGATGGATCCCATTTTGAATAATATTGTCTTGCTTATCAAGAATTTGTCGTTAAGAGGTAAAATTCGCCGGGTTTCAATGAATCTGTTTCTTGGTTATAGGGTTATGGTTTTCAAATACCATAAAATGCAAAAATGTTTTGTGATATAGCTATAAAGCGTTATATTGCAGCTCGTCAAAATGCGCACTGAAAATTAGGTGATAAATCCTGTAAATTACCCTTCCATATTAATCCCACTGCATGCTTGTGTATTTTTTAAGGCATATAAAAGAAGCTAACAAGGCCTATAACAATAATTTGTAGCTTAAACTCGAAAAAAATCAATAAATACAACGAAAACAACACGTTGTCAAATTACCAAAAAAAGTTGACGTTAATGCCCAACCCCACCAATTGGCGGGGTCAGTTCCTTGATAAAAATCGGCCAGTTCCTAAACTTTTTATCGCAAATTTCCTTTTTTACCATGAAGTACAACTTATCAGCTACTCACCAATAATTTTTTTGTTCATTTATTCCAAGAAATAAGCAATTCTCGCGTAACTTTTCAAAAGGACCTATCTAACAAAACACTTTTTGCCAGTAAAGCGCGCGCGAAGATTGATGAAATATTATTTGAAAGTGTTTAAAACTGAATCATTTTTTTTTTATTCTGTCCTCGGCAAAGTCAGTATGCATAAAAGTACTTTGTCATAATAAAGAGATCTTGTAATTTTATGCAGAATTTACATTGAATAAGCCCAAAAAGTTACATAGGACATTTTTTCAACCGGAATGTACATTGGACATATTACATAGGTCGCTTTGATTAACTTATTGTTGGATTGGTCGTTTTGAATTTTCTCATTTCATCGTCCCGGTAACGCGATATTTCTATGATACGATTTCAATATCATGATATTTAACATAGTGGCTATACATACGAGCAGGAACGGGGCAAAATTTCTTCTAACGTCTAAGAACATAAGACTTTCGTTCAAATCGCTATGTGTAATCAATAAATAATTTGAGTCGCTCAGAAGGAAAGGGGTGTAAGTGACAAAAAGTATATTTCGAGAAAATCGGATCCAAAGTTAAGCTAGAAGTCAGCTAGAAAATTCGTCAGGTTAAAATACAAAACTAATGGCGCACTATGGTTCTGTTAACTTCACTTTATTAATTTCTATTGAAATCTTGGAAAAGCATTTTATAATTTTTGGGAGATATAAGACATTTTTGAAAATGTTATTTGCACTTACACACCCCTTTCCTTCCAAGCGAAACCCAACTTTTATTTTGCTCTTTTTTTCATGTTTCTAAAAAAGTCATTAAACGGTAAAATTTTGACACGAATTTTCTAGCATGCATAAAACCATGCTCAAAGTATCGTTTCCTATCATTATCTCGATTTTTTCAATTTTGTCACTTACACCCCTTTCCTTCTGAGCGACTCATTTATCATCTTCTGACGATTAATTTAACATTCTTAACAGATCTGATTTTTATGTTTAACAGATTTGATTCACTAGTATGATTTGATTCATATGACTGCATAAACAAATTTAACAAATACCGGCCAGCTATTAGTTGTGTGCTGAGCAGGGCCCGGCATCGTCGAAACAAATAAATGAAACTGACTTTCTCTTACCTTCGCTTCGTACATGAAGTGACTTGCTTCATTTATTGAACAGAACGTTTCAAGCAAGCTTCGGTTGAAGTTGGTGGTTGTTTCAATTGACGATGGCAGAAAATCAGGCACGATTGGTCGACATTACCTAGGTTAACTTTAATATGCGTTGCATTGTAGGAAAGATTACTCAAAATCAATTTATTTGCATTTAAAGTTGCTAGTATTCTTCTGAATATTTGATAGAAAAGTACAAATGAAAAGTTGAAACCGATAGTCATGATGAAGTGAAGCCCGTTTCGCTGACGCTGACTGAAGCCAGTTTGAAACTGAAGCGGTCCTGTTTCTGTTGAAATCGAAGCTTCACTACTTCATTGTTAAATGACGCTATGCAATTGAAGGTGACGTTGTCGGGCCCTGGTGCTGAGCGCTATTCTCAATGTAAGCAACATTGGTACCCGTTTGCTCGCTGCTAGGTAAGATGTTACTCTGTAGTCGACTGCTGTGATATCAAATTCATGTGACCGCAGATCCACTATTTGTCATAAGCTATACAGATCATGATTTGTACAGTTGGCGATATCTTTCAATATCGTCCATTTTCCATTATCCAAAACATGTAGGGGAATGACCCCGGTTATGAAAAAGGTTTTGTATTTTGGTCATAGTTTTTTGATCGGATCATTCAATCTCGAATCTTTTAAAAGCATATAAAAGTTTGAAGACATACATATCCTTTTGCTAAAGACTGCGTATTTTTTCGCTTGAAACAAAAAAGTTATAATAAAATTAGAAAACAGGGTATTTTTTGCCAACAAAAGTGCCCCCGGTTGTAAAACACTTTGCAAATCCATTAAACAGAAAATAAACAAAGAAATACAGATGGAAAATAATATATAAAAATTATTTATTAACGAAAACTCCTTAAATACAGTCATTTATCAGTTTCTTTATTTAATCATCCAAATCTGAATTGCTTTAGACACATTTCAGCGTTACGGGACACAATTAGCATCCATTTTTACTGTAAAATTAACTTTTGTTTCACCAAATTTATAGTAAATAGCTTGTAAAATTGGTGACTAAAAGGGACTTTACTTTGCAGGTGTATGCCAAAGATTTGGTTTAAATGGAACTGATTTGCATAGTGGACGTAGTGTCCCGTAACGCTTGAATGTGTCTTTAAATGTATGTAAAAACAGGAAGATTTAGATTCCAAATAAGCCAATTTCGTTAATCGTATGCCTGCATAGTATTTTAACCGTTATGTGTGCGACAAAAAAAACACCTTTAGCAGGGCGACAAGGGTACCCGGGTACCCAAAATTGATATTGTTATAATATCAACAATTTTAAACCGATTTTGATGAAATAGGTGTCATTTGATTCGTTAATTAATCTAGTTTTGAATTACCTGGCCGTTTGGCCATTAAAAGACATACGGGGCCCGAAAATCCGGAATTCCGACAGAGTGTCCGCTATGAGGTAGAGAACTGATTGTATTGCAGGAAAATCAGTCATGCGGATATAAAAAATCTAAAAATTCATACAATGAACTATTTCATATAATGAGATGAATCAGGTTGGCCATTCCGGAGTAGGTTCCTGTGGGGTCATGGGTGGCCAGTCTAGGATTGGAGGTAAAACCTAGCAATATGGGTATCAAAGTTCTTGGAAATAGTTCGGTAGGTGATATTTTTTACATTTCGATGTATTTTGATTGGTTATTTCGAAAATGGTTTCTACGGGGTCACAGATGATACCGCAGAATTCAAGATAATGCTTATCATTATCAGAACAGTTTAAAACGTAGAACCATCCGTTATACATTTGGAATCAGTTCCGAAATTATTAATCAGTACTAAACTGGCCACTGTGGGGACTGAGTACCCTTCGTACAGAATATCGCTTATACCAGCATCAGAATATGCATCACGCATCTCCGCAGTGATGCGCTCTGCAACAGACGGTTTGAGCGGCTCGGTTAATTATCGTGTCGGCAACCATCGGTATCGTCTAGATTCCGACCGTGGTCAAAGTGCTGACTGCTGACCACAGCTCAGTCGATTGCGGTTAGTTGGACAAGTGAGACTTGGGCGATTCTTTGTGTCGGTTAAATTCTAGTTTGCACAAATGGCGATCGTGACAGGATAGTTCCTATTTTAATAGTACCGTACAGATTCTTTTTCAAATTGTTTGTTCGGTTTTATGTGAAAGAATCGCCTAAGAAAGCTATTATCTACGAACCAAGTGTGAAAAAGTGTGTAATAGTTTATAATGTTGGTTTTTTTCAGCTTTGGTGCAATTTTTTTGTTCGAAATACGTGTTATAGTTACAGTGCGCTATTGTATTGCCATTGTGTGAAAATCGGTTACTAACCTTTTTCAACTTCGCCATCGCGATTAAAGAGAGAGAAACTGGTCGGCGACGACAACTAGCAAGAAAGGTGTTCCTGTTTGGTTGATCGCCACCAGTGTCGTTTTCTCTGTTCGCGACTTGATCGCGAATCTTAAAACGTTGCGGAAGGTAAGTCAAGTATTGCTCTATTGTTCTTGGCGAGGCAATTTTTTTTAGCAGACGATGTTGGATTCTGAACGTAAGTGTTTTTATATTATTTTCTTCTCTCTCTGGGAGTATGGAGAAAAGTGTTGCACTGTTTGTGCGCTGGTCGTTCAGTTGATGGTGAGTATTTGATACTTGTAATGTTTGTATGTTTCGAGTAGCCGACTGGCATCGTGCCTGCCAAACAGCTGCGCCAAAGTATACGAGCTGGCGAGCGCAGATAATTGCATTGTTGTTTTAAAACAGGAGTTGTATAGCGAGATAGTATACCAAACTTTTTGCTTTGTACATGGGAGAAACGAAGCAGAGTGTGGTACTGATAGCTTTGTTGGTAGAATGAGGCTAAATAGGTAACCGTCATCAGGGGTTGCCTTCTAGCCGGGAAAAGGCAATTTGTTTTGCAAGGGTCAGGGCTGTATTCGGCCACTTAAATTGCGCGTGTGCGACGTGCTTCATCTAAAATCCGTCCATTTTAGTAAAAAAATATTGCTCACATGTGTATTGAAATATTATTACTTGTTACACGGGTTGTTTGTTTCGAATGCATAATCCCAGAATGGGTAAGAACTTGAACTTGAAGAATGTTTTTATTTATTTATTTGTTCAATCTGATGCTGTTGTCTACATGAATAAAAACTAAAGCTCCTGAACAGTTGTTGCTTAAATTTACTACAAGAAATATGGAAACAAAATAATTGTATACATCATAAAACGAATGGGTTCAATCTGGCCATATTCGGTGTGTCTAAAGTCAGGTCATAGATACTCTCTATTTCGTAGAAAGCTTGGGATGGCTTCGATGTTAATTCGAAACAGGATCACATGGCAATCCAATTCGCTGCCAAAAATTTTTCCAAAGAAGAGAATCCTTTTACGTCGTCTTTCCAATGTGTCCACATGCAATAAACGATAGCGGTCTTGATACGGAGGCAGATTGTAATTCTCCATGGAAGATATTTAGGCGCGTATCGAATGAATTTGCGTTGGATGGCTTCCAATCTGTACGACCAAATACCTGTATAAGAGCTGCGTATTCAATTACGGATTGCACGAGAAAATACTAAAGCGCACACAGGTAATATGGAGCGCGAAATTCCTTGGTGACTCGAAAGAAATCCCAGATTTTTTATGTTCTTCGCTATTAAGCACGAGTAATGCTCACGAGACGAGAGCTTCTCGTCCAGCTGTACACTACGTCTTTGATGACAGAGACTTTTCAGTGACTCGCCATCAATATCATAGTTTGAATCGGGCTCTTTTTTGCGTTTGAAAGAGATGACCGAGTATTTACGCACACTGATGAGAAGCTCGTTCATTTTGCACTAAACGACGAAGATGTTGAAAAGTCTGAAGCTCGCGACAACCTTCAATAACAACGCTTCTTAATTATCTTGCTTCTATTCCGATAAAAGTCTTGGTCTACATAACCGACACAATTGATGACTCCAAATTCAGAATATAAATGTACAGTGCGACGTGACCATAATTAAATAAAAGAGAATGGTTCGGTACGACCATTGATAAGAATAATGATTTGGTAAGATCATTGTTGCATAAAGTATATGGTTCGGTACGACCATGCATGAATGGAATGGTCCGGTATGACTAATGGTAAGAAAAATGATTTGGAACGATCAATGTTGCAAAAAGTATATGGTTCGGTACGACCATAGATGAATGGAATGGTTCGGTACGACTATTGATAAGAAAAATGATTCGGTACGATCATTGTTGCATAAAGTATATGGTTCGGTACGACCATAGATGATTGGAATGGTTCGGTACGACCATTGGTAAGAAAAATGATTCGGTACGATCATTGTGGCATAAAGTATATGGTTCGGTACGACCATAGGTGAATGGAATGGTTCGGTACGAACATTAATAAGAAAAATGATTCGGTACGATCATTGTGGCATCAAGTATATGGTTCGGTACGACCATAGATGATTGGAATGGTTCGGTACGACCATTGGTAAGAAAAATGATTTGGTACGATCATTGTTGTATGAAGTATATGGTTCGGTACGACCATTGGAAAATAGGACATCCGTCCGTTTTCACCTGGTACAGCTACTTGGTGTCGATTTAAAATGACTTTCAAAATTGCTAAGGACTTTAACAACGCTAATACTGGTAATTGAGCCAAATTGTTGTCCTCTAGGCGACGAGCTAAACAGATTACCGTCCGCTACAAATATGTGTCTCGGTTTTCGATGACCCAACTCGCAAATTCTAGGAAGAGGATGGTTTTAGGAAACCTTCAGGATTTCGTGCACTTGGTGGGTACCAGTTGAATGTAAGGCCGGGTTTTATTCTCAAATAAATATAATGAATGGCAAATTCGTCAATAAAATCGTTTTGAGGTGTGCAAGTTGGATTTTTTTATATATTTTCATGTTAGGTAGTTTTTTACCATGCTTTATCTTGTGAGAAGAGGAGAGATGTGGGGACTGAGTACCCTTCGTACAGAATATCGCTTATACCAGCATCAGAATATGCATCACGCATCTCCGCAGTGATGCGCTCTGCAACAGACGGTTTGAGCGGCTCGGTTAATTATCGTGTCGGCAACCATCGGTATCGTCTAGATTCCGACCGTGGTCAAAGTGCTGACTGCTGACCACAGCTCAGTCGATTGCGGTTAGTTGGACAAGTGAGACTTGGGCGATTCTTTGTGTCGGTTAAATTCTAGTTTGCACAGCCACATCGGCTCAAAACATCTAAAAGATCCGCTAAACCAATTCTAATATTGGATTAGGCGCCCAACTGGCCATCTGTAACCCTACAGAAACGCAATTCTGGAATGGCTAATGCGATCTAAAGTCACCAATTTATATAATAAGATGAAAAAAAGGGTCCACAACGTCAAGTTCAAAGCAAATAGCTTTGCTGAAAGCTGATATTCTTTCAAAACAAACGGCTTCCCACGTTTTACCGGACATTGCTCCGGAATCACCGATTCCCGGGAACTACATGTCATTTGTTGGCCAAATGCTTTATCTAATCAAAACTAGATAAATGTATGAATCAAATGCCACTGGTTTCATCCAAATCGGTTCAAGATAGCCAAAGTTATGAACATAGCAAATCATGGGTACCCGGGTACCCTTGTCGCCCTCCTACGTAATAAAAAAATTCAAGTGCCTCTCATGGCTAATCCCCTTTATGGATATGCACCAAAAACACCTCAATTACTTAAGATCAACGAGTTTTACGATGTCGCAAAATTTCAATGACGTATGTTTTAAACTGAATGAGTTATATCTATTTTAAAACTGAAAAGGTACCCGGGTACCCTGTTGCACACATAACGGTTAAATATGATTATGTTGGTTGAAGTATTAAATAGTTTATTTTCTGGGTATTTTAGAACCGCAGAACTTTACTGTTTCACAGCCGGAGTTCTTTCACGAATGGGGTCAATTGCCTATCATATTCAATCATCAAGTTTTTTCATTTTGGAGAGCGCAACGATCAATGAGGAAATTTTGTCCTGGACTCAGAAGGATGCCGTTAGTTGAAAAGTATATTAAAATTGGTCAGTCAGTCAGTATAAGTTTATATGATGTATTATCACTATAATATTTCACACAATAACCGTTCAATTGGTTAGATAGCACTTGTTTTTTCCTTATTCTATGCAGAATAAACACTGGCTGAAGAACTAATGGGCGTCCTTTTGTATAAGCAACTGCCTTCGGTGCATTCAAGATTAGATTTTTGGAACTTGATGTGCAATACACTTGAACACAAATAACGACCAAAGTACAGATTAGAGTTGTTTGATTTGTTTTGTTACTTTGGACGTTGTCGTGGTTACCAAAGCAAATGTCCAATGTAACAGTGGAACGAGAATGAATCAAAATTGTACATAGGATGTTTTGCTTGCTTTGATTTTCTCAATTCAAAGGATATCAATTTGAATGGATGTTTTCGTGTAATATTTATAAGAATGTGATTAACTATAATCATCTATCAACTCGATTTTTTAACATTTGTTACTTAGGACCTTTTGAAAAGTTACGCGAGAATTTACAACCATTTGAATTTCACTCTGCAGAGCAAAATAATTTTTTTCTCAGTTTTCTTGCATTTTTCAAGTTTTGCACGAAATATCTGTTTCAAATTAACGTAATAAAACAAACAAACCACTCGAATAGTTATATTAGACTATAATGAGAAGGTATGGGTGGATACCAACATAAAACGAATAAGCATAGTAGATTTACAACGATTTTGCCGAAGCCCGCCAATTGGCAGGGTTGGGAACTAGAGGGTTAATAATACTAAAATATGTTATTCTAAACTCTGAATACAGTCATGTTATTACTTTGTTATTCAAATAACACAAGTAGTTATTTTTTTAGTCTTAAAGGAGAAAAATTTTGATATTATTTTTTGTTATTTTACCAACTAGGTCAGCCAAAACAAGACCAAATTTTGATATGAGTTATTCGATTTCCAATAACACATTTTGATATTATTTTGCTATTTGCTCATGCTCGGGCCGTTCTTCTTCTTTTTCTTAGTTTTACTTTTCTGTTGTATCCTTAATGTCTTCCGTTTTCATTTTTTGTGCTCCATTTTTTATTTTTTTCTAGTTCTGTTCCGTTTTTCTTTTCTTTCTGTTCTCATTTCTCCATTTTGTTGCTTCCGTGTTTTTTCCTTTTCTATCTCGTGTTTTCTCCTTTTGTATTCCGTTTTTTCTCCTTTTATGTATAGTATCCTCATTTTCCTTCTCGTGCCTGGTTTTCTTTAGGCCTTTTCCTTCCCTTATGTCATTTTGCTTCATTTTTTTCCGTTCTTCATTTCTTGTTGTAAAGTGTCTTGGTTTTTTCCGTTTCCGTTCCGTATTTTCCACTTTTTTGTTCCGTTTTCTTGGTTTTTGCTCTCACTTTTCTGTTGGATTTCATTTTTTCTTCCGTTTTCCAGATTTCTGTCATATGTTACCTATTTGATTATTTGTCTTCATTTCCTGTCCTATTCTATCTTATTTTCAGTCCTGTTTAATGTTGTTTTCTTTCTCGTATTCCGATTTTTTATTCTTTTTTCCCATTTTTTCGTGTCCAGTTTTCGTATTTTTTCAACTCATTTCTTTCATTCTCATTTTTCACCTTCGACTGTACTATTTTTCCACTTTCTAATGCCTGGTTATTCTACTTTGATGTCTCTGTATTTCCATTTCCTCTTTAGTTTTCTTTTTTCCCATTTTTCTCTTCCTTTTTACCTTAGGCTGTTTTTTCTGTTTTTCTTTTCTTCTTTTTTCGTTCCGTTTTATACATTTTTGTCCTATCTTTCTGCTTGTTTATCTCATTTCAGGGTGTCGACTCAAATCCAAAAATAAAATTCCCTGACTTTCCCTGATTTTCCCTGATGCTTCAAATATTTTTCCCTGACCCTCAAAACTCGAATATCAAGCTTATTTGGGCGATTTCTAACTTAAGTTTTCAAGCCTTTAGCATGGCTTATGCGAGCTGCTGAAAACTAAAGCTAGATTTCTTCATGTTTTAAGAACACATATCAAAGATTCTTGACCTATTTCTTACCAGCGTTTCGAAAACGCCTTCTTCTATCGAGTCTAGGCAGGGACAGTTGTGTTTGAGGTATCAACTTGAATCCAAAGAAACAAAGATTGAGAAATAATCTAATCGACCTGTTTTTGCACAAAGCTTAGATGTTACATACAACAAAATTACAGCCGTGTAAACATAACAAATCTTGCTAATTTTCAGTGAGCTCAAACTAGTAACTTTGCCGCTGGAAGGTGGACACATGTCTGCGATTTTTCAGTTAAACTAAAACAAAACTTTCCTGGAAGTTTCAGCTAGTTATCTTTGCTGCAAAAAGCATGGGGTTAAGGAGATGATTCCCCAAAGATTTTTGGTATAAAAATGTGCGTTTTGGTGGCTTCGAGGTACGGCAAAACTTTAGCTAGATATATTGTTAGAAAATGTCCAAATGGCAAAGATTTCAATCCTCAATGGTGCACACTATGCGAAGTTAAGACTAAAGCTGTGTGTCATGATTTCGGATTGCAACTATCGAGGCTTGAGAGCAACATTGACTCGAAAGTAGTTCGGTGGCCGGCCGTTCGGTCCCATGATCGTATATGGGTGTTGAGTATTAAGGCAAGTTCTTCAACTACAGCTTAATCATCGTATAGTCACCAACAAATCATAAATTCGATGATACTAGGGACGAATTGAAGCGCCCAGTTAGCTTCGAGGTACGATGCTGATCTAACAAGCCAGTTGTGTTCGAATCTCGGCTAGCCGGATTTTGTTAGATAGAATCAGTAGGATCGTTGCACTGACCCCGTAATTTTCTTGTACTCTAACAGCCGGCTGCGAAGTCTGTCGATAAAGAAGGATAATGTCTAGTGACGGTTAATGCTCAAGACTTTGCTTTGCTTTGCTAGGGACGAATTCTATGACAGGTTCGAAAGGATTTATGGGGTGCGCACGACTTGAAAATTCAAGACTCTAGCTCCCAGATCGATCCTGTTTAACGATCAATACTTTTTGGAAGTCATCAATATACAGTCTTTTCTTAGCGACTTTGACCACCAGCGATGCCAGATCAGCGGTTTTCCCGCTAGATTTAGCGGGATTTCAAGTCGGACAGCGGGACTTAATGGCCAAACAGCGGCTAGCGGGAATCTAGCGGTTTTCTTAAATAACTTAGCGGGATTTTAGCGGGATTTCGATTTAGCAATATTTGGTAGGCAAGAAGACTGCTGAAAAAGAGGTTGACAGCAAAACACTTGGGTTATTGACAATCCAATGTCTGCTCATGCATTGGCAAATGGTTCAGTATATTCTGTTGATTATAAAACTCCGTGGTTTTTGCCTAGAATGGGATGAGTTCTGACAAATACTCATTAGAACTAACTGAAAAAGAAGACCACCAAACCAATTCGTTTTGCGTATTCCTAATTTTTCCACAAATTAATTCGTTGCCAAAGGCAAAATCCAACTGATTCATGAATTGGACACAAAACAGCACTTATGTATCTATACTATATACATCGTAGCTATATACCGCAGCATTTGTATGATAACAAAACCAAAACAAATCGGTACATTTTTGCTAAAACAAAATATCAGCGAGAACAAAGAGCCAATGCGCTTTGCAGATATTTTTGATTTTTGGGTGCTTATAAAGATTGAAACATATTTTCCTTTGTCACCAAAAACCATAACCATTTGCCAGCGTTGCTAAAATTTTGCACGATTTTTATCATAGAATTTGTGCTATAAGCTTCTTTCGAAATTTTTGCATGTGTTCTTAGATTCCTTAATCTTAAAATGCTTGCGAAATTTCGTAGTAAACTGTCATTATATGAGGGATAACAAAATATTTCTTTTTCTGTTTCCTGAAGCCAAAAACTTCGTCAACATGAATGCAGCAAATTTGCATAATGTTCATTTAATTGCAACCTCTCAATTTCAGCAGATCATCTCCTAATTTCAAATGCAAGCCTTACTGAAATAAATAATTTTTAATTTTTATTCTGCACCAGAAACGAAAGAATAATATGACTTTTGATTCAGCGGGATTTCTAGCGGGAAATAGACTCTAGACAGCGGGATTTCAGCGGGAAATCAATCGCTGGGCAGCGGGAAAATGGGCAATCGACCTGGTAACACTGTTGACCACTATCTCGTCGTAAGATCCACGCAAGGTTATCGAAATCGGCGAAGGCTCGCACTGAGAGGATGTTGTATTTCAACATCTAGCGGTTTACGGACTATGACGTTGCAGTGGAGTACACCAGAAAGCTTGATCAACGAATCGCAGAACAGCAGGAAGAAAGGGAATAAGACGTAAGTAGGCTGTGGAGGATCCGCCATGGCGCCAACAACTACGAGGGAAGTGATAGGCACGACGTGGGGAAGACAATCGCCCTTATTCTGCGAGATTGTCACTCGCCGTGACCCACCACGGCGAGTCGAATTGAGTATTGTCACCTAAGTGACAACCGTGTCACCTAAGTGACAAACCGTGTCACCTAGGTGACAAAGCGGGTCACCTAGCTGGCAAAGCGAGTCACCTAGGTGACAATTGTCACCTCATTCGCGATGACTCCAAATTAGTTACGTCACTCGCCTCGCAGAATAAGGGTGAGTGTAACAGCTTGTTTGATGTCGAATGCCAGAAAATGACAGATGAGAAGAACCAGGCCTAGAGCCGCTTGCTCACTGCGGATCACGTCAGAATAGAGAAATATGTAAGCTTTCTGCGTATTATGTAACCAGCTGAACCAGTCCCGAAGGTTGCCAACTCGCATAAACGCAAATTCTACAGAACATTAATGCTCCCGGTAACCATTAACGGACATGAATCATGGACACTGAAGGAAGATGATCAATGCATGGGGCTTCTGAGTGTAAAATTCTGCAATTGGTGAAAACGCTGTAAATCGCGTGTAAATAATAGTCTGTATCCCGCTTTGTGCTCTTGATGTCTGCACCGTGAATTGTGTGAGGCCTGCCATTGCCGATTTCGAGCACTACAGCGAGTGAAGTCTGACAATTGTACGGCGCAAAACAAATAAAAAACTTACGGCAAACTGAAAGATAATCGAATCGCTACTAGACATGTAACAAGTTTTAATTCAACCGATCAATCTGCGTATATTTTACACGAAAATTGATTTGATTCCAAAGTTGATCAACAATATTGCCGGGTAAACAAAATTTCCCTGATTGAATTTCGAAATTCCCTGATATTCCCTGATTTCCCTGATCCAAAAATGAATTCCCTGATATTCCCTGATTTTCCAGGTTTTTCCAGGAGATCGACACCCTGCATTTGACCTATTTTCTCATTTTCCTCGTTTCTTCTGTTGGTTTTCTTTTTTCTCTCTCAATTCATCTTTACCCTTTTGATTTCTCTTGTTTTCTGTTCCATATTCCATTTCTTGCATCGGTTTAACTCTTTTTGTAAATAGGTTTTCCTTATTTGCTGTCCACCGTTTCCCCTTTCTCTGCTCTTTTACTCTTCGTTTTTTTATCGTTTTCTGTTTCGACTTGATTTTCGTTTTTTTTCGCTTTTTGACTCCTTTTATAACCCGTTTTTCTTCTTTTTTCTGTTCTCCATTTACCTACTCCAGTATTTTCTTCTTTTCTTGTCTTCCATTTCTCCTATTTTTTTCATTTTTTATGCCGTGCTCCGGGGTTTCTCCTTTGCTGTCGAATTTAACCTTCTTTTTTCTCGTTCCTCGTATTATTTATGCTTTTGCATTTTTTTCCTCTCTTTCTTCAGTTTTTCTATACGCTGAAGTCGCTTTTTACGCGGGTTTTTTATGCGGTTTGTTTTTTACGCGAATTTCGGAATTTACGCCGATTTTTTACGCGATTTTCGGAATTTACGCGGATGTGCTCATAACGTCTATTTTTTCGCATAGTGTTGAATTCCACTAAGTTTTTTTACGCGAAATTTTGTTTTTTTTTATTGCGAATTTCGGAATTTACGCGGTTTTTTTACGCGGGACGTATCCTTCGCGTTAAATGCGACTTCAGTGTACTTCATTTTTTGCTGTCCAGTATCCTCGCGTTTGCCTCGTTTACCCTGTTTTGATTTCCCATTTTTGACGTAGGACTACGTCTTACGGCAAGTTTTGAGATAGGATGTCATTCCAAAAAATCGAAAAATGCGAGCGTCACGAAAAATGAAAGGTTTTGAGCGCTAATAGCTCAGCGGTTTTCCGATCGATTTTCAATATTCTTACACCAATCGATCGGAAAATCTTCTAAGAATTGACCCAAATGAAGAAAAGTATAGATTCTTGATGTTGAACTATTGAAAAATTGAAATAAATGAACCAATATTTTACCAGAATTCTCGCTTCGTGATTGGTTGGAAGATTCTTTACGGTGATCTAAACCTATCCCAATTTGATATCTGTGCTTGGGAAGTAAGCCAAAACAAGTGACCAAGTCCCTCGTTTCAACAAGATTTCTTAACATCGCGATTAAACCTAGACCATTTTGATGTCCTTGCTTGGGAAGTACATCAGAAAGAGTGACAAAGCCCCCTAGTTCCAACAGATTTCTTACGAACACGATTAAACCTAGTCAAATTTGATGTCTGTGTTAGGGAAGTGTGCCAGAAAAAATGACACAAGTTTACTGTCCCAACATATCGCAAATTCTTTACTGCGAGACGATTAAACCTAGGCGAATTTGATATCTGTGTTGGAAAAATGTGCTTCAGCTGCAGTGTTCGGTTATAATATGACTCTGTATGAATACGCATGCTAGCCGTTTCATTAGAAGTGTAGTGAAAAGATGTGCTGTTGATAAAATAGGATTGAATTGGTAAAATCCCTTCAACGTGGGGAACCATGGGTAATAAAAACAATCTTTAATTTCAGTAAGGTAGCAGGATAGCAATAGTTTGTGTTCTTGATTTTGTTAAATTGTTTCCTAATGCACATAGAAATAGCTCTGAAGAATTGAACGTATGCAATGTTACTACTTTGATAAATGTTACATACAACGCATGTAGCATGTATATATTTTATTTTATTTTATTTTATTTAACACCGCCTTCGATAAAAAATCGTACAGACTGAATATGCTTATAAACTATGTTTTACTGTGTAATTTCACTGATTCGTTTTTTAAAAAGTGATTTTGGCATGTCGAAGTCAAAAATTTCACCAACAGCGTTGAAGGCTTGAAGACATGAGTTTAAAGCGTTGTTCTGGCCAAAATGCGTCCGGTGGAAAGGTATTGCAAGTAACTGCGTATCGCGAAACCGACGAGGAGGTACGTTGATTGGCACCTGTTCTAATAATGCTGGACAGTCAATGTTTCCCTGCATTAGGTCAAAAACGAACATTCTTTGTTGATTGGTACGCCTACCCGATAGTAGATCGAGTTTGATCAGCTGACACCGAGCTTGATAATGAGGAAGATTGATCGGATCGTTCCAGGGCAAATTGCGCAGAGCAAAACGTAAAAATTTTTTCTGTACTCGTTCGATTGCAAGGGTTTGCGTTACCTGATGCGGGCACCAAACGACAGACGCGTACTCCAAGATGCTACGCACCAACGCGCAATACAACGTTTTGAGTGCGTAAATGTCACTAAAGCTGGAAGCATGACGTCGAATGAATCCTAGTGTGGTGAATGCCTTCGCGGTGATAATTCCGATGTGCTCGTTGAATCTGACTTTCGAGTCAATTGTGACGCCTAAGTCGCATATTGAATAAACGCGATCTATAATGTCTAACCCCAGTGAGTATTGATGGTGTAGAGCATTATTGCTTCGAGTGAATGTTACTATTTTGCATTTCTTGTAGTTGACGCGCATGCCATTGCTGTCGCACCAAATTAATAGTTTGTTTAAGTCCTCTTGCAGTGCCACGCAGTCCGACACCGACAGTATTGTTCGAAAAATTTTCAAATCATCGGCGAACGAAAGTACAGGAGATGACATAGATGTACCCAGGTCGCTTACGAAAATGTTGAACAGCAGTGGCCCCAGTACGCTTCCTTGGGGTACGCCGGAGGGAATGAGGGAGGGAATGGGAATATGTTTCATATAGCATGTAATCGAATGATTACAAGCATGAATACATGCTACTATCACTACAAAGAGATTTACGTAGACCTGCGTCACCTATATATGCGGTCGTGTCTTGTACACAACCCCTCTGATTTATTTTCTTTTTCACTGTTTTCCTGTTTTTACGTCCTTTTTCACTTCCCATTCTGTCACGTTTTATTCTCTTTCTCCTTCGCATTTTTCCTTACGATGCCTCGGTTTTCCTTCTTTTCTGTCACTTTTTTTTTGCTTTTGTCTCTCTTTTTTCTCTTTGGTTTTCCTTTTTCATTTTCCGTTTAACGTTTCTTTATTTACTATTTTACTTTTGTAATTTGGCCCATTCGTTTTTCTAATTTTCTTTACTTCCTTTTATGTACCATTCTTCCGTTTTTGTCCCATCTTTCTGCTTTCCCTTCTCTTTCGGTTTCCTTTTTTTCTGGCCGATGTATTCTCTTTCTCTTTTCCTTCGTTTTTCGACATTTCTCGTCTTTTTTCGTTTTTTGAATGCTTTTCTCTCCCGTTTTTCGCTATTGTCTGTTTTATTTTTGCTCTCATTAACCCATCTTTTTCAGTTACGTTCTGATTTTCCTTTCAGTTTTATCCTTTATGTCTCATGTTTTCATTTCTCTCTCAATTTGTTGTCCTTTACTGTCTCGTTTTTCCTCATTTTATGTTCTCGGTTCTCGGTAAACTCTGTTTTTTCTCGTTTTCTATTCCTGGCCCATTTGTTCTTATGTTCAGTCCAGTTTTCCTTATGTGTTTCACTCGTTGTTTGTTATTTTCTTTCCCGTATTCTTTTTCATTTTTTCACCTTCTTTCAAATAAAGTTTACGTCTGTTTTTTATCCTTTCTTTCTCATTTTTCGGTCTGTTTCCTCTGTTTCGGTTTTCTTCTTCCTGATGCCTCGTTTTTCTTATTTTCAAACACGTTTACTCTGTTTTTAGCTACCTTTTTTCTTTTCTCTTGAATTTTTCTTTTTTATACCCCGTTTTTGTCTTTTTCTCTTTTGTGTTACCTTTTTCTTTAATTCATTTCTCCTGTTTTTCTTCTTTTTCTGTTCCATTTTTCCTATTTTTGTCTCATAGTTTTCTACTTATATCCCGTTTGATCTTTTCCTCTTTTGGTTATTTTTAATCCTTTTATTTTTCTTTTCTCTTTTCATTACTTTGGATCTTTTGTTTTCTGTGCTTGTTACGTTTTCCCTCTTTTTCACTTTCGTTTTTCTTTTTTTCTGCCCGCTGTTTCTTACTTCTCTATTTTGTTTTCTTGTCATTTTCGTCCAATTTTAACTTTTTCGGTTTCAGTTTTCATCTTTTTTCGCTTTTTAACTTAATTTCTATCTCATTTTTCGTTATTGTTTGTTCCGTTATCCTCTTACTTTATTATGTCCTGCTTTCCATCTCCTTCTGTAAAGTTCTGTTTTTTTTTGTTAGATCATTTATGTCTTCCATTTATATATTTCTCAATTTTTTTCCGGTTCCGTTTTTCCTCTTTTTCTGTTCTCGTTGCTTCATTTTCCTACTGTCGTCTTGTCTTCCTTTTTTATCCCGTTTTTCATTTTCATTTTCTTTATGATTTTTCCTTCTCTTCTTTCTTTTTTCTTCTTTTTCCTCCGTTTTTTATCTTTGGCAGTAAAGTGGCCTCATTTTTTCTCTCTTTATCTCCCATTTCCACTTTTTCCACTTTTTTTTAGATGCAGTTTTCCCTCCCATTTTACCACGTTTTTCTTTTTTTCATACCATATTCCATTCTTTTTTTCTGTCGCGTTTTTCCTCATTTTCTATCCCGTTTGTTCAGGTTTTGTCACATTTTCCTTTGTGTTCTTTTCTGTTTTTTCTCCTTTCGTCGCAGTTTTTCTTTTTGCTTGCTTTTCTGAAGAGCAGCAGGAGACGGACTATCTCTAGATTTATCGGTAAACCATATGTGAATATGCTAAAAAAATTACTAGCATTTTTCTAACAAACTGTTTGCTCTGCGTACTGTTTGGTTCATGAAATATGAATTTTTGAATTAGATTCAGTTCAGTTCAGTTCAGTTTTTCAGCCATAACACAGGAACAAGAATGGAAATGTTATCATGAAAATTTTATCATTAAAAGACCACAAATTGATAAACAAGAAAAAAAAATTCCATGCAACAGAACATAAGCACTTAAAAGTGAAATGAATTGGTTGAAAGTTTACATTAGACCCGGACATGAAATTAGTCTGAAATTGTACCTACTTGAAACAAGACTTAAAATTAAACTAGAAATTGATGCGGAAATTGGACATAAGATTAGAATTGAGCTTGAACTTGCAATTGAGCTGAAAGTAGGCTTCAAACTAAACTTGAAATTTAATTCTTAAGTGGGCTTAAAACTGAAACTATTTTATCGCAAAAATAGTGGCCGACTTAATTAAAAATTGTGGACTTCTGGGTTGCAGAAATTATTTGGCTTTACATTAGATTTTGCAAAGAAGTGCTCCAGTGTACCCTAGCCTGGGCATGCCAGTGCCTCGAGTGACTACTTACAGTATTACGTACAACAGTGACCGAAGGTTAACTAACTTTGCGAAAATCAATCAATCAATCAATCCCCGAGCGTTGTTGGATGCGGTTGCGGTACAGTTTGACTGCGCTGGTTTGGACAAATTGTCCCTAAATTTTTCGATTATTCAGTTCAGCCCAAAAATGCCCCAAAGTTGGCACCAAAACAATGATCTTTAACTAACAAACAATTTTAATAGGATAATCAAATTCGTTAGCTTAAGTGGCACCTGTTGTTGTTGTTGTTGTGCGCTGTACCGTGTACCTACTGTCATGCATGATTCACAACCGGCAGTGCAGTGAGTAAGTGAGTGAGTGTTGACGTGAGAGAGTTCAACAGTTCGCTGTTTGTCTGCTTGCTTGCTGTTGTTTTTATGTATTTTCTTCTGCGATGTGAGTTACTCAGCAACAGCGGCAGTGTTTCGTAATCGTTGCAACTGCAAATTTTATAGGTTAAAAAAAGACCATCACAGCCGCAGGCTGTGGCAGGGTGCTGCACCCGGAGAGGGTCAGCCGTTGTTGTCGTGTCGCGACTCGCAACTCGCGAGCGTGCGATGTGCACTTGAACGACGCGTCGCGTCGCATCGCGCCGCCCAACCAACCAAAACAAAACAAAACAAAACAAAACAAAGGATGTGATGATGACGATTGGGCGGCTGGCTGGGTTGGCAGTTAGTAGGTACGCAACTGTCATCGTGTTCTGGTCTATAATTACATAGTGGAATCTTGCGGCCAATGCAACGGCAACGGCCAGAGTAGGGCGGAAGGTGTTGCTGTTCGTTGCTTTTATTGGGTCATGTGATTCATTGTATGCTAATTGGCTGCTGGCATTTCTCGGGCGAGAAACGCCCGGGGTGGCTTTTCACGTATAAACGCGGTTGTAGCCCACATGGGTAATGACTTGATTGTTGTAATACCGGTAATCGTCACTGTCGACAGGGTAATGACGGGACCAGTGTGTACGCAGGCAGTGCTGTAAGCACTCTGGCAATAATAAATAAATATTCAGTGAACATCACGCAACTTGAGAGATGTTACCGCATCAGAGTCTGCAGATTGGATTCGGCCATGAACTGTTCTGATCTGATCTTTCGTTTCTGGGAATGCTGCTGTTTGGATTTCATGGGAATGAGGTTCCCTATTTTACATAATTAAACGGAAAAGAGATTTTTTTCTCATAATCACACTTTAGCTTAATGATTATTTAATTAATTTTTATTTAAAGAATAAAATTTTAATAGTAAATCAAGTGAAGTTATCATGCATGTATGACTTACTACCACCTACTTCGCAGCCACTGCCACTGCAGTTTGCTGCATAGCTAAATGACTCTGTCCTTGTCATCATACGCGACGTACCTTGATTCGTATGTAATAGGTCAGGCAAAACGAGTGTGAAGTACAAAGGAAATTGAAACAAGGCAAATACCGGTAGATACATAAGTGGAAAGTGAAAGTTATTGTGTTTGAAATGCAAATTTATATGAAGTTGTTCTTGTTTATTAAACCACTAAGCTAAACACAGAGTGGAATTTGTTGAGCGGTTACTTGTTTGTTGATACATTAAGGAGCAGGAAAATTTTGTGGAAAACTTTTTTCCCGATACTATGGCCAAAAATACAATGGATTTCAACAAGATGGCGCTTCATGCCACACGACCAGACATTAGGAAAGTAATAAACAGAATGCATTTATTGTGCTCATCACAAGTTTGTACCAATTAACAGCAATTTGTAAGCATGAGCCCCTCCCAGACAGATCGCTTCTTTGCCCGGACACTAAAGATTTCTCTAAAAGCGGAAGAATATCGTCTTGGTGTCAACCTCCCCACCTCGAAGAACTTATACGGGACTTAGGCTGTGAAATAGAACAAGAAATTTCTATAATATTGACCAACCACTCATCAGATGCTACTTACTTACGTATTTTTATGAACCACTAGCTGACAAACTTCGTATTGCCACAAATTAAACTGTGTTGTACATAAATCGTGAATCTCGGATGACCTTTGTCACAATCTCGAGTTTTGCAAGTTTCCGACGAGTTCATGGGTGGTTTAATATACAAATTTTCCTCACAGTAAAGTAGAAAACCACTCCCCCCATTGCTTAGCCTGAAAAAATAAAGCGGATAGACCTTGAAAAATAGATAAACCTAGATAAAAGTATTCTCTGCGGGGGCGGCTGCTCCTGAAAATTTATATTTCTTTTGTATGGGAGCCCACCTCCTAAAGTGAGGAGGGGTCCTCATTCACCATAGAAAAAATTGTTGCCTCCAAAAATCTTCACATGCCCAATTTGGTTCCATTTGCTTGATTAGTTCTCGAGTTATGAGGAAATTTGTATTTTATTTGTATGGGAGCCCCCTCTCTTGAAGGAGGGAATGGTCATAATTCCCCTTCTAAAGAGAGGAGAGGTCTCAATTCACCAAAGAAAAAATTCTTGTCTCCTAAAACAACCACATACCAAATTTTGTTCCATTTGCGTGGTTAGTTCTCGAGTTATGCATAAATTTGGTTTTCATTTGTATGGGAGTCCCCCCTCTTAGTGGGGGGAGAGGTCTCTAACCATCATAAGAACCTTCCCAGGCCCCAAAAACCCCTCATGCTGTGAACCGATCGGTAGTTTTCGATTCTATAAGGAACATACTGGCAGACAGACAGAAATTCGGGTGTCATTTGTATAGCAGCCCCCCCCCCCCCTCTTAGTAGGGGAGGAGTCTCTAACCATCATAAGAACCTTCCCAGGCCTCAAAAACCCCTCATGCAAATTTCCACGCCGATCGGTTCAGTAGTTTTCGATTCTATAAGGAACAAACGGGCAGACAGACAGAAATCCATTTTTATAGGTATAGATTTGTATGGCAACCTCCCCTCTTAGTATGGGGAGGGGTCTCTAACCATCATAAGAACCTTCCCCGGCCTCAAAAACCCCTACATGCAAAGTTTTCACGCCGATCACGCCGAAATGGGAAAGAAAAAGAGGGTAAAAGTGGCAAAAAACGGGGACTGGATAGAAAAAAGCAAAGAGATTGGAGGAAAAATGAGAGAAATGAAAGAAAAACGATAAAGGAAACCAGGAAAACGAGAAAAAAATGGACAGAAAATGAGAAGAAACGGGATGGAAAAGGAGGAAAAAACAGAAGTTGCGGAAGTAGGAGAAATGGGAACAGAAAAAGACGAAAATTGTGAGAAAAAATGAAAACGGAAGACAAAATAAAAATAAAAAAAGACAGAAAAGGACATAGTAAGCGGAACAGAACGCAACAGACGACAACGAGAACAATATTAAAGGAGTTCCCGCTAGGAGGAGGGAAAAGAGACTATACAAGATTAAAAACGACAAAAAACGAAAAGGTAATACGAGAGGAGAATCGGGATAGAAAAGGAGGTGAACAATATGACAGATAAGGTGAGAAAACGGAAGAGAAAAAGAGGAAAAACGAAACAGAAAACATTAGAAAATGGAAAATTGATAAAGGAATTGAGGGAAACCGGAAAAAGGTCGAACGGGATATAAATGGACCAGGAGATAAGAAAGGAAAGCGGAGAGCAAAGGAAAAAGCGAGCCAAAACCAGATTAAACGTGACAGAAAAAAAGGAAAAACAAGGCATCTGAAAGACGAAACAGAAAAAGACGAAAACCAAGAAAGAAACGAGATTAAAGAGTTAGAAAAAAAACGAGAACTGTAAACAGACGGAAAACGGGAAAGAAAATAACAAGAACAACAGAGTAAGAAAAAATGGGACTCAAAACAACGAAAAGTTGAACAATGAAACAGGAACTACGGGACAACAAAAGGATAAACGATAGAAAAAGAGCCAAAACAGAAGAAAAATGAAGAAAACTAAGAGCAAAAAGCAAGAAAAACGAAACAGAAAAGCAGAAAAAACGAAACAAAAAGTAAAAAAAACGAGACTAGAATGGGAAAAAACGAAACAGAAAAAAAATAAAACGTGTAAAGAGAATAAGCCGCAAAATTCCAATCTTAATTTTAAGTAAAACTGTCGTGAGCGTGACCATGTCCGTTGAATTAAAACTTCTAGTTCAATTTAGTCCAAATTAAAATCCATTTTAATTCCAATTCTTAGTTCCAATTTATGGCAAATTTATAACTTCAAATTTATGTCAAATAACTCGCACTACGAGTCGATTTCGACTCTAATTTCTAGGCTAATTTCAACTTTGATCCAACTGCATTCGCAAGCCTAGAGTTTCTAACATAATGGGTCGATTTTTCTTGTAATAAGGTTTGTTTATGTCTGAGCACGCTAGTGAATTATGAATTATGAATGAATTATTAGTACGCCACCTTGAAATGCACAAAACAAATTCATAGCAGATTATACCAGCTGTTGTAGCATTATTCGAAGCAGCTTAACCAATTTCGTCGGAAAACTATTTTTAAGTGTAATCCGATAGTACAGCACATTCCGTTTGATTGAATCGTATGTCACTTTGAAATCCACAAATAGATAATGAATTTGCAGGTTAAAAATACCTATGTTGGAACTTATGTAAGACCAGTAGTAGAGTAAGCATCGGCTTTTTCAATATTTTAGGTTTTGCATTCAAGTAGCCAAACTACTGATTAATATGATATCTAAAAAAGACATCGAAGCCAGGGGTTTCTACCTATTATTTGAAGCATTGAAATCGTTGAGCGTCCATGCAGTGCAAGGCGCCTCCATCGATTGAAAAGAAAAATGGAACACATGATGATTTTTACAAATATGGTGCCACATTCAGATTGTATTCTGACTCTCAATAAGCACTAAACATATTTGATATGATTGATGTAAAATACATGCAACGCCTCCATTTCACTTTTTTCAAGGATTCCTTATGAAACTTTACAGTGTCTCTGATATTTAAAGTACAAGTTAAGACTATAATTTTTACGTCCTTTTATCTAGAACTGTTGTAAGTAAGCCTGTTCTACGCTATTGATTTTGAATTCTAAATATCTGAAGCTGCTTTAAATGCAAGAAAGCTGGTGTGAGCATACTTTGGTGTGACAAAATTATTTTTTAATTGTGAGTCTACTGAGAGGTAACATGCGCAATATCTCTCTTTCAACGATCATCATAAGACTGCAGTTGCCACAATGTTCCTGGCATAGGCAATTTAATTACAATACTATACTACCAATTCCCCATTTACTGCACAACGAATTGTACTGGGAGGGTCCTAAATGATTGAGAAAGGAAAGAGAGATCAGTAGCCTCTTTAAACTATTGACGTGACTGGCGATGCAGAAGTGATGAAAGAAACACAAAGTTTCGTAATTCTTCAAATATATGTATTTTGTTTGAGTTACACAGAACAGTATGCCATTAAAAATATGTTATAAAGTTTTTGTCCTTCCGGTGTTCGGCCACTGAAGGGGGGGGGGGGGGGGCGAAAAAAACAAAGTGAATTTTTTAATCGAGCCAAAAACACGTGGATTTTAAGAATTTTTATTTAAGGTTTAAACGTGAAAACCGAATTTATTCTTGCTTATAATATATACGTTATTATTTTCTATGCAAAAATATACGAAAAAAGACAAAAATGAAGGAAAATATTTTGGACGATTTTCGGAAATTCCATTGTTTGAATTTCCATTTCTGTTTCGTGCTAGAACCGTTAATTCAACTCGTAGACTCATTTTTCGAGTTTTTCAGACTGTAGAGCCCACAGACAATTGATTTTATAAAAATAAATTTGACTCATATCCTACAAATTATTTTTTTGCCCCCCGATTTTTCAAAGCCAATTTCCAAGGGGGGGGGGGGGGTGACAAAAACTTTAAATATGATTTGCAATGGCCTAAATGTATCCTGAACTCAAATCCAAAAATAAAAAAGCCCCACTTACAACATCTGATAATTCGCGATGCTGAATTGTCTTTCGCGCGACTTCTACAAGGCGAGTGTTTTCTTAACGAATGGAAGGCTTTTAAACGGCAATAGTTTGTGTCGTTAAAATCTTCCATTTAGTCGCTATTAGTAGTATGTTCAATTATTACCGTCAATAAAGTTATACGCATCGATGATGGGCTATCTTCTGATATACTGTTTAATAACGGCACAAACTTTGTCGAGGATGCGAATGAGCTAGGAAAATTGTTGCGCAACGAATCGGTATCGACTCAACGCGAATGTTCAGTGACTACAACTGGGTGGTACCTCAATCCACCGTGGTCACATTTCGGCGGCCTCTGGGAGACAACGATACGTTCAGCTCAGAAACATTTTGTCCCCATCGTGGGTCATCGTCTTTTGCTCTTCCACGATATAGAGACTCTGTTAACACAAATTACCCTCTACAGTATGTGCTAAAAACTTAAATTATGAATAAATTCCATTCAATGGCAATCGTTGCGAAAATTACGTATCGCGACTCTTCAGAGTCTTTCCACTGACAATGGCTTCCTCACGTGTCCATGGGCGAAAATCCGTCTTCTTCCAGTTACAATGTCGTTTGATTCTCAACAAAGCTCTCTTTTGAAAGTGAAACCTTATCAAGCATCATTAAGGGTGCTCCACCAGGTGTCATTCATGGTTGGGAGCAATCGAACTGTCTGGAACTGGCAGCAGTGCTATTTTAACATCTAATCTGCTGATGGCTTCTGAAGTAGATAGCTGTTTTGAGGGTGACAACATGAGTTTAACACATCCATGCCAGGATGTGTATTCAGAATTCTCCCAAATGAAGTTGTGGTAAATTGTTGTCATTTCCCACTAGGCCAGTCGGTTGACTGGAACGCCTCGAATTTTGTTCTGAGGAACAGGTTGAAAACTGGTTCCAATCCGAAAATTTTTTGGGGTAAAAGCTTCCAAGTCTGCCGAAGATTTTAGACATACATAGTTCAAGTTGTACTATAAGAATGCACGAATCTCCGAGAAACACTGTGGAATGGCATTGGCAGTGTGGATTTTTGAGTAAAAGCCGTTTTGGCGGACTTCATGGCTGCCTCCCACAGACCGCCAAAATGGAGCTCTGTTAGCAACTACAGCAGATAAAACGGAACATAAAACTAGAGAGGCCCACACTAAAGAAGGTTTTCAAGAATATTTTCAAATGTTCTCTTAAAACTTGAAATTTTTGTCAATATCTACTCATAGGGGCTTCCGAGAATTGCCTAAAATTATAATAAAACCACTACAAGTGTTGAAGGTTTTACGGATCAGCTCTTAAATAACTCTTAATTTGACATCAAAAATTTTCACAGACTTTATTTCCTGAACCGGCTAATGTTGAATTTACTAAGTATCCACAGATATTGCTTCACAAAAACGGTTATAGATGAAAATTGAAAATAAAAATTATTATTGCGTTCACTTCGTAACACATAAATGAGACATTTTTCATGCCGCGCTAAGTTTGTCGATGTTTTGTGACATAAAAGTTAGAAAATTTTTACACATCAGTGAATTTTGCTAGATTATTGAATAATGATACATTCTGAATTATTAATTGCTGCAGCTGATAGTTACAAATTTCAAACAAATTGTGGTAAGAAGCCTTTTCTATGTTCAAACATTTATTTAAAGTAGGTACACTACTTATAGTATTGGAGAATACTATATTATTAACACCTATATGCAATCGGATACCATTTCGAAAGCAGTTAAGATAGCCTTGGTCGCTATTCTTTCAATATTTCTTGCACAAGATAATAAAGATTTTTCCAAGAGTTATGAAGGAGACAAGATGCGCTTGAAAAATATTGCTTGAATTACTTCAGGTAACCAAGTTTTTTGAGAGATAGCCATAAACTCGGATTACCTGCGAATGGCCGAAACACAAATGGCCGAATCACAAAAGGCTGAAACACGAATGGCCGGATGTCATATTCGGCAGAAAATAATCACGACCTTCATCCTGCACAAATGTTGGGTATATGCCGTCCTTACTCGCTGCCGCTCGTTCGGACTTAACTAAGGGATAATCCCTACTAGTCAGTAAACCTAGGAAAATGCATGCACCTAAATAGTAGTGATTTCTGCGGGCAGGCTGCCCCCTGCAGTTGCGTCGCCTTGAATCATCTAGCTAACATTTGCTACTGACACGATCAATAGGCTTCGCACCCTATAATAAACGTAAATAATTCGCGATTAGGGGAACAAAGAATCTTCAATCATCTATACTCTATCTACTAAAATAAAAAATAAGACGCAGATTATGTCTTGTTTTTCCGAAACTAAGGTACAGAATTTTACGAAAAGCTTTTCTCCTTCACCTATCAAAGACGCGGATCGTCACAGAGCTGCGAGTGGAACAAAAGGCAATAGAGGGGAAAATTTTAAAACTTTTTTAGGGGGATGTTTCCAATTCGCGGAGAGAAATAGATGAAAAAATTTATTCAAAATGTGTAAGGTCTTACAACATAAGCAATAAAAATGTTGTTGATTTGGGCTTTCCGGGAAAATTCGGCCTTTCGTGATTCGGCCTTTCGCGATTCGGCCTTTCGTGATTCGGCCTTCTGTGACTGTTGTTGTAAATCGGTCATTTGGATTTCGGCCATTCGTGATTCGGCCATTCGTGATTCGGTCATTCGGTACATTCGGTCATTCGAGAGAATTTTATGGCAGCATTGCTAAGATACATCCATCTTGCAGAAGAAAGTTTTGTTAAAACTATTGTCAAGTTTTAAGGAAACAATAATATGTCGATATTTAACGGGAATCAAGTATCCTTAAAAAAAGTTTATAAGATGGATTACACTTATTGATAATACAGTTTTATGAGTGTTTCTTCGTGTGTTCTTCAATCATACTTCAGAACTGTTAATCAAATAAGACAAAATTCACTCGAGGAAACCTATTGTTAAATCTGACAGACTCGACAATGCTCTGATAAAATTACTATAAGAAATGTTTAAGACCAATTTTATATTGGAAGGTTATTTGGGTAGAACTCTTATTTTTCAGTAAAGACAGTTCCATTACCGAGTTATCAGTATCCTGAGGATTTCTGCTGTATGGGAATCAAATTTACATTCTTTTGTTCAACATTGTCAAGTATTGTCAAGTAGACAGGAACCGTTTTGTGTCCTACTTCGACTTTGACGTCAGCCGCAACGTGGAACTGAAAAACCGATTTAGAACTCTAGCTATTAGTTTTTAAGTAGTCAGTAGGATAGAAAAATCTGTTGACTTTTAATTAATAAACAATTATAGCCTAAACAATTATGCATTGATAAGGGCCGGTTGTAAATTTTGCCTTAAAACAACTCAGCAACTGTTCAATATAAGAGTATCTGGAAAAAGTCATCATGGCATGGTTGTTTCTGTAACTTGATTGTGTTGAAATTGTTGAATAGCCGTACAGTGCTAAGCACCTCCATCGATTTAGAAGAATAAGGAGACGCATGGTGATTTTTTTATTCCAAAAATGCTTCCAGATCTAGATAATATTCAGACCCTTAAGATTCAAACCCGCAATTCAATTTTGTCTTGAGCATAAAAACTGCTGTTTTGAAGTAAAAAAATCGACGATGCGTATTTAAACCTTAAATAGCACCAAAAATATTTGGATGTATAATCTGCGGGGTCTCCAAATTAAATCTTTCCGGCAAAGTTTTTAGTGGTCGATGCTATCTTACCCAATCATAGTATGGAAAAACTAGATAAATATCTGATCTTGCTCGAGGTCACCATGTGCACCAAACTGGCGGTGACAATTCCTGTAATATTCATTAAGAGGATACTCAAGTTTTTTTAGGAACACTTTTTTTTTAGATTAATCTATTACCCGTGATCCCGATATCAATAAATCAATTCTTCATAAAACAATGAGCAAACACTCGAATTGATATCGTCGTAATCGCTAGTCTTTGCGTGCCTAATTTTGATAATAGAGCCCATTTACTGAAGTAAAACATTTTTTTTCTCTACGGAAAGCGTAAATGTTTAATGTGACAAATCAAAAATAAGATGAGCTGAAAATCTTGATCTTAGACTAAAAATATCGACTAAGCGAGGGTGAGAGTCGAACTAACAGCTCTCAATCTCTAGTTGAGCGTGTTGTTTAACCGATTACACCAACGCTGGCCGGCTGATATCTTACAGTCTAACATCAAATTTTGTTGCGTTATCGAACTTTGTGATTTTATCACGCATTTACACAACGGGAGTATTATTTACCGACTCGTTTTGTTCTTGCCACGCAGGCTGATAGTCAGTTTTTGATTTGTCACTTTAAACATTTACTCTTCCCGTAAAGAAAAACCTGATTTAATCCACCCAGCGGTGAAAGGAACCTTTGTTATACGGTCTTACTTGCTATATGAGATAGAAATCGACATGTCTTCGGAACATAATTCATCTATTAGTTAACGTTGCATTGTGCGTTGGTTTACATAAAAATTTTGGAAATTGAAAAGCTTACAAAATTTGAACAAAATAGAAGCACTTACAAATTTTGATAGTTCTTTTTCTCATGAAATTGCTGAGTAAGTTGTTACTAATGTGGGTAAGTGCAAGTAAAAGTAAGTTATAAGTAGAAATGTTATTCTTTAACATATACATTGCGTAGTAAAGGTCTAGTTTATAGGTTTTTGAGCTATGCATAATTTCCTGTAATGCCATTCTATTCGATTCACATCAATAAAGTTTTCTTGAAAAAAAATTCATCAATTTTTATTAACCTTCGGTTACTCACGCTGTTGTATTCTGAACAACATGTGTAGGTTTTTGAATGCCATATTTACCAATCGTTGTTTAACTAACGTATATTCTTCAATAAACTTGTTATGAGCAAAATGTCTGAATTATTCAAAGTAATAATACTTTAAATTTGTTAGGAAAATAGATCAGCATAAACCGACAGCACAGAAACGAAGCAAGCAGCATGTGAAGTGTATCGCTATTGACCCCAACTGGAATTTTTTCACGTTACTTCATATGGCAAAATGCCGTCTGTATGTAGCAAAACTATCAGCAAATGTAAAATGTTTAAAATGTATCCGTCAGTTAATAGTCGAGTAATTCGGGGTTAAAATCAGGGTATTTTTATAATCAAAGTTCTACAGTTCCTAAACAAGCAAACATAGAGGTATACTATTTTCAGCAAAGTTGTGTATTTTTACTATTTGTATAACTTTGTAATACATGAAAAAGTCATACAACAATTACAAAAAGAGCTAAACTAGAAAAACTGATTTTACAAATTCAGAAACAATAAATAAGATTTCTCTGTCTTCGCTGAAGAGATAGAAGGTTACAGTCTTCAGCAAAATTTCTTGTAATAATATGCTCTAAAACTTTGCAGAACACATCAGTGTGTTATATTGAAACTGAAGAAAAATAATTTTTTTATTTCACTTTTGGGGGGATTAATCAAAATTTAAATTCTACCAAATGACAGAGCATTCAATTTCAAAAAACTCTTTCAAAGGTTCGATAAACTTAAAACCAAGTTTTCCTAGTCAAAACTCTAGTGCGCACGTTGTCTTTGGTTTTGGCTATTGCGCGCGAGTAACTGTGTTGCAAAAGTTGGCGCGAGCGTTCGAGGATATCTTTTTACCGGTAAAACCAACTATTATGAAATTTTGCATATATATTCGTAGTGTCAAAATCTCTCGTTTGATATTAAAATAATTGAAATCAGGTAAATTATCTTGGTTAAAATCATTATAAATTATTGTTAATTTTGGTGTGGTGTATACGATTGCTCATAACTTTCAAATTAAACGACCAATCAAAAAACCATTCAATAGTGATCTATCCGGCTATATTACCTGCCAAATAAAACTAATAGCGCATAAATCGGTTTGGCCATCTCTGAGAAACAGGCGATCATTTGAATCTTATTAAAAGTGGTTTTTTATGGCTAACTTTTAAACTGCTTGTCCGTTTCCAATAAAATTTGGAAAAAAGTTTAGTAATAGCAAGAGCTTTCGTTTGGTAGTAAGATCGTTAAAATTGGTTGCGTAGTTCCGGAGAAACGCGTGTCACGTAGTTTTCACATTATTACTTATAACTTTTAAACGAAACGTCGGACCGCAAAGCAATTCAATAGTGATATACTAGGCAATAATACCTTTCAAACAAAAGTAACAGCGGTCAAATCGGTTCAGCCACCTTCGAGAAACAGGCGATAGAAAATGAGCTGCACACACACACATACACACATACACACATACACACACACACACAGACATTGCTCAGTTCGTCGAGCTCTATCGATTGGTATATGTGATTCGGCCCTCGGGGCCTCGGATCAATTTCGTGTTTTTCGACCAATTTCTAAACCTTTGTTATATAGTATAACAAAGGTAAAAACCTGATTTAATCCACCTGTTGGTGAAAGGAACCTTTGTTATACGGTCTTACTTGCTATTTGAGATAGAAATCGACACGTCTTCGGAACATAATTCATCTATTAGTTAACGTTGCATTGTGCGTTGGTTTACATAAAAATTTTGGAAATTGAATAAGCTTACAAAATTTGAACAAAATAGTAGCACTTACAAATTTTGATAGTTCTTTTTCTCATGAAATTGCTGAGTAAGTTGTTACTAATGTGGGTAAGTGCAAGTAAAAGTAAGTTGTAAGAAGAAATATTATTCTTTAACATATACATTGCGTAGTAAAGGTCTAGTTTATAGGTTTTTGAACTATGCATAACTATGCATCAATAAGGTTTTCTTGAAAAAATTTCATCAATTTTTATTAACCTTCGGTTACTCACGCTGTTGTATTCTGAATAACATGTGTAGGTTTTTGAATGCCATATTTACCAATCGGTGTTTAACTAACGTATATTCTTCAAAAAAATGTTCAACAAAATGTCTGAATTATTCAATACAATAATACTTTAAATTGTTAGGAAAATAGATCAGCATAAACCGAGAGCACAGAAACGAAGCAAGCAGCATGTGAGGTATACGAAGGTTGCCACCAGGTTTTCCCGAAAATCTGGCGAACACGAATAAAAGTGTCTGGCAAAAATCTGGTGGTAAATTAGTCCGATGGGGAGGCGTTTTCCTGAAAAAATCTTGCTCGTTTTGCTCACCGTAGATGCAAAATTTTGTCCAAAATTAGAAGTGATGACCTTTTTGCAAGACAGAGGATCGAAAATCTGGCACATTGCCAAGTATCTGGAAAGTTTTAAGCTTTTTCTGTTGGTCTGGCACGCAATCAAAAATCTGGCAAAATCCAGATTTATCTGGCATACTGGAAACCGTGGGTGTACCGCTATTGGCCCCAAACTGGAATTTTTTTCACGTTACTTCATATGGAAAAATGATGTCTGTAGCAGTAGCAAAACTAGCAAATTTAAAATGTTTAAAATGTATCCGTCAGTTGGTAGTCGAGTAATTCGGGGTTAAAATCAGGGTATTTTTATAATCAAAGTTCTACAGTTCCTAAACAAGCAAACATAGAGGTATACTATTTTCAGCAAAGTTGTGTATTTTTACTATTTGTATAACTTTGTAACACATGAAAAAGTCATACAACAATTACAAAAAGAGCTAAAATAGAAAAACTGATTTTACAAATACAGGAACAATAAATAAGATTTCTCTGTCTTCGTTTCTATCTCAGGTTACAGTCTTCAGCAAAATTTCTTGTAATAATAGGCTCTAAAACTTTGCAGAACATATCAATGTGTTATATTGAAACTGAAAATTTTTTTTTTTCACTTTTAGGGGGATTAATCCAAATTTAAATTGCACCAGATGATAGAGCATTCAATTTCAAGAAACTCTTCCAAAGGTTCGATAAACTTAAAAACAAGTTTTCCTAGTCAAAACTCTAGTGCGCACGTTTTCTTTAAATTGTTAGGAGTAACTGTGTTGCAAAAGTTGGCGCGAGCGTTCGAGGATTGATATCTTTTGACCGGTAAAACCAATTCTTATGAAATTTTGCATATATATTCGTAGTGTCAAAACCTCTCGTTTGATATTAAAATAATTGAAATTAGGTAAATTATCTTGGTTAAAATCATTATAAATTATTGTTAATTTTGGTGTGGTGTATACGATTGCTCATAACTTTCAAATTAAACGTCCAATCCAAAAACCATTCAATAGTGATCTATCCGGCTATATTACCTGCCAAATAAAACTTATAGCGCATAAATCGGTTTGGCCATCTCTGAGAAACAGGCGATCATTTGAACCTTATCAAAAATGGTTTTTTAAGGCTAACTTTTAAACTGCTTGTCCGTTTTCAATAAAACTTGGTAAAAAGTTTAGTAACAGCAAGAGCTTTCGTTTGGTACTAAGATCGTTAAAATTGGTTGCGTAGTTCAGGAGAACCGCGTGTCACGTAGTTTTCACATTTTTGCTTATAACTTTTAAACGAAACGTTGGACCGCAAAGCAATTCAATAGTGATATACTAGACAATAATACCTTTCAAACAAAAGTAAAAGCGATCAAATCGGTTCAGCCATCTTCGAGAAACAGGCGATAGAAAATGAGCTGCACAAACACACATACACACATACACACATACACACATACACACATACACACATACACACACACACACACAGACATTGCTCAGTTCGTCGAGCTCTATCGATTGGTATATGTGATTCGGCCCTCGGGGCCTCGGATCAATTTCGTGTTTTTCGACCAATTTCTAAACCTTTGTTATATAGTATAACAAAGGTAATTATATAGTATAACAAAGGTAAAAAGGAAAGTGACTTATTGTCAACCAAAAAGGGAAGTAAAATATTAATGTGAACTTAAATTAAACAATTTCCATAAGTTCGCATTGGCTTTACAAAAAAATGGAAAGTATTCAGGTTTTGTTTTACGTGAGCAGAGTACCTATAGGTGCTGAGTGAGTATTTATTCCTACGACCGTTTAGTATCGCTTGCCGATGTGCCTCGTTTGTTGCAAAATCCACGAGAATGAACCGAAAATCTGTTTTTCGGCGGTAACTTTCCATAAATCTTATAAATTGTGTATATTGGGACACTGAATTCTTTGACTGACATTTGTTCTTCATTTAAAAGTTTGTTAATGTAAAATGTTTCTCAATTTTGCTGAAAAGTGATGAAAGTGACTTTTTTTTTATCGTATAGGTATTGTACTTGATTGTATTTGAAAGAAAGTAGTACTTTTTTGAATCAAATGAGTTCAGGATACATTTCAAATATTCTCTATATTATTCAAGAACGCATGCGCTTGACTTTCGTTATTCACCTTTGGCCATTGTTTTTCCGTGTTTCATTTTTTGTTTTTCGTCGATTGGTTTTTTCGTATTTTGTCTTTATTTTTCATTTGTTTTGTTTTGCTAAGTGTGCTCCGTCACTTTTTCCTGTCATCTTCTTGTCGTGTTTTTTTGTTTTAATCTGATTATAGTCATTTTCACAGCTTGGGTCACTGACCCCTCGTTTTTTGCTGTTCTTTTAACGTTTGTTAGTTTTTTTTTGTTACTTTTAACATCTGGTATTCTATCATCGTCTTTTTGTCTCTTTTCAACAATTTTTCTTTCCGTTTTATTGCTTTATTTTTATTGTGGCGTCTTCGGTTTGACGGCGTCGTCATTAGTGTCATTTTTGGTAGAGTCTGTTACTATTTCAATGACTGTTAATTGTCTCTTCAAAACCTTCAGTCAAAGGCGTCGTTTTATATATCGTTTTTTTGCCATTTTTGACATCTTTTAATCGTATTTTGTCACCTTTTCGGCTACTTGTATTCACTTCTCCGTCAAATCTTTTCGCTGGTATTTCACTGGCTGTTCGTCATTTATTTGCCGTCGTTTCAACGATATTTCATCGTCTTTTCATCACCTTATCATTATTTGTTCGCCATATTATCGCTGCTTTTTAGGAACCTTTTCGTCGTCTTTTTGTCACCTCTTTGTTGCCTTTTCTCCGTATTTGTTATCTCATTGTCATTTCTTTGTTGTATTTTGGTTGTCTTCTTATGGTCCTTTTGCCAGTTTTCCACCGTATCTTGATTTTTTGATATTTTGCTGCCTTTTTCGATTTTATTGTCATCTTTTCATCGTCTTTCGTCCTTTTTGTTCCCAAGCCAACAAAAATGTTGTCTTTTTCTTGTTTATCCGTTGTCATCGTCTTTTTTCTATTTTTTCGCCTTTTGATTGTTTTGAAATGTCTCTTTCCCATTTTTGTTGTCGCAGTTTTGGCAATCTTTGCGTCGTTTTTTATCGTATTTTTGCCATATTTTTATCACTGTACCGTTGACTTTGAATCACATTTTCGTCAACATTCCGCTGTCTTTCGCCGGCTCTTCGTTGTCTTTTCGATGTATTTTAGTCACCTTTTCATTGCTTCACCGGGGAAATCAGCAGTCATTAACTTTTCGTCGGCGTTGGTGCGCACCTTAGTGCACCACAGCCAGTGAGAACTGGGAGTGCGCCGTAAATATTAAAGATAGAGCAATACTTAGTTCAGTAATATTATGGATAATGATTTACTCTATACATGCCCCATATATAATATTTTCGAATTTTGCTTGGCTGAGGTGCTACAGTTAAAAAAGCTAGGCTAAAAAAGATCGTTAGTGTACAGCAGGAACAATAACGGTTCTAAGCTGCTGCCCTGCGGTACGCCGACAGTCAAAGGTGCAGGTTCGCTCAATGTGTTATTTGTCCGTACGAACTTTTGATCAAATCATTCGCCGTTCCGCGAATCCCGTAATAGTAAAGTTTTTGTAAAAGTATTTCGTGATCGAAAGCTTTTTTTTAATTCCAAGAAGAGAACTCCCATGATTTTCTTTGAATCCATTGCTGAGAAAATTTCATCGACTAGTTCGTTTGCTGCGGTCATTGAAGCAAGTTATAATATGAAGCTGGAAAAATGGAAATGTTTCAATGCAGACAGTTATATTAAAAATAATTGTTTTATTTTTACACTCCGAATCTGTTATTTTTATCAAACGATTGAAAAATCGTGCTGATTTTGCTTTTGACGTTTCAGATATCGTTTCTTCGTTTCTCTTAATGGAATAATTCTACCATTTTAGTTCATCTGCAGGGCGGCTATTGTACGGGTGCTGATAATATAGAAGTTGAAAGGATACAATTACTTTTTATTGAAAGAAAATTGCCTACTTGAACCGGCCAGCTTGTTTGGCAATGAGTCAGACTCATAGAAACAACAAAACAAAACGACGTGATGAACGAAACGAACTCCATCATGACCGGCAGGTCAATTTTTTCCAGCTTAACTGAGCATATCGGTTAATAACCCTTGATAGCCTCACTTGAAAACTTACTTTGCGATTTGAAATTTTTAAAGTCTCACTTTGGTCCTAATGTTGAGCAAACCGGAACCGAAGCATTCGAAAAAGTTATCTAATAAAAAGGTGTAAAAATATTATTAGCAGCATAGCTAATATTTTCTCACGGGCTGTTGGCCACAGATTTTCAAATATATAACAATTTATAAATACAATGCGGCATTGGGTTTTCTCATGATTTGCTTGCTCCCCTGCTGTTCTTCGGTGTGCAGTGCTAAAACTCGCACCTCGCTCTGGCTCTGGCGGACGTACATTCGTTCCATGTAAGTACCCAGTAACTAGCTAATAGCTCTAACCCGCGTAGCAAGTGAACCTCCTTAACTTCCTATATATGAAGTTTTTCACCTTTTAAAGCGCTCCACCGCATTGGAGAATGCCATTTAGAGCGAAGCCGGTTTTCTATATCGATATCGATATATTCTCGACGGGTTTGTCGACTAACTTCTTCCAGTTACTGCACCTCTAAGGGCGCCGACGGCGGCGGCGATTCTAAAGCGAAAATCACTGTTGCCAGTCACTGGATGGCTAGAACAAGCTACCCATCAGCATTGAGCAGCAAGCGACTTTGAATGAGTTTCCAGCGTGCGCTGACAGGCGAGTCAAAACACGCGTCGTGGAAATGAACTACGGAAAGTCTGCCTCCTGCCCGAGCACGTGAGGAAACTCTTTCACGCAAGGTTGATTTCGTGAAACAATACCCGCGCCGCGCGTACCGCAGCAGAAAGCTTTTCATTTTGTGCTGCCAAACGATGCTTGAAAACGTGACCACCTCCATCGCTGCACCACGATGGGGCACCTTTCAGCTTCGTTAAACACAGTCAATCTGTCAATCTCGTGTGGAAAAGTTCATAAAAGCTTACAGTAAATGGTGACTGACATGCTCGAAAACCTATTACGACCTCGATAATCGATTACAACCAGACGGAATCAAGCCCACACATAAAAAACTGGACTTAATGATCTTCATTTTATGTTTCGGAAGTAATCGATTTCGGTACAGGCTATCGGATATTCATCATACTGGCGATTAAAAAAAAGGGTCTCGTCAGTAAAACAACGTCATAGTTTTTTTTCCTTCATTATGACTAGTTCAGTATTTTACTTCGTCTCGTCGGTAAACCGCGTACGGAACTTGTTTCCGTTTAATGGAACAAAATTGTAACGTAATGGAGTCAATCCAATACTTGCTGCGTTCATGGTTAACCAGGCAAACGCTTCATGTTTGGAGGCTGGCTTTACCATTCCATCTCGAACATTTTAATTTACAGCTAATGAAAACAAAATCAAAACGAAGGTGTTCAAACGCATGTTGATCGTAAATAACCCCCCCCCCCCCTCCGAAATTTATCCGTCTATCAACGATTTATTTACGATTTATGAATAAAGCCCTGCAGGCTTCTCGCGTGTGACTGTTATTTCTATCTCAAAATATTCAATGACTCAACAATAAAATGTGGAAAAAATGACACACCCCGGGCAATTTCCAACATTGATCTTGATTTTGTTAACATGTATGCTATCTGCCCGATCGAACCGGTCACGACAATCGTTGCTAACCGGTTCGGTTAGGGGAACCAGCTTCACCCACAACCCCACCAGCCAGCCCACAATCAGCCTGACACAATCCGGTGTTCGACGTTAGCCGCATTCAAACGAAAGCTCGGAGCTCGAAATAGTTCACTTATTGAGATTGACAACGGATTCATTAATTTTAATTCTAAGCGCTCGTTTTTTTTGTTTGTATGTTAACTATTTAAAGTCGTTTTTTTTTGTGTCTTCCACAGCTTTCGTTCAGTCCAACAACGCCAGGATGGTCCCATTTTCGACTGATTGCACTACTGTCGGCGATCCTCACGCTGTCCGGCTTTATGCTGATCGTCTCCATCGGAGTGGGCGTTTTCATCAGCGGTGTTAACACGTTCGCCTTCATGGCGGCCGAGGTGAGTACTCTAGGTCTAGGAGAGTAGCATAGAGAGTTTTTGACATTGAAGTCAGTCGGTACTGACACATATTGTCTGCGTCTAACTTTGGTTTGGTAATTTAAATTGAACTCCCACGGTCTCCGGTAAATTGTTCATAGTCGTCACCTATCATTTTTTGGAGGACTTACTCTGGGGATAGAGGAGATAATAACCAACAAAATTTTAGGGAAACGAAGAAAATATTAAATCTTTGTAAAGATAGCAAATTTTAATTCACTGCCATTCCCATTTCAATCGGTATTAGTCAAGTCACATCGAACCAAGTGGGATTTTCCAGACAAACCTCTCGAGACATGCGACTCGATTCACAAAACACTGAAGTAAATGCGAATGACAACAAGAACGAAATTCAGTTTAGTCTGGCACAACACTCACCTCACAGAACAGCCGCAAAAAAATTTTTCTTGAGAAATTTCAATAGATCTTGAGTTACTCCGCAACATTGTTTAAAACTACTAAATTATAATAAAGAATTTCAGATTATCCTTAGAAATTATCAAAAATACAAAACATGTTAAGAGAAAATGAATCGTAATTAACTTAAAATTTCAATCAAAAGCTGTAAAATGCTGACTGTATTTCCATTACTCGTAGGCGCCCATGTGTTAAATACACAGAACCGAATGCGCATAGCACACCTCCCCTCTGAAAAAGAATGATGTAGAGGAGCGAAGGAAAAGGTCTACCAGGTAAAAAATTGCCGAAACAAATTGCGCTTGCGCAGTCTTAACCGTCGTTTCCCATAGGCCACCGAAATGTGAAGCTTTGGATGCAGTCAAGCACCTTACTCCAAATTTCTGATAAGAAAGAGGCCGGTCGGAAAGTGTAATCGGGGCGATTATCGCAAAAATAATGAACAAAACAGATCAAAAAACTGTGATGATCGGAAAAATGAGTTGATATTACACAACTGACGCGAGGTCGGGGAAAACAGTCGGAAAAAATTTGATCGGAAAATGATCCGAAAAACTATTCGGAAAATGACCAGTAATGACCAGAACTGAGCGGAAATACTTACTTACCCTCTTACTTACTTACTTACTTACTTACTTATGTGACCATATCCGCCGGTCCGGCAGAACAAAGGGATGAAATCAGAGATCTCCACTGTTGACGGTTACCCGCCACAGCTTTTACTTGTCGCCAGGACAGCTTCTCGTCTACAGCCTGGATGTCTTTGGCTAAGCTGCTTCCCCATGAGCCTCTGGGTCTGCCTCTTCTACGCTGTCCTTGCGGGTACCAGTCTAGCGCTTCTCTGCAGAACTCGTTCGCTTCTTTCCTCAAGGTTTGACCGATCCACTTCCACCTACGTTCTGTTGCTATCGGCCGTTGATGACATCGACGATGGAGTTCCTCATTGGATATCCAGTTGTCAGGCCACCAAGCACGAATGAGCGGCAATGATCGGAAAATAATCACCAAATAATCGGAAAATGATCGACAATTAATCAGAAACTGATCAGAAATGAATCGGATAATGAATGGAAAATGATTGGAAAATAATTAAGAAACAATCGGAAATTGACCGGAAAATAATCCAAGAATAAACGGATAATAATAAAAAAATGATCTGAAAATGCTCAAATTATCAGAAAACTATCGAAAGGGAAAAAGGAAAATGAAACCAATTGGAGATAAAAATGGTTAAAAAACAAACGAAAATAGATCGTAAAATTATTAGAAAAAAATCGGAAAAAGTTTGATACGAAAAGGAAAGAAGAATGTAACGAAAAAATGAACGGAAAATAACCAGCAATGGACAGAAATGAAAAATCGAAAGAAATCAAAAAATAATTGAAATCGAAAAATAATTGCCGAATAATCAAAAATTGATCAGAAACTGATAGAAAATGGATGGGATAATGATCGGAATATGATTGGAAAATGATCGAAAAACGCTAGGAAATTGATCGGAAAATAATCGAGAAATGATCGGATAATGCTCTAAAAAGAAATTGAAAACTATCGAAAACAGATCATAAAAGTGGTCAGACCATGATCGAAAAGTAATCGAAAAAGTAACTGGAAAATGAATGAAAAATAGCCGGAAAAAATTTGATCGGAAAATGAATGGAAAATAAGCCGAAAAGCTATTCGGAAAATGATCAGCAATGACCAGAACTGAGCGGAAACGATGGGAAGTTAATCACCAAATAATCGGAAAATGTTGAAAAGTTGGTCAGAAACTGATAGGAAATGGATCAGGTAATGCTCGGAAAATCATAAAGAAGCGCTCAGAGAATGATAAAAAAAATGAAGGAAAATCGATCGGAAAATGATGAACGATGATGAAAGGAATGGGTCCGAAAACCAGATCAGAAAATCCTGAATGATCTAGTGTTACTATAGATAGTTTTTGTGGTCTTGTTATTGATTAATGTTTTATGGAAGAGTCTCGAATTTCTCGAGTTGGATTAGTTTTTGAGTTTCGCCAAAATTTCTGTTTTATTTGTATGAGAGTCCATATCCCCCTACCACAGGGGTGAGAGGTCTCTAACTATCATAAAATAAATTCAAGACTCAAAAATTTCCTACATGCTAAATTTGGTTCCATTTGCTTGATTAGTACTCAAATTATAAGGAAATTTGTATTTCATTTGTATGGAAGCCCACCCTCTTAAAAGGGAAAGGGGTCGTAATACACCACAGAAAAAAAATTCTGCCATCTAAAACTCTCACATGCCAAATTTGGTTCCATTTACTTGATTAGTTCTAAAGTTATGAGCAAATTTGTATTTCGTTTGAATGGGAGCCCCCCCCCCCTCCTAAAAAGGTAAGAAGTACTAATTCATCATGGGAAAAATGGTTGCCTCCAAAAACACCCACATGCCAAATGTTGTTCTATTTGCTTGATTAGTTCTCGAGTTAGGAGGAAATTTGTATTTCATTTGTACAGGAGCCCCCCCTCTTAGAGTGGGGAGGGGTCCTAATTCACCGTAGAAAATTTTCTTGCCCTCGAAAACCTTCACATGCCAAAGTTGGTTCCATTTGCTTGATTAGTTCTCGAGTTATGGGGAAATTTGTATTTCATTTGTATTGGAGCCCCCCCTCCTAATGTGGGAAGAGGTCCTAATTCATCACAGAAAAAATTCTTGCCTCCAAAAACACCTACATGCCAAATTTGGTTCCATTTGCTGGATTAGTTCTCGAGTTATGAGGAAATTTGTATCTCGTTTGTACAGGACCCCCCCCTCCTAAAGTGGGGAGGGGTCCCAATTCATCATTGAAAAAAAATTGTCTCCAAAAACACACATGCCAAATTTGGTTCAATTCGCTTGATTAGTTCTCGAGTTATGAGGAAATTTGTATTTCATTTGTACAGGAGCCCCTCCTCTTAAAGTGGGGAGGGGTCCTAATTCACCATAGAAAATTTTCTTGCTCTCGAAAACCTTCACATGCCAAATTTGGTTCTATTTGCTTGATTAGTTCTCGAGTTATGAGGAAATTTGTATTTCATTTGTATAGGAGCCCCCCCTCCTAAAGTGGGGAGAGGTTCTTATTCATCATAGAAAACATTCTTGCCTCCAAAAACACCTACATGCCAAATTTGGTTCCATTTGCTGGATTAGCTCTCGAGTTATAAGGAAATTTGTATTTCGTTTGTATAGGAGCCCCCCCCCCCCTCTTAAAGTGGGGAGGGGTCCCAATTCATCATAGAAAAAAATTTTGTCTTCAAAAACACACACATGCCAAATTTGGTTCCATTTGCTTGATTAGTTCTCGAGTTATGAGGAAATTGGTATTTCATTTGTACAGGAGCCCCCCCTCTTAAAGTGAGGAGGGGTCCTAGTTCAACATAGAAAATTTTCTTGCCCTCGAAAACCTTCACATGCCAAATTTGGTTCCATTTGCTTGATTAGTTCTCGAGTTATGAGGAAATTGGTATGGAAACCCCCCCTCTTAAAGGGGAGAGGAGTTATAATTCCCCTTATAAAGAGGGGAGGGGTCTCAAATTACCCTAGAATAAATTCTTGTCACCGAAAACACCCACATGCCAAATTTGGTTCTATTTGCTTAATTAGTTCTCGAATTATGCAGAAATTTGTTTCATTTGTATGGGAGCCCCCCCTCTTAGTGGGAGGAGGGGTCTCTAACCATCACTAAAACCTTTCCTGGCCCTAAAAACCTCTACATGCAAATTTTCACGCCGATTGGTTCAGTAGTTTTTGATTCTATAAGGAACACAAAACAGACAGACAGACAGACAGACAGACAGACAGACAGACAGACAGAAATCCTTCTTTATAGGTATAGATTGTCTGTGGGCTCTACAGCTTGGAAAACTCGAAAAATGAGTGTACGAGTTGAGTTAACGCTTCTAGCACGAAATAGGAATGGAAGTTCAAACAGTGGAATTTCCGAAACTCGACCAAAAAAATTTTCTTTCGTTTTTGCCTTTTTGTTCGTAGATTTTTGCATGAAAAATAACAACTTACTTATTAGAAGCAAGAATAGATTTGGTTTTCACGTTTAAACTTTAAGTAAAATTGCCTAAAATCCATTTTTTTTGCTCGATTAAAAAATTCTCATTGTCTCATTGGCACAACACCGGAAGGACAAAAACTTTTTTAAATATTTGTAATGGCCTTAGTTTTATTCCAGACAAAGAGAGTCGATATACAACTGAGGAGAAAACATAAGCAGCCTTCATAAAGCAGAAGTACGTTTTTTCGTCACTTTTATCGAGGGCCACCTAACTATCCATCCATCAAAGTGTGAACGAAGTCGCAATCTGAAGTGATTTACATTATTTGAGGGGAAAAAGCCTATCATTTAATTTCACGCCACATTTTAACCAATAAGTGAAAAAATTCGTGAAAAAATTGTGTGGCAGTTTCGACCGTCGTTAGCCCACCGAAGTGTGGAGCTTTCGGTGAAGTCAAGTTTCTTGTTTCGAACAAGCAGATGTGTTTTAATCACTGGTAAGGATTTGATTGGAACAAATATGATCGAAAAAAAATTGATCTCATAAAATATGATTGGAAAAATGACAATCGATTAAGCCTTCATCTCTATTCTACATTCCGGTTAAACCCGTTCCATTCAGTAGTTTTATTCCGATTTCAAATCAAACGGCATGATGTAGCACAAAACGATCGGAATTCGGAATATGATTCATGATCGAAACGAGTTCGATCGGAGTGTAGAATCGAGACGGATGATCAGAAGAATGATGATTGGGAAAATGATGATCAGAAAAATGATGGACGGAAAATTGATGATCGGAAAAATTTGATCAATGTTGTGCTAGCTAAAATTTTGATTGAAAAAAGCTTTAATTGGAAAATTCTCTGCAATTCTGCATGCCAGTCGCACCCGTTGCGACCCCAAAATGATCGAAAAAATGTTAGGAAAATAATATTAGGTAAATAATTGAAAAATGATTGGAAAATGTTCAGAAAATAATTTAAAAAGAATCGCAAAATGATCCCAAAATGCTCTGAAAATGAATTAACTGAAAATGATCGGGAACATCGTTTTGAAAACGAATCGAAAAATGACGGGGATCGCAAAATGATCGTAAATGATCTGAAAATGATCAAAAAATGATTTAATAATGACTGAAAAGTTACCGGAAAATAGCTGGACAATGATTGCAAAATAATCGCAAAATGATCGAAAAATATTCGTAAAATGATCGGTAAGGTACACCGGGGCAAGTGGGACCTAAAAAATGCATAGTTTGGCTTTATTCCACTGTGTTATCTATACCTATGATTATTTCAAAAAAATTTCAGCACAGGAACTTTTCAGTGGTGTCACTTCGAAGGATTAATTACTAAAAAGGCCTATCAATTTACATGAAATGAATCTGGAGAATTTTCAAAATTATGGCGATAGGTCCCACTTGCCCCATTTACCGGGGCAAGTGAGACCTATATTCAAATTTGATTAAAAGCACAAAACAATAGTAAATTGTGTAAGTTGATATACAGCAATGTTAAAGCATTACAAGAAGCAATCAAAAACAATATTTGTACGAATGGTTCATTCAAAAATAGCGTAACAAAATCAGATCACAACGGGTGACTTTATTATTTATATAAAACACAGATCGTGAGCAATTACGCTGTAAAGCATTATTGTAATGAAATGTAGTTGAATATGTCCTTGTATCCAATTCTTGCGAGATGTAATTTAGGATTAACCATTGCTTAATAGCTCGAAAATACGATTATGATCTGTTTGTTCTACCATGCCCAATTGGGTAGAGCTACTCATAAGAGATAGTTACGCTATAGTAACCACAACACTTTACTGTTTCAATTCTAGTTGCAGATTTGCTTAATTATATCAAATTTGCCTTTCCAAATTCAATTACCGTCATTTAGGTGTAACCAAAATGTGACCAAACTGTTTGTTCCCTCATAAGCTGTGCTAATAGGCTTCTTTTTGGGGGCCCCTTGGTTTAGTCCTTTTCGGTTTTATTTTATAGCTTTACTGATATAAATATTATGTAATTGAACTGAAAATGTTCGGTAGTACAGCTAAAAAATGTATTAAGACAGGAAGTTTTGTGCTGAAACACTTTATTTTTAATAGGTCCCACTTGCCCCGAGTACTTTGAAGTGCCGACCTTATTTCGACCCATTTTATTAATGCCGTTTGTCAAATTAAACAACTAGTTTTCGGGTGTAATTTGTTAATACACTCATTATGTTTACCTACTGTCAGAAAAGCATGTACTTTTACATGATGATGTTAATGATTTGAAAATGATCAAAAAATGATTTAAAAATTACTGAAAAGTTACCGGAAAATGAGCGGAAAATAATTTAAACATTATCGGAAAATGCTTAGAAAATAATCGCAAAATGATTGCAAAATAATCGCAAAATGATTGCAAAATAACAAAATAATCGCAAAATGATCAAAATATATTCGTAAAATGATCGGTATATGAACAGAAAATGACGGGAGAATAATTGAAAACTGATCAAAAATAATTGGAAAATGGTCGAAAAATTATCTGAAAATGATCGGAAAATAATTTTATTAAAAACAAAAGCGATATAAAATGATCGTAAAACGATCGCAAAACAAACGAAAAATAACAGGAGAATGATCGCAAAGTGATCGAAAAATGTTTGGAAAATTATCGGAAAATAAGAGAAAAATAATCGGCAAATGGCTAGAAAATAATCGGAAGATGATCGAAAAATTATTTTAAAAAAATGGTAAAACGATCGGAAAATATCAATCACTAATCAAATAGTCGTAAAATGATCATAAAACGATCGGAAAAATGGAAAACAATGATTGAAAAAGGATCGGAAAATAGTCGGAAAATGATCGGACATTGACAATTTTTCGAAAAATGATCGGAAAAGATGATCAGAATAATTCCATTTACTGGTAAATGACAAAAAACGATTGTTAAATTATTGGAAAACGATAGAAAAATTATCGCAAAATGATCAAAAACGATCGGAAAAATCGACATATGATCGAATAATATTCGGAAAACGACCGGAAAATAATTAGAAAATCGTAAAAAAATCGTAAAACGATCGTAGAATGATCGGAAACGATCGAAAAAAGTTTGGAAAACATTCAGTAAATGATTGGACAATGATCGGAAAATAATTTAAAAAATATCGGAAAATGCTTAGAAAATATTCGGAAAATGATCGGAAGATAATTGCAACTTGCTCTGAAAATGATTTCAGAATCATCGGAAAATGATCTGAAAATGATCGGATAACGATGATGAATGGTGAAGCTGATGTACAAAAAGGACAGAAAAATAATACAAAAATGTTTTAAAAATGTTACGGAAATGACATAAAAAGTTGATGAAAATGTAGCAGAATAAGGCTTGTTCGCGACGAAATCTGGACACCTCAATTTTGCAATAAAACAAATTTGCTAGAAGCTTAATTTTATATCATTTATGTGTGTATCGTTAATAATTATCAAACAAATTAACATTACTTATTCGGTCTGCATGAAAAATTGGTGAACTTTGGAGTTTACCTTTGCCATGAGGGCCAGTGCAGACTTGTTGGCAACCAATTTAGTTGCGTTTGTCCAGGATTTTCGAAATTTATCTATAGTTGTTGCTTGTTGTCTGTGCTGGGACAACTCTCTCTTCACCAAAGCCCAATTCCGCTCGATGGGGCGTAACACTGGACAGTTAGGTGGATTCGCCTCCTTCGGTACAATATGGACTCCATTAGCATCATACCATTCCAAAACATCTGGATGCCAAATCAGGCCAAAACAGCGCGGGTACATCATGGTTGTGTAGGAACTGTAACAATCTTTTCTGCAGGCATTCTTCACAGTATATTTCCTTTCCCGTAGTGATGAAATTTTTGCTTGCTCGACCACAGCTGCATATGACCTACCATACTAAATATTTTTTGGGGAACTTAGCTTTCTCCTTTGTCCTAAAATGCTCTGTAACGCCATTCCGTTCCATGGCAGTGTAAAAAGGCATACCAGGAAGCTGTTTAAAGTCTTCTAGGACATCGTCCATTATAACGCATGGAAACTTCGTTAAATATTCGCGATAAAGCTTACGAGCGCATGTTTTGGCCGTCGTATTTTGTTTATCATTACGGTTTGGCACAGTCCTCACCTTGAAAGATTTCATGCCTTGTCATTGCTTAGAAGTGTGCACGATTGTTGGCGACATTTTTATTTTACGAGCAATGGTACGTACAGAAAAATCTGGTCTCCTCCGTAATATTTGTTTTACCTTCGCATCCTTGTGGTGGTTCCTCAAATCCGTTTTTGTTTCACTTCCCTTTTTTTGTAGCTGTTATCAAGCGAGTATCGAACGATTTTAAAACACTGTGAACAATGCTTGGAGGAAATCCAAGCTTTTTGGGAAGTTTTCTTAACACAATTGCTTTTCGCACCTGCTCTTCTTTCGACGCCATTTTTCGCTGAGCGCTTGTAATATAAACAAGTGTTATATTTTCAGAAAGAACAGACATACGTCTACTACTCTGCAAAATATTTCACTCATTGTTAATGTATTTCCGAAGCTGTGTGTGTTTAGGGGCATCCAAATTTTGTCGAGAACAAACCTTATAACGGAATGTAACAGAACACAAGGAGAATATCTAAAGCAAAGATATAAAAATGACAACATATAGAAATGACAACATGTAAAAATGATACAAATAATATAAAAAGATGCAAATATGAAAAGAGGCGAACCAACCGCAGGATAAAATCCTCTATAATAAAGAATAAAAAAATATATCTCTAAAATGAACGGAAAATGACGGGAGAATAATCGAAAACTGATCAAACATAATTGGAAAATGGTCGAAAAATGATCTGAAAATGATCGGAAAATAATTTTATTAAAAACAAAAGCGATAGAAAATGATCGTAAAACGATCGCAAAATAATCGAAAAATGATAGGAGAATGATCGCAAAGTGACCGAAAAATGTTTGGAAAATTATCGGAAAATGAGAAAAAAAATGATCGGCAAATGGCTAGAAAATAATCGGAAGATAAACGAAAAATGATAAAAAAATGGCAAAACGATCGGAAAATATCAATCAATAAGGCCATTACAAATATTTAAAAAAGTTTTTGTCCCTCCGGTGTTGGGCCACTGAAGGGGGGGGCGAAAAAAAAAACAAAGAGAATTTTTTAATCGAGTAAAAAAAATGGATTTTAGACATTTTTACTTAAAGTTTAAACGTGAAAACCAAATCTATTCTTGCTTTTAATAAATACGTTGTTATTTTTCATGAAAAAATCTTCGAACAAAAAGTCAAAAACGATAGAAATTTTTTTTGGTCGAGTTTCGGAAATTCCACTGCTTGAACTTCTATTTCTATTTCGTGCTAGAAGCGTTAACTCAACTCGTACACTCATTTTTCAAGTTTTTCAGGCTGTAGAGCCCACAGACAATTGATTTTATAAAAAAAAATTAACTCATATCCTACAAATTATTTTTTTGCTCCCCGATTTTTCAAGCCAATTTCCAAGGGGGGGGGGGTGCCAAAAAGTTTGAAAATGATTTGCAATGGCCTAATCAAATAGTTATAAAATGATCATAAAACGATCAGAAAAATGGAAAAATGATTAGAAAATGATCGTACATTGATTGAAAAATTATCAAAGATTTTCAAAAAATGATCGATAAAGATGATCGGAAAGATTAGTAAATGGAAAAATGATAAAAAACGATTGTAAAATTATCGCAAAACGATCAAAAATGATCGGAAAAATTAACATATGATCGAATAATATTCGGAAAATGACCGGAAAATAATTAGAAAATCGTAAAACAATCGTAAAACGATCGTAGAATGATCGGAAACGATCGAAAAAAGTTGGGAAAACAGTCAGTAAATGATTGGAGAATGATCGGAAAGTAATTTGAAAATGATCGGAAAATGCTTAGAAAATATTCGGAAAATGATCGGAAAATAATTGCAACTTGCTCTGAAAATGATTTGAGAATCATCGGAAAATGATCGGATAACGATGATGAATGGTGAAGATGATGTACAAAAAGGACAGAAAAATAATACAGGAATGTTTCAAAAATGTTACGGAAATGACACAAAAAGTTGATGAAAATGTAGCAGAATATAACGGAATGTAACAGAATTCAGCAGAATATCTAAAGCAAAGATATAAAAATGACAACATATAAAAATGATACAAATAATATAAAAAGATGCAAATATGAAAAGAGGCGAGCCAGCCGCAGGATGAAATCCTCTATAATCTACCTATAAAAAAGGATTTCTGTCTGCCTGTCTGTCTGTCTGTCTGTCCGTATGCTCCTTATAGAATCGAAAACTACTGAACCGATCGGCGTGAAAATTTGCATATAGGGGTTTTTGGGGCCAAGGAAGGTTCTTATGATGGTTAGATACCTCTCCTCCCACTAAGAGGGGGGCTCCCATACAAATGAAACACGAATTTCTGCATAACTCGAGAACTAATCAAGCAAATGAAACAAAATTTGGCATTTGGGAGCAAGATTTTTTTTGATGGTGAATTAGGACCCCTCTCCTTTTTAGGAGGAGGGGCTCCCATACCTATTAAATACAAATTTCCTCATAACTCGAGAACTAATCAAGCAAATGGAAGCAAATTTGGCATATGGGAGTTTTCGGAGGCAAATTTTTTTTCTATGATGAACTAGGACCCCTCCCTACTTTAGGAGGGGGGCTCCTATACAAATGAAATACAATTTTCCTTATAACTCGAGAATCAATCAACCAAATGGAACTTAATTTGGCGTGTGGGGGTTTTTGGAGGCAAGAATTTTTTCTATGATGAATTAGGACCCCTCCCCACTTTAGGAGGGGGGAGGCTCCTATACAAATTTCCGCATAACTCGAGAACTAATCAAGCAAATGGAACCAAATTTGGCATATGGGAGTTTTCGGAGGCAAATTTTTTTTCTATGATGAATTAGGAACCCCTCCTAATATTATATTTTTGTAATGTTACCGCAGTGAAGTTTTATGTAGCAATGTTTCTCCAGTTCTTAAAACTACACCATTGGTCTCATCAAAAGCTGTTTTTACATTGAAATGGTAAAATCAATAAGCAAACCATTTTTGGTATCATCGTCTTTAGACATTATTCTTCTTTGTCGATATACTTCACAGCCGGTTATTAGAGTAGAGGACAATAACAGGACTATTGCAACGCCTAGCGTGCCCAAAGGTGGAGCGCCACCATTAAACTAGTATCGTACCTCGAAGCTAACTGGACTGTGTTGGCGATCCTGCCAGGAGAAATGGTAAAACTGAGTGGGTATTAAAGTAAGGGAGTGTCGTCGTGGTTAGGCCACGTTTTGGAATTCGCCCATAACTTTCGTTTCAAAAGGAATTTTGGAAATCTAAATACATCGTTGCAAAGGTCTAAGAATAAGGTATATTTCCGCAACGTTTTGAACTGATTGCTTGAAAAATAAAAAAGTTATAGGCATTTACGTGAAGACAAAAAATGTTGTCATAGTCGCGCCATGTTGTCCAGGTTGGGCCACCGCAGAAAATCTTAGACATACGTATTGAAATTCTATATAGAGACATGAAAAGAATGAATTTCGTGAACAACGGCTCATATAGGTGCAAATACTCTATTTTTTATTACATTATTGCGAAATTTTGGCGATCTTGTAAAATCAATATTGCTACAATTGCCTTTTCCGAAGTGTACAACTACAATGAAAAAAACTACAAAAATCTAGGTTTTTATCGTATTAATTTTGCTTTATTTCATCACATTTTACGTGACTGACATTCTCTAGCGATTATTGCGCTTCTGCGCTTAAAATTATGGTGGCCCAACCATGACTACTCAAGTGGCCCGACCTTTACAAATAGCACTTTTCTAGTATTTCATTTTAGCCTTCCCAAACACCTTACTGGAGGGGATTTTTCTATAGTCCTCGTGTGCAGCACAACACACTTCATACATTTTCAAAATTTATCTCGATAATTGCATTTCATGAATCATTTCTTGAAGAAAAGTTCATTGCGCCTAGAAAACTTTTTTTGTAAGATTTAGTCACTGAATTCAGTACGGGTGTTTTGAATACACCTTTGAAACTCACAATATTGTGAAAAGTTAGCTATCACAGTAAGAAGTTTTACAATGGTTGTATCATAGATATCATGAGTTACTAAAACTGTAAAATCGCGATGGCCCGACCATAACAGTGGTCCGACGATAACGGCAATACTCTACTGATTGTGGGTATCAAATTTTAATTTAGTTAATGCAGTTATTGTATTATCGGAACGATTGATTTAGAATACAGAATCATAAAATACACCACTCACCATAATCGAATAAGAAAGCAACTCTGAAGAGTACGCCGGATGACTCTGTTGAAAGTATTGAAAAATCGAAGGATGATTGAAGCTCCGTTCGAAGAAAATTCTGAAGTTTAAAGATGTCAAGACCAAACATACAATGTAAATTTCTATGTTTTCCAATGTTTAGAATTTAGTTTAAATTATTCGATAATATTCTGCTTAGTAATTTTTTTCTTTCCCATGCTTTGAAAGAACAACGGTGAATATTAATATCATTCGTTATAGGACAGAAAGAGCAGGATTTAAAATGAATTATCTTTTAATCTAGACACAAAAACGGCTGCAACTATAGAAGATTGACATTCGATTAGCTATCTGATTGGCGCTGCGAAGCGCGTTAGCTGTAATTCCAAGGATTGATCGGCTCGAAACAGAAGCGCAGCTTGCATGACACGACGACACACACACGGACCGTCAACCGACCGACCGACCGCTCTAGGCTGCCCGCAGGCCAGGTTTACCGCCGAATCTAATCGACGGAATGGAATACTTTAATTATTCCAATCACGCAACATTTCGTCAATTCATGTCGCCCGAGTGCGGTGTGTAGCATTGCGTGCTTGCGGCCACCTTAACGAATATCCCCCCACCCCCTCCCAGCCACTCGTCTTCCACCCAAAATACCCCCTGACGCGGATATCAACTCCGCCAGTACGACTGATGGTCAAAGTCGTAATATTTTGCTGCATGATTTGAATAAATGGAAGTCGAACAGTTTATGGAATGACGAATGTACACCGCAAATGGTTGTTTGTTTGTTTTTTGCTAACGGGCTTAGGCATTGACATATTCTTCATGCTACTTATTAAAATACTAGTTCAATTGCGAATTTCGCATTGAATAATAAGATAGAAATCTTTCTCAAACAATAAAAAAAATTTTGAACAACATTTTCGAATACTTAAAATAAATCATCATGAACATTTTCATTCCTGCACTGTAATCGCTCCAATGATAGGAATGACTCTGGCGAAGGTAAGTCGGCAGCCAATTACCCGATGAAGTCAGTCGTGAAGGCTGTGTGGCAGATTATAAAATAAAGAAAAGACAGCATTTCTTCCGACATGCACAGCACACGTACCAACAAACCGTGCATTACACATCGTACACAGAGAGCTAGCTCTTTGGAGGCTTCCGGTTGTGCTGTTGGGCCAAATGGCCGAGACCGGTCGCTTGTGTCGCGGTCGGTAACCAAAGCAGAGGTCACCGCGCCGCAATGAGAGTTTACGTTTTAGCAGGGACAGCAGCAGCAGCAGTAGTAGCGGAATTGCCTTGAACTTTTGCGAGACGGGAAAAAGGAAGAAAAGCATTTTTCACACACGCGACGGCGGGCGGTGACGGTAATGGTGGTGCCTGCCTGGGGGTCGGCGGGTCAGTCTTTCTTTCTTTCTTTCTTATTTTCCGCCACTAACTTTAGAGGTCGGTTGGACATTAAGCATCGCAACATGATTGGCATGTTCTCGACTCGAGAAAAGGTCGACCGGGATGCAGTGAGGAGAGCGATAAAAAAAATGTGCACCACGGTGAAATGAGGGTCGACGCTGGAATTATTTTCGCGCATATTACCTACACTACCTACAATCAGCCGCGTAAGATCGTTCTGATTCCGGTTGACTCAATGCAGAGCGGAGTGCAAAAAATGGGGCCAAGGTGATTTTGGTTCGGTCCCTTGAAGGTGCATTGCATGAGATGCATGATATATTTGAAAAATGATTTTGAATATGTAATTGGATTTTCTTCCGCAATTATGTACTTCATGTTTGTATTGTGGTAATGACAAACCCTCTTCAGAATACATACTTCCATTGCAAATTGTCCTTTTCTAAAGATAGTCGCTTGTATTTGCTAACAAAAGTTGGCTGCAGCGCAAGAGAGCTTAACCTTGGTTTGAACTGCATTTGAACTGATAAGCTGAAGATGAGGTAGAATCGAATCAGTAACCGGAAACTTTTCAGGAGTGTGGAATAAAACTTCCATCTGAATGAGAATCGATATTTATTTAGTGATAGTGACACTTTTGCATGATCAACTGCAGGGAAATTTTTTAGCTAAGTGATTCAGGGCACAACGACTATATGCCGTTAGTGTTGCCATTATTTTACTGATTAAAACTAACCCCAATACAATCCTAAAAAAATTAGAGCATTTTTGCAGCATCCCGAATAACCACAAAAACAATAACAGATTGAGAAATTGCTTGTATTTTATGCCAACGTTTCGGTCTCGGATTGGAACCTTTTTAGGGTTTTAAAATATATCTTTTATTTGTTAATTTTGAACTGTAATATATTTTACTTATCACAAAAGTATTAGCCAATTAGGTTGAAAACACCGGACTGACGGGAGTAATTGGATTTAAAATAAAAGTTTAAATTTTACTACAAATTAGAGTTGAAACTGAATTTCGAACCGGACTTGACATAGACTTAAAATTAGACTTAAATTTAGAGTAATTTGCAATGGAACTAGACAAGAAATCGGGCTTGAAACAGCATTTGAAGTTTTGATTTGAATTGGACTTAATTTTTTTTTTTGTTTTTGAAAATGGATATGAATTTTGGATTTGAAATTAGTATTCCAATTGTTACTTAAAGTTAAGCTTGAACCTAAAATTAGGTCTAAAATTAGGCTTGAAATTACGCCTAAAACCGGACATGCTATTGGACTGGAAATTGTGCTTGGTATTGCACATTTAAATTAAACTTGGATTTGAACTAGAAATTTTACTTCAAACCAGACAAGGACACGAAACTAAACGTATTACCTCTTTTCTGTTTCGTTTTCTTGTTTTTTTGGTCTCAATTTCCCACCGGTTTTCCTCTTTTTCTTTCGTGTCCGTTTTCTATTCCATGTTTCACTTGTTTTTCGTATTCTGACTGTTTTGTTCTCTTTTTCCCTTTTCGTCTTTTTCTAAACCCTTTTGGTATTTTCGTCTTTTTTAAACTCCTTTTAACTTCTTTTATTCTCGTTTTTTGTTGTCGTCTGTTCCGTTTGTCTTCTTTTTGTTGTGTCGTTTTTCTTTTTTTCTGTCACGAATAAGCTGTTGGCTCCTGTTTTAGCCTTTCCTCTTCGGTTCATGTTTCTCGCTTTTTATTCCAGTTTTCAAACTTGGGCCTCCTTGTTTCTTCCATTTTTCTTTGTGTGCTGGAGCCTTTTTACTTATTTTCATTTCTGATTTTCCTTATCTTTTTCACTAGTTTTTCGTTATTTTCTTTCCATATTCCGATTTTTTCTTCTCGTTTTCTTTACAGGTTTACAGGTTTCGTCTTTGGTCTGTTTTCATTCTCGTTTAGGTCCGTTTCGTTTTTCATCATATTTTCTTTTCTTCTTTTTTGTCTCATTTTCTTCTTTTTTTTTGTTTTTATGTCTCTTTTCCAACATTCATTTTTTTTTTGTTTTTATGTTCCGTTTTTCCTTTTTTTCTGATTTCGTTTCTCAATTGAATATCCCGTTGGACTTTTTTTCCGTTTTCTTCGTTTTATTGGCTTTCTTTTTTTTCTTTCTTACTATTTTTCTTTTCCCTTTCGGTTTCTCTTGTCTTCTATTCCAAATTCCTTTTCTTGACTCGTTTTCCTTCTTGCTCGCTTTAGTTTTTCTTCTTTTCGCTGTTCTTCTGTTATCTCTTTTTCTCTTCTTTTTTGGTCAAGTTTCTTCACCCTCTCCCTTTGCACTGATTGCCGTTGGTACTGTTCTTCGGTTTTTTCTTCCGTTTAACATCGTTATCAAGCCCGGCTATTCTCTTTTTACGTCTCGTTTTTTCGTGGTCAATTTTCGTCTGTCCCGTTTCAGCTTTTTTCTTTTTTTTCGGTCCAGTTTTCGTTTCTTCCCCATTCGGATTTTAAACTTTTATCGCCAACTGCTTTAACTCCTGTTTTTCTTTAAAGTTTTTATGTTTTGCTTTTCCGTTTTATCCCTGTTATCATCCGTTTCAATTTTTTCAAAGTTTTTTTTTCTTTTGCTGTTCTCGTTTCTTCATTATCCTGCTCCCGTACTTTTTCCTTTCCTATTAAATTTTTCTCCTCTTTTGTTCAGTTTGTCGTAATTTTTTTCTAGATTCCTTCGTTTTTGATGGTTTTTCTTCTTTTTTCTAGTCTCCTGTTTTAACTTTCCCATGTTTTGCTGCTTTTACATCCCCCACTATTTTGGCCTATTATTTTCCTCGTTTCTTTCATAAAATTTTTTTCTCGCTCTTTCTCCGTTTTCTTTTCCTTCATTGCCTGTTCCTTGTTTTTGTCCTTTTCCTAAGTCCTGAATTATCTCTGTTCCGTTTTTCTTTGTTTTCTAGGATGTTTTTCTTGAAGAAAGAACATTGGAAAAATTGGCCTGAAAATGAAGAAATAGGATGAAAAATGAAAAGTGGTAAAACGAAAAAAATGAACTAGAAGGAAAAGCGAGGACACTTTACAGCAAAAGATTAAGAACCGTAGAGACAAGAAAAAAAATGAAATAACATAAAGAAAACGAAGAACGAGAAAAGATAAGGATAAACTGGACAGAAAAAAATAAAAACGGGTCAAACAAGAATGAAAACGGGACAGAAAAGGAAAAACAATAAAAAGGAATGTTCTCTGAAAACGCTGAAACGTTTCTCTATTGAAAACGAAAGATATGAAGGATAGAACGAAAAAGAAAAACAACGTGACAGAAAACGATGAAAAGAAGGACCAAACAAGAGGAAGAACGAAACAAGTGAAAACGAAAAGGAGGTAAAAAGCGAAAAAGTCGAGCAAAGGAAATTCAGCACTCGGGAATTGGTCGCAAAATGGGACAGGCAACGAAGGTGAGTAGAGGGCAGAAAAAAGGAAAATTGAAATGGAATCCGAAGTCTTTTTGGAAGTTTGCAATTGATCAAATAAATGAATCTGGGTTTCTTCGCTGGAGCTCCGACCCATAAACAATTAGCTTTGCCTATAAATTTATAGGCCTTTTTGGAGGAGCTTTTAACACTGGATCAAATTGGATCTACTCTACTCTTCTTTACTCTACTCTACCCTACTCCTATACCTATACCTACTCCTACTCCTACTCCTACTCCTACTCCTACTCCTACTCCTACTCCTACTCCTACTCCTACTCCTACTCCTACTCCTACTCCTACTCCTACTCCTACTCCTACTCCTACTCCTACTCCTACTCTTACTCCTACTCCTACTCATGGCATTGAGGATATTTCGACTCATAGGGTACGCCTAAAAGGAAATTTGACTTCACGTTTGTTCATTTCCACTTAACATATTACTCACCTTCTGTGTCTCTTTTTTATATATTACAGTCTTCGGTAACAATCAGGAGTGGTTTAAAATGGGCCAACCATTTTATCTGCCAAAAATCCAAATAAAGCAATAGCTTAAACTAGTAAAACTGCTTCATAATCCATTAAAGCGATCTTTTCGAATGATCGTACAAAACCACTTTATTTACCAATGCGTATCAAACCATTTCATTCAACTATGATCTGACATGGATCAGGCCTTTTCATCTAACTATGGTCGTACCGAACCATATAATTCATTCCACAATGATCGTACCTAACCATTTTATTTATCAATGGTCGTAGCTAACCATTTCAGCCATCTATGGTCGTACCGAACCATACACTTTATTTCACAATGATTTGGTTTTAGTCACCGCGTTTTTATGTGCATGACTGCATGTATTCAAATTGATTTCGATCGGTTGAAATATTAAACTTTGTTGATTACGTTTCGATAAGGGAAGTTAAAGAAGCCACCCAGCGGCTGAAGAACAACAAAGGAGCGGGAAAGGATGGATGGAAAGGAGCAGAACTTATTAAAATGAGTCCGGACAAGTTGGTTAAACTGGATTGGGAGAACTACCGAGCGACCACTATCCTGAATGCCGCCTATAACGAGCTGTCCCAAGTATTGGCTAATAGCCAATAGATTTGTGGGAAATTATCAGAACGGCTTCATGGAGGGTCGGTCTACAGCGGATTAAATCTTCACCCTGCGGCAAATCCTCCAGTGCGGTGAATTCAGAATCCCACGTACCTGATATGATAGTGTAAGAGCCCTACAAAATTCTAGACGAAAACGGCTTCCCGGGTAAGCTTACTAGACTTATCATGGTTACGATGGATGGGATCCAGTGCTGTGTGAAAATCTCGGATGGATTGTCGGACCCAATCGAATCTCGCAGGGAACTTCGACAAGGAGATAGTCTTTCCTGCCTGCTATTCAACATTGCGCTTGAAGGTGTTATAAGACGAGTGCCAATAGAAATGTGGGGCACGATTTTCAATAAAACCAGTCAATTTATATGCTATTTAGACCAGTTATCCTCTACGCTACGGTAACGAAAGGTGGACACTGCTAGAGGAGGACCTACGAGTACTCGGAGTTTTCCCACGGCAGATGCTAAGAACCATCTCTGGCGGCATGCAAGAGAACGATGTATGGAGGCGAAGAATGAATCACGAGCTCGAGCGTCTCAACGGCGAACCCAATATTCAGAAAGTGAGTAAAGCTGAACGGATACGTTGGGCAGGACATGTTGCTAGAATACCGGATAACTATCCTGCAAAAATGGTTTTCGAATCGAATCCGGTAGGAATAAAACGAAGAGAGGAATAGCGAGCGCAGTGGTACGACCAGGTAGAACGGGATCTTGCGAACACTGGGTGCCCGCGAAACTGGAGACCAGCTGCCATGGACCGAATTAGATGGAGGAATTATGCTACGCAGGCCTTGTCAGAAGACGTGTGCTCAATTGAGTAAGTAAGTCAGTGATTACGTTTCGGCTTACTGTTTGCGTTTCGTTCGACCATCATCAGATATTTACTTTATTCAACAACGGTCGTACCGAATCATTTCATGCATCTATGGTCGTACCGAACAAGCAATGATTGTACCGAATCATTTCAGTTTATGGCCCCATAGAACCCATTTTGGTTACCATGGGTGAGTGAATGGGTCAACAGATATCAAAACTATTGTGGGATTGCGAAAACCAGCACCTGATTGTGTTCGCGTAGTTCACAATTTCCGCGTCTACAGGGCCTTCCTTCATGTCTGTTTTCCATAGTGCCACTCGCTCGCTGCTGCCACCGCTCTCGGGTGGTTTGGTCCCACCAAAAGTTGAGCTGAAAAGAAGTTACTTCTTACCTTGCTTATTTCGCAGCTGTTTTAGTAGACTCACTCGGCAGTTTAAATGGGTGTTATTCTTTTGCCTTTTCCTCCTAAATATTTTCAATGTTTTCTTTTAGTGTATTGTATGTGTAGCTGATAGTCGTATGTACCTGGGAAGTAAAACGATCGCATGGAAATGGAGGTGGAATTTTACCTCAAAAATTTTGGTTAATTTTTGTCAACGTAGCACTTTTTCACCCGCGGTTCCGGTTTTCTTGGGCAATTCTTTCATGTAAACCTGAACAACGAATCTGATTAATTCTGCTAAAATAGGAACTATCCTTTCAGGATCGCCATTTGTGCGAAATCCGTATTACAGCCACAAAGAATCGCCTAAGTCTTACTTGTTAACCAGCCGCAGACGACTGACTGTAATCAGCAACGCTGGTTGTTGAACGCGGTCGGAATCTACGTCAAGAAGGACTGCAAACGGCCTCCTGGGCTAGCGTTTTTATACGATATCCGGAAGAGGAAACAGCTTGAAGCTGGTAGTGCGAATTCTGTCAACTGGAAGATTAGTCGAATTTTTCTATTACTCAAACTAATTAAGCTTTAAAAAGAAAAAGAATTTGATTTTTTAGCGAAAATTTAATCAACCAACACTCGGTTTAACGAAGTTTTGATCATAACCTTATCATCTTGATTTATATCAAGATCACGGTTGCCGGGTTATCATCGCTTGTCGAAAATCACTGTTATTTATATACGAATCTAAATGAGCAAAAATCTATTTATAAAGCACAGTTTTAATTTCCATAAGCACCAATTAATCAAGGGATTTGATAACACCACGAGACTTACAAGGCTTCGAAGACAGAGATCGAACTGTTCGTGCGCGCATGTAGAGGTTAAAATCCACCATGAACCTCAAAGGGCACACGTCTCACGTTAGGTTTCCGTGTGTCGAACGACCATCTAAACTGAATATTTTACTATCTAGCTTCGTTAGGTATTTAAATCGGAAGTATGAATTCCGATCCTTGCAGGGTATCTAATTCGAGTGTGTTCGTTCAAAACATTCAGACGTTTCGATCGAAAAATTGCCCGTAAATTATTTCACTTCGGACGTATGTTTTGGAATACGAAATTCACTGTAACGGACGTCACCGCAAATTCGAATGTAAATGAATCGTCTAACAGAACAGAACCAGTTACCTGCCACAAATTAGTTACTAACCGGTTGGGACGCGATAAACGAACCTAAAACAATAACGTCACCGTTCACCTCTAGCTACAGGAGAAGCCACTACTAAGTGTTGCATTATTCAGTAGCTCCAGTAGCGGGTTTGCTTGGAATCCAACCAACTAACCGGCCGGCTGCTAAGCCGGAATATAATTGTTCCAAACCAGTCATGTGTTACACTTGACCGCTGCGGCCTTCGATTACTCATGTAGCAACTAGTTTGCCGTAGTCTGACGATTTTTTTATGATTTAGTTTAAATTAGTACGTATCTAAATGGTCTGTTTATTCTTTTTTTCTTTCGTTTCAGTGTGTCCTGCTCTCGATACGAACCCTACACGTGCTGATCCGCTATGCAATGTTCCTATACGATATGCGCCAGGGAGGAATAAGCCATGAATGTAAGTAAATTCAAACTTGTACCAAACGAAATGTGTGCGATTATCTCCTTTTACGGTTGAAATGCCTAAATCGGAGATTTACCTTCCCCATCCGAGGCGTTTCGCTAATTACACAGCAAACAGGAGGCGCCACTTGTCAGCCGGTGGATTAATTAGCGCGCAGCGCTTAGTCGGTGGCGATCACCGAATCCATCAACAATCAACCAGCAATGCAATGGTACAATAAACGAGGGGAGAGCGAGAGCGGATGAGTGCGATTAGTCATGCCGAATTACTATCACCGTCTCGTCTCGCCCTGATCGCCGTCGTACCGTGCATGACACTAGCGTGCCCAGAAATTAACAAAAGGTGGGGCACCCGAGCTTTTAGAAGAAACTTTTGACTTGACGAAAAGCGAGTAATCATAGGATGGTGAATCTGTTATTACTTATCATAAAAATAGCGACCGATTAGGTAGAAAACTCCAGACTAACGGGAGTAATTGGATTTAAACTAAAAGTTTAAATTTCACTACAAATTAGAGTTGAAATTGAATTTTGAATCGGACTTGACATAGACCATTAAATTAGACATGAATTTGGGTTAATTTGGGCTAGAAGTTTTACTTCATATTGTACTGGAAATTTGGTCTTAAAATTGGGTTTAAAATTGGACTTAAATTTAGAGTAATTTGCACTGGAACTAGATAAGAAATCGGGCCCAAAACAGCATTTAAAGCTTTGATTTTAATTTAAATTTTGATTTTTTTTTTGAAATTGAATATAAATTAAAATTGGAATTGGATTTGAAATTAGTACCTATTCTAATTGTTACTTAAACTTAAACTTGAACCTAACATTAGGTTTCAATTCGATTTGAATGTCCGAGCGCAATGGACATGCAATTGGACTGCAAATTGAGCTTGGCATTGAACATTAAATTAAACATGGATTTAAACTAGAAGTTTTACTTCAAACCAGATATGGACACGAAGCTAAATATAAAGTTTTACTTAAAATTAGGTTTACCTCTTTTCTGTTTCGTTTAGTTGGTTCTAGATCTCAGTTTTCCGCCGTTTTTCCTCTTTTTCTTTCATTTTTTTTTCTCTACGTTCTCTTTTTCATTGTTTCGTTTTTCTTTGTTTCCTGTTCGCTTTTTTCTTATTTTCAGTCGTGTTTTTCTGGTTTTCTTTCACGTATTCCGACTTTTTAGTTCTCTTACTCTCTTTGTTTTCGTTTCCAGTTTTCGTCTTTTTTTAACTTATTTTAGGCAATTACAAATATTTAAAAAAAGTTTTTGTCCCTCCGGTGTTGGGCCACTGAAGGGGTGGGGGGAGGCTTGGCGAAAAAAAAACAAAGAATTTTTTAATCGAGCAAAAAAAATGGATTTTAGGTATTTTTACTTAAAGTTTAAACGCGAAAACCAAATCTATTCTTGCTTTTAATATATACGTTATTATTTTTCATGCAAAAATCTACGAAAAACAGATAGAAACGAAAGAATAATTTTTTGGTCGATTTTCGGAAATTCCGCTGTTTGAATTCTCATTTCTATTTCGTGCTAGAAGTGTTAACTCAACTCATACACTCATTTTTCGATTTTCCAGGCTATAGAGCCGACAGACAACTGATTTTATAAAAAAAATTAACACGTGTCCTACAAATTATTTTTCTGCCCCTCGATTCGTCAGGCCAATTTCCAAGGAAGGGGGGTGACAAAAACGTTTCTCATTTTGTCTTTTCATTATCGTTTCTCATTTTGTCTGTTCCGTTTTTCCTCTTTCTAATGTCTTGCTTTTCTTTTTATCACGGTTATTCTATTGGTGGCCTCCGTTTTCCCCTTTCCTCTTCGGTTCCTGTTTTTATTTCCCGGTCTTTTACTTGAATTTTTCCTATTTTCCTTTTCATAATCTTCTGTATCATTTTCAGATTTTTTATCCCATTTTACTCCTTTTACTCTGTTCCATTTTTCCTTTTTCTTCCGTTTCTAACTCCCGTTCTTCCTGTCTCGTTTTTTGTCATGTTTTGTCTGTCGCGTTTTGATTTTTTCTTTTTTTCGGTCCCAGTTTTCATCTCTTTTGTATTCCACTTTAACTATCACTTTTCAACTCCTTTTCTTTTCTCTTTTCCTGGTTTTCTTTTCTGGGGTATACCCCATTTGCCTCATTTGGCTTTCTGTTTTCAGTATTGTCTCGATTTTTTACCCCCTTTTTCTGTTCTCGTTTCTCCGTTATCCTACTCCCGTATTTTCTCCTTTACTTTTCTGCCTTCTCTATTACGTTTTTCCCTTATTTTGTTCCTTTTCTCCTCATTCTCTTTCTCTATTCCTTCATTTTCTTTATAGTTTTTTCTACTTATGCCTAGTTCCTCTCTTCCGTTTTCCTTTTTCTTCAACCCGATTTTCTTTTTCTCTGTTCCATTTTTGCCCTAGTTTTCTTTTCATATCCCTTTTGGTCTATTTTCTCATTTTCCTTTTATCCGTTTTTTTTCTTTGTTGCCTATTCCGTTTTTCGCCCTTTTCCTGAGTCCTGAATTTCCTCTGTTCCATTTTTTGTTTTGTGTTTTCCGCTTTTCTTCGTTTTCAGGCCCATGTCTTAATTGTAGTTCTGTTTTTCCTCGCGTTTTTCACTCGTTTCATTCTTTTTTCTGTCACGTTTATTCTGCTGCTGGCTCCCTCTTTTGCCCTTTCTCTTTAGTTCATGTTTTCCGCTTTTTCATTTCCCGTTTTTCTCCTTTTTATGTTTCGTTTTTCCTATCTGTCTTTTCTTCTATTTCTGTCCCATTTTCCCATTTCCGATCTTTCTTCTCTCCCTCAATTCCTCCATCGGTTTTCTTTCTTTTTCCTCCCACTATTCTTTGTTGCTCGAATGGTTTCTCTTGCTGGTTTCTGTTCCGTATTCATTTTTTTGTCTCGTTTTCCCTCTCATATAGTAGTTTTTCTTATATTCGCTGTTTTCTCTTTCTCAATTCGATTTTTCTTCATTTCCTGTCCCATGTTTTCGCTTTTTTTCTTTATTCTGGTTTTTAATGTTTCATTTTCCGTCTTTTTCTTCCGTTTTACCTCGTTTTCAGGCCCGTTTATTGTGTTTTTATGTCTCGTTTAAAGCATTTCGGTCCCAAGTACAGACTTTTTCCCTCCAGTTTTCATATCTTTTCTGTCCCGCTTTTAAAATGCTATCGCTTACTCTTCTTTGACTCTTTTTCGTCTTTTCCGTTTTATCCTCCATCCTTCTCCATTCATTCCATTCTTCACGTTTCTCCATTATCCTGCTCCCATCCCCTCCTTTTTCTTCCAGTTGCGTCCTCGTTTTCTTCCTTGTTTCTTTCGTTTTCCTTAACGTTTTTTTCTCTAGTTTTTCTTTTTCGTTTTACCTTTTTCTTCTCTGTTTTCTTCCATTTCACCTTTTCCTTAGTCAGCTTTTTTTGCTTTTACTCCAAGCTTTGCTCAAGTTCTCTCTATGATCTCCACTTTTTTGTCCCATTTGTCCCCATTCCCGAGTCCTGAATTCTTTCTGTTCAATTTTTGATCGCTTTGATCTAAAAAGGCCCATTTTCCTCTGTTCTTTCTCGCCTTATTGTCATTCTCTCTTTCGCTTTTCGGTCCCTGTTTGCATCTTTTTTTTCGGTTTTAAACTCTTTTTCTATTCTGTTTTTCCTTTTCTATCACGCTTTATTTTTCTCTTTCTTTCAACCCTTCATGTTCTCCGTTTTCATTTTCCTCTCCATTTTTTTCTTTCTCTTATCTCGTTTTTCTATTATCCTGCTCCCGTATTTTTTTCCTTTTCATTTCTTCATTTTTATCCAAGGTTTTCCCATTGATCTGTCTAGTTTGTTTCCATTTTCGTTCTTGTTTCTTTCGTTCTTTTATTGTTTTTTTTGCTTTTAACTAGTTTTTCTTTTCCGTTCTATTTTTTTATTTCCCTTTTTTTGTGACAAAAAAAAGTAAAAAAGAAAACAGGACTTTTTTCTTTAGTCCTGTTTTCTTTTTTTCTTTTTTTGTCCCAATTTCTACCACATTTTCTTCATCGTGTTCCTTCTTTTCTCTCGGTTTGCTTCGTTTTACCTTTTTTTTTCTCCCCTGTTTTGCTTAATTCTTTAGTTTATTTTTTGGTTTTGTCCCATTTTCCCCTCTTTTGCCCAATCCCGTTATATCCCGTTTCCCATTTTCCTCTATCGGTTTTCTTTTTGTTTTTATCCACTCTTTCTTCATTTCATTTCTCCTCGTTGCCTCCCTTTCTCCCTTTTTCGGAGTCCTGAATTTCCTCTGTTCCGTTTTTTCTTCGTTTTCAGATCCATTTTTCCTCTCTTCCTTCTCATTTTCATTTTGTTATTCTACGTCCCATTTTGAATTTTTCGGTCCAGGTTTCCGTCTTTTTTCGCTAGCTCCTTTCCTATTCCGTTTTTCATTTTCGTCTGTTCCGTTCTTCCTTTTATTATGTCCTGCTCTTCATCCTTTTCTGCTACGTTCTGCTTGGCTTTTCCTTTTTATCGACGTCTTCCGGTTTCTGTTTTTTCTCTCCATTTTTTATACTTTCCATTCTTTTCTCTTGTTTTTTCTCCTTTTCTTTTTCCATGCTCGCGCAGTATCTACTTTTCTTCTTTTTCTATTCTGTTTTTTCTCCTTTTTATCCAGTTTTCCTCATTTTCTCGTTTTTCCCTCTTTTCTTAGGTTTTATTCTACCGTTTTGCTATTTTCTTTTCTGCACATTTACGTTTTGCCTTTTCCCGAGTCCTGAATTTTATCTGTTCCATTTTTTTCTTGTTCCTTCTTTCTGGTTTCGAGTTTTTCGATCCAGGTTTTCGTTTTTTTGCATTTTTTAACTCCTTTTTCATCCTAATTTTCGTTTTCCTCTGTTTCACTTGCGCTATCCTGATTTTCATCATGACTGTTTTTCTTTTTCATCAATTGTTTTTCTTCCTTTTCTGTTTAGTTTTTCCTTGGTTTCTTTCTTGTTCCCGTTTTTTCTTGTCTTTGCTTCGTTTTTTCACTAGTTTTACTCTTCCGGTATACCTTTTTCTTTAGTTCCTTTTTCTTTTCTTCTGTTCGATTTTCCCGTTTTTTGCCTAAGTTTATATCCCCTTTAACCTATTTTTCTATTCTCCATTTTCATCGATACTTTTATACTCTGTTGCATGTTCGTTTTTTGCCATCTTCCTAAGTTATTTTTCTTCTAAGTATATTTCTTCGTTTTCTAGTCAATTTTTCCTCTGTTCCTTCTGGTTTTGTTTTGTCATTTTCTGTTCCGTTTCAATTTTTTCGGTCCCAATTTTCGACTATTTTCGCTTTTTAACTCCCTTTTTCTACCTTTCTTCGTTTTTCAACTTTCTTTCTCCCTTTTATTCTATGTCCTGCTTTTCATTTTTGACTGTCACGTTCTTTTTTGCTTTTCATTTTTATTCTTTATGTCTTCCATTTCCGGTATTTTTTTATTTTTTCCTTCCCGTTTATCCTCTTTTTCTGTACTCGTTTCTCCAATATTATGCTCCCGTAGTTTTTTACTTTTCTTTTCTTTTTTTTCTCTCCCGGTTTTTCACCTTTTTGTTCAAATTATCCTTAGTTTCTTTCTCGTTTTTCGTTTTCTTTATGCTATTTCCTTTTTTTTCTCTCATTTTGCTTCTTCCTTCTTCATTTCCGTTCTTCATCTTTGGCTGTAAAGTGTCCTCGTTCTTTGCCTCGTTTTCCCTCTTTTTCTCTCCCATTTTTGTCGTTACCGTTTGTCGCCTGTTTGCTGGGTCTTGAATTCCCTTCTTTCCTTCATTTTGACTTTTTTGGTTCCGGGTTTCCTCTTTTGTCGCTTTTTAACTCCTTTTCTGTTCCGTTTTTCGTATTTGTCTGTTCCGTTCTCCTTCTTTTTATGTTCTGCTTTGCATCCTTTCTGCAACGCTCAGTTTTTTCGTTCTATCCTCTATGTCTTTCGTTTTAAATTTTTTTTCTTCTGTCCCGTTTTTACTTTTTTTTGTTCGTTTCTCCATTTTTCTACTCACGTATTTTCTCTATTTCTTTTCCACCTTTTCTCTTATTTTTTGAGCCGTTCAGTCTGCTTTCCTCCACAGATTATCCTTAGTTTCGTTCTCGTTCTTCTTTTGCTTTATGTTTCCTTCGTAGCTCTGATTTTTGTTATTTGTCTTGTTTTTTTCTTCCTTTTCACGCTCATTTTTACACTGTTCCTGCTCGTTCCTTATCATTTTCTGTCCAGTTTCAACTTTTTCGGTCCCGGGGTTCGTCTCTTATTATGTCCAGATGACCTTTTCTGTCACGTTCTGTTTGCATTCGTTTTATACATTATGTCTTTTCTTTTCATTTTCGTTCCCGTTTTTTTCCTTTTTCTATTCTCGTTTCTCCTTTTCCCACTTCCGTATTATCCTCCTTTCTGTTCCTTTTTTCTCTTTCTCTGTCCAGTTCTTTCTCATTTTTTGTTCAATTTACCCTTAATTTCTTTTTCACTTTTTTTATTTGTGATTATTTCCTTCTTTAACCTCATTTTTTCACCCATCACTTCCGCTCTTCATCTTTTGGTGTAAAGTGTCCTCGGTTTCTGACTCGTTTTCCCTCATTTTTACTCTTCTTTTTTTATTATGTCCCATTTTTTTATGTTCCCTTTCCATTCTGTCATGCTTTTTTCTTCCGTATTTTTCGTGCCCGATATTATTTGCTTCTCTCTTGCCTTTTACCTCTTTTTCTATTCTATTTCTATCTATATTTATTTATTAGAAACTATACTTAAAATTTAATTAATTTAATGTAATTTGGACTTGAAACTGGATTCACTTCTCGCAAAAGTCGCAGCCGATTAAATTAAACGTGCCTCGGTGTGCCCCAGCCTGGGTACGCCCCGGTGGACTGCCATGCCGTTGTAAATTTGTCGAAACGCCAGCCCGTTTAATGGAGCTTTAAAATTCAGGCGTACACCGATTTCGCACCGCTAATTAATTAATCGCTTCTCGGTGTTGATCGTTTCAGCGATTTCGTGGGATAAACGCGGTCCTGTGGCTTACTATATTGAGCTGTGCTTCGAGGTGGCTGCCTTGATCGTCGACTTCGGCCATCATCTGCATATGCTGCTGTGGAGCAACATCTTCCTGTCGATGGCCAGTCTGGTGATTATCATGCAGCTGCGCTACCTGATTAACGAAATCAAACGAAAGATCAAGAAGCACCGCAACTATTTATGGGTTTTGAACCACATGGAGAAGAGCTACCCGCTGGCGACTTCCGACGATCTGAAGCAGAATTCCGATAACTGTGCGATCTGCTGGGAGAAGATGGAAACCGCCCGCAAGTTGCCATGTTCGCATTTGTTTCACAAGTAAGTTTAGAGGACCTGTTTTCTTCAAAACAACGTCTAAAGCACTTTTATTTTTAGCTCCTGTCTTCAATCGTGGCTCGAGCAAGATACCAGCTGTCCGACGTGCCGGCTAGGGCTGAGCGTTCACCAGAACAACGTCAATCTGCTGCCGAATGAAATCCGTATCGACGATACGGAACCGGCCGGCCGAACAGCGAACAACCACTTTTTCCATTTCAACGGTTCCCGGTACGTCTCCTGGCTGCCGAACTTCTCCGTCGAGGTGACCCACATAAACTCTGTCCTGCGAAACGAACCGAGCCCGCGGGAAACGGCCGCAGCTAATCATACCTCTCAAATCCGAAACATGGCTCGTCACGTGCAGGAAATGTTCCCGCACTTTCCACTGTCGACACTGATAGCCGACCTGCAGATTTCCCGCTCGATCGAGGTCACGATCGATAACATTCTCGAGGGACGTCTGCAGGTGCCGGCGCGTTTTCAAGAGTTTGACGATCTGTTGGACGATGATTCGACCGTGAACACCGCATCCAGTACCCCGAACCTTTCCAGCAACGACAGTGGTAGTATTATAAGCAATAGCACCAGCTTCAACAGTACGCCGGTCGAGGGCGTTGCGGACTTTCCTGCCATATCGTCCAGCACAGCGCAGTACTACGTCAATGACGTGAATGGTGAGCTCGGCTCGGGTGCCCACTACGAGTCGACTGCGTCGACGCTTTCCTCGACCGGGAGCAACAGCAGCGGTTACGAGGTCGAACGGAGTACCAACATTTTCGGCAACTTCGACCATTTGCTGCGCGACGAAAGCTTCGACGACGTTCCGCTGGGGGATCGCTTTTCCAAGAGTTCGGAGGAACGGGAGCGCATCCTGCAGCGACGGAAGGAACAGTTGCTCGCCATGGCGAGAAGAAAGTGAGTATTTTCTGAATTTGTTTTTGGTATGAAAGTCATTTTCCCCATTTTCCCAGGTATTTTGAGAAAAACAAATCCGACCTAAACCAGTCCCCCGCCGGGGGCAGACACTACAGCCAGGGTGATGCCGTCCGGCATCGTAACAAGAGCTGCATGGAAGAGAACGATCCCTCCTTGCCGGCGCAGCATTCATCTCAGCATTCGTCCATGTCATCTTCGTCGTCGCTAGCGGCGGAGATCGTCCCGGTTGCGTCCTCCTTTTCCTGCTCCTCCTCCTCCTCGGTGCCATATTCGTCCTCCCCGGTGCGAGCTCCGAGCGGAGGAGGACCGGCGACGACAACCAGTGAACAACCGTTTCAACAGTGGCCAAATTAACTAACAAAAAGAAAAGAAAAACAAGACAAGAGTAACTCAACTTTTTGCAACTCTAAAAAGAAACAATAATTGTGATCATTATCGAGTAGAGAAAGCTGTCAAACAAAACAAAACAAGCAAGAAAAAAACACAAACATTAACAAAAATGCAAGCAAAGGGCGTAAATCAACAGTATCAACTTAGTGAATTAAATCTATAATAAACAGACAACAAGAAAGAAAAAAAAACAGATAAATTTTAGCAACGTTGACTCGGAGAGTTAACACATCTCTTTGAGACAACAACAGAACAGAACAATTATTCTTAGGTTAAGTGTGAACAAATAAAGAAAAAAAACAAACGGTAGCGCCCGAGCTGAGCAGTGTGCTTCGGTGTGCGAATTAATATTGCGCGAACACAGCGGAAGTTGAACACCCAACAGCGGAAGTTGAAGAAAAAAAAACTATGAAACAAATGATGATAAGAACACTGAACTGCAAGCGTTGTGATGTTATTTATTTATTTACTACTACTATTACTACCTACATATATATTAATAGTAATGCGAGAACTAGTGAACTTCAGGCAAAACGTATTTTAACGTCGGTGGACAATGAAACAATATGGCGAGAGGAACTGAAACGCGAGAAGAAACAAAGTCCTTAGAGTATGTATAATAAAACCAGAAACAGTAAGTTGTTAGATTTCGTTTCTCAGCGTTGAAGGATCCGGTCTTGTGATAATCACCAGCCCTTTGGAACTGAAATCAGGTTTAAATATCAGAAACCCAAGCCTTTAACAGAAATAGTCAACCGAACTATATAAAAGAATACCAAACGGCTCTAGCGGGGAGACTCGAGCGAAAAGTAGCAGACATCCAACCCAAAATTTCCCAGGATGAAAGGAGAACCCGAAATACACAACGCAGAAGCTGTAATGTGGAAAATCGTCAGGACATGTGGATCAGTCGGGGAACAAATTTGTTGAGCTATTAGTCGAACTATAAAAATATATCTATTATAATTTCAGGTTGGTCCAAAAACAATTCATAAAAATTCGTCGAATATCATCATTCATCGAATAAGATCTGCCTTTTACAAATTAAAAGGATTTCACTGGCAGCCCATTTACCTCTATAGTTCGAGCATTTTAACATCTGAGATTAGATCGAAGCAAGCGGTTACGCTATAGAAACGTCAAGTTTTTTCGCGTCCCTTTTCTACTAGGATTGAGTTTTAAAAACTTAATTAAACTGTGAATTTCAAGTGTTATATTGAAGTTATCCGGCGAACTGAAAAAAAGAAACGGGATACAGAATTAGAATCAGAAGCTCTAAATGCCGCCTCGTCCGAAATTCCACTGGAAGATCGTGGCCAGAGGTTCTGGTTCTCAGTTGAATATAGGACACTTGAAGAAGCAGGAAGGTAAGAGTAAACTAAAAGTGAACTAGGTAATCGGAAAATGAAAGTAATCAGCGATAGAAAACATGTTTTCTATGTAGTTCAAAAGTTGTGACGAAATCAAAGGAAAGCAAATATCCGCAGCGTCTATCCTATAAAAGTTCTAATTTTTGTACTTCGTCATGCTAAATGGTTAAAACTAAAGACTCGAAGACTTGATCAAGCCGTGAAGTTAGCTGCCTTAAGAAGCTTGGATTCTAATTGTTGCGAAACTGTTTTCTACTCTCCACACGCACAGGCCTGTCCAGTAGTAAGGCAACTAGCAGGAGACGGAAAAGGCCGAGTTGTAGCTTGAAATTAGTCAACAATAGTCGGTTTCGTTGCGTTAGTTATTGTTCGGTGTATCTACGCCGGGAAACTTATTTAAGTCGCGCTCGTAACATCCACAACACGCGTCTAATTTTCTATCGCCATCAATGATTGGAGCACAAGGGTGCCGTGATTCACGGCCCGTGATTATAGAACCCAGCAAGTACAAATATTATATCGACCGGTCCTGTAGATCCACGATTGTCTGTTGTCTGTTGAACAAGTTTTCTCCAGTTAACTCGGTTGTGGGCTATCGCTCCCCAATTCCTTCCAGCCACCTTTCGGATACTGCGTTCGCCATACAGCTGTGTGAGTTCATGATTCATTCTCCCCGCCTACATATTCCGTTCTCCTGTACGCCGCCGAAAATTGTTCATAGCACTCGTCTTTCGAAAACCTCGAGCACTCGCAAGTCCTCCTCGAACATTGTCCATGTTTCATGTCCGTAGAGAAAAACCGTTCTAATAAGCGTCTTGTACAGAATGGATTTTGTATGGGGACTTAGTCTGCTCGACCGCAATTGCTTGTGAAGCCCATAGTAAGCCAAGGTAGATAAATTCGTCAACTACCTCAAAATCATCGTTGTCGATCGTTGCACTTCTACCAAAGCGGCGTCGATTGACGAATTGACGTCTTCTTCTTCAGCAGCATAGAGCCAAGGTGGCTCGTGCTGTTTCAAGCACTCGTCTCCATTCAACTCGGTCTTGGGCCACCCGTCGCCAATTTCCTAGTCGTCTCAGAAGTCGCAAATCGCTTTCGACCTGGTCATCCAGTCATCGTGCACGTTGCCCCCCCCCTGTTCCTGGTGCCGGTGGGGTTGTTGAAGAGGACTATTTTCGTCGCACTGTCGTCCGGCATCCTTACGACGTGTCCGGTTCACCGTAGCCTGCTAACTTTCGCTAGATGTACGATGGGAGTCTCCCCAAGCAGTGCCTGTAGCTCGTGACTCATACGCCTGCACCACTCTCCGCTTTCAGTTTGTACTCCGCCAAATATCGTCCGTAGCACTTTCCGCTCAAACACGGCAAGGGCGCGTGTGTCCTCCGTAAGCAGCGTCACGGCTTCAAGTCCATAAAGAACTACCGGTCTAATAATGGTTTTGTACATTGCCCAAGCAGCAATGTGAGTTTTATTGTACTCTTACGGCGGTTTTCATGACCACTTTTGGTCTTAAATGCCATCATAAGAATGTAATAAAACCCAAATTGTTACTTGGGTGTTAGCTTCCTGCGGCGGCGTATGCTTCCTGATCGTAGCGTTTTACGAAGGGCAAACTAGGCCCGATTTCCCGCTTAGATGCGCCGCTCGATCCCAAATACACGAACTTCTCTGCCACTTCTAGTTCGTCGGGCCGTCAACGGTTACCGTCCATGGCAGGCACGCGTTTGTTTCCTTTGAGCCACTTCCTTTCATGTATTTGGTCTTCGAAGCATTTATTTTTAGCCCAATTCTCCTAGACTCCGCTTTCAGTTTGACGTAGATTGCCTCCGCCGTCGCAAAGTTCCTGGCAATGATATTGAAGTCATCTGCAAAGCCTAGAAGTTTGCTACTCTTGGTAAAAATCGTGCCTCTCGTTTCCATGCCCGCTCGTCGGATCACCCCCTCAAGAGCGATGTTGAACAGCATGCAGCATAGACCGTCACCTTGTCTCAACCCTCGCTGCGTCTCGAAAGGACTCGAGAGTGTCCCAGAGATGCGTACGAAACACATCACTCGATCCAATGTAGCTCTGATCAGTCGCGTCAGTTTGTCCGGAAAACCGTATTCGTGCATTATCTGCCATAGCTTGTCTCGATCGACTGTATCGTATGCTGCTTTGAAATCAATAAAGATGTGATGCGTGGGCACGTTGTACTCCCGACATTTCTGCAAGAGCTGTCGGATAGTAAAAATTTGGTCCGTAGTTGCGCGAGCCCCCATGAAACCCGCCTGATAATTCCCTACGAAACTTTGTGCTATCGGTGACAGCCGGCGTAACAGGATCTGGGAGAGTACCTTGTAGGCGGCGTTTACCAGCGTAATACCACGATAGTTGCAGCAGTCTAGCCGATCACCCTTTTTGTAGATGGGACAAACCACTCCTTCCATCCATTCCTTCGGTAGCTTTTCCTCCTCCCAAATCCTCGAAATAACCCAGTGTAGAGCCTTTGCTAGCGTTTCTCCGCCATGTTTATAAAGCTCTGCCGGTAGGAGGTCCTTGCCAGGGACTTTATTGGTCTTCAGCAGCCAGATTTCTCGGTTGACTTCTTGGAGATCACGTGCTAGGACATTACTATCTTCCTTGGGCGCTCCTAGGTTAATTTCCGTTCCGCCTCCTTCTGCGACTTCGCCATTGAGGTGTTCATCGAAGAACTGCTTCCACCTGTCGACCACCTCGCGCTCGTTTGTAATTAGATTCCCTCCCTCGTCCCTACACATGTCAGGTTTCGGTGTGTAGCCCTTCCGAGTTTGGTTCACCTTCTCATAAAATTTGCGCGTGTCATTAGCTCGGAATAGTTGCTCTAATTCTTCACGATCTCTGTCGTCCTTTTGGCGCTTTTTTCTCCTCAGGATCGTGGTCAACTGGTTCCTAGCTCGTCGGTACTTGGCCAGGTTCTCTCTAGTGGCAATACTTAGATAATTTTTCCAAGCATTTTTTTTTCTTCACCGCTTGTTGGCATTCCCCATCAAACCAATCATTTTGTGTAGTCCGAGGCTCAATACCTAGTGCCGCGGTAGCGGCCTCTCCGATGGCCGAGCGTATTCTGCCCCAACCGTCTTCGAGGTTTGAAGCATCTAACTCCTCGGAAGAAGGCAGTGCCTCATTCAGTACTCGCGCGTAGTTTTCGGCAGCTTGTGGGTTATCTAGCTGCCTGATGTTCAGCCGAGGAGGGCGGCTTTGACGTGTCCGGTATACGGTGGACAGCTTTGAGTGCACATGTACTGCTACTAGGTAATGGTCAGAATCAATATCCGCACCCCGACGGGAGCGTACGTTCGTGATGTTAGAGAAAAACCGGCCCTCTATGAAAACGTGGTCGATTTGGTTCATTGTACGTTGGTCAGGTGATCTCCAGGTGGCTTTGTGGCTTTGATATCCTTGCGGGGGAAAAAGGTGCTCCGGATCACCAGGCCTCGGGAAGCTGCGAAGTTTATACATCGTTGGCCGTTATCGTTTGTGTCGGTGTGCAGGCTATGGGGTCCTACCACCGGTCTATACATTTCTTCCCTACCGACCTGGGCGTTCATATCCACGATGACGATCTTGATGTCCCGTGACGAGCAGCTGTCGCACGTAGCCTCCAGCCTCGCGTAGAGCGCTTCTTTCTCATCGTCGGGTCTACCTTCGTGCGGGCAGTGCACGTTAATGATGCTATTATTGAAGAAACGGCCCTTTATCCTCAATACACACATTCTCTCGTTGATCGCCTTCCAATCTATCACGCAATCCTGCATTCCGCCCAGCACTACAAAGCCCGTTCCCAGTACGTTGGTAGCGCCACCGCTCTGGTAAAACTGGGCCTTTCCGCCACGGATCTTCCATACCTTCTCTCCTTTGCGACAGATTTCCTACAGAGCTACGATGCCGAGTTTGCGGGGTTCAAGCTGTTCAATCAGCACCCGCTCGCAACCTGCGAAATTTAGCGATCTGCAGTTCCAAGTCCCGAGTCTCCATTCGTCGTCCTTGTTCCGTCGCCTAGGTCGATGCCGAATATTCCGCTCCGAATATGCTTGAATGTTGTTAGTTTAAGTTTAATTTAGGTGTGTAACCGTACTGGGGCAACACTACCGAGTCTCGCGATGCGGCTGCCATCTTATAGTGCCGAGACTCACTATACCTCCTTCCCGGTTAGTATACGACCTTAGTTTCCACCGGGGTTGGTTACCCGATCTCCGCTAAGATTGCTCATATTCCGGCTGGTACCACGAGGAGGTCGGGATCGGAGTTGCTGGATAAGAGGCTAACGACCACTCTATGTTCCGCATTATCCAGCCGTTAACCAACCCGAATTGACTATGTTTGTTAAAAATCGTACCTCGCGTGTTGATATCCGCCCGTTTTACAACACCTTTTAGCACTATGTTGAACAGCAGGTATGAAAGACCATCACCTTGATGAAGCCCAGTATTGTATAAAAAAAGCATCGGTTTTTATTCAAGGCAATTTTTCTAATATCTTTGGTCAAAAAGTAAGCAAGCAGTGAGAGATTTTAAACAGTTTGACATGTATTTTGCAGAAATAAAATCCGCGAATTTGTTTATTTTATGATTTCTGTTAAGTGTCCGGTACTGGTGTCCCAAAAGCTGGCAGTACAAAGTTCGCAGAACATTAGCTGCACTATTCAGTTAATTGATGCTCCTAACGACGAATTTAATGCTCCATTGTTTCATCGGAAAAAACAATGCACTGCTAGCTTGAATTAAGTTAGCAGCACAATGTTCGAAAAAGGCACTTCCGGTGCAAATAGAGCTACCCAAGTACGATAACAATTTAATGCTCATTTAATGCTCTAGAAAAAACATAGTTTTGGTAACTTTGATAGTCATTTTCCATAAAAAATTGATAGTCATTTTCCATAAAAATTGTCATTTTCCATTTCCGAACATTGTCCTGTTGACTTTATCTAAAGCTAGCAGTACAGTCTTTTTCGCTCAATTTTTAATGGCAAATGACTATCAAAGTTACCGAAACTATGTTTTTCCTAGACCATTAAATCATACTTGGGTAGCTCTATCTGCACCGGAAGTGCCATTTCCGAGCATTGTCCTGCTAACTTTATCTAAAGCTAGCAGTGCATTGCTTTTTCCTATGAAACAATGGAGCATTAAATTCGTCGTTAGGAGCATTAGTGAGCATTAATTGAGCATTAATTAACTGAATGGTGCAGCTAATGTTCTGCTAACTTTGTACTGCTAGCTTTAGGGACATCCGGTACCGGAAGACATAATTTTTTAGTAATGATTTTTATCAATTTCTCATTGGACTTCTAAAATGGTGTAAATTGGGCTTCTAAAATGGCGTGCAACCTATTTTTATTGGAAATTCCAAATTGCTCTTCCAGTGAATAAAAACTGAAGTTATGCTAAGTGTTGATTTTATATATGTCAAAATGCTTAGGTGTCCGGTACTAGGAGACTTCCCCCATTTGCATGAAAACCCTTGCAACATAGATTTTTTTTTTAAACGGGCTGACCGTTAGAAGTCAAAAATCGATATTTGACGTTCGGATTTAGGATTTAGTTCCCCCTCACATCTAAGATCTAACATCCAACTGGCTCTGAACCGTTCATATGCTGCTGCGAACCGATTCAAATGAGCTGCTCATGGTTCACGGTTCGTTTGTTTGTCAAGCTGACAGCTCTGTAAATTATGATTCACGAACCAAACTTCAAGTTACCTTCGGGCACGTTTGAAGAATGGTGGTTCTTTCCCAAGTTCTGTTCATTTGAACCCTGAAGCGTGATATCCTGGCACTGAACGAGGTCCGTTAACCGGGTACTTTTAGTATTAGGATTCCTATTGAGCTCAGGGGCACGTGCGGCCCTGACGAAGTGGAAATTAATAAACGAAAGAAAGATTGTAGTCAGATGCACGAATACGGATTAGAAACCTTACTGCAATCCAGTGCTATGAGTGAACAGATGCTAGTGACCTGCAGAAGAAAGAGAGTTTCTACAGATTGAGAAAGCATCCAAATCCACTTGGGCGACTTCAACGCGAAGATTGGTTCAAACAACACGGACGCCATGGCCTAGAAGAGGTGAGCGATTTCCCCATAAACCAGCACAAATACCACGTGAGTTTGACCACGAACCACAAATACCACGAAACCCAAATTGACCACATCTGCAATAGTTTGCAAATCCATCACATTATTATCACTGAAATATGCTTACGCGTCGCACGTGTCAAGCGATGGGAGAAGAAAGTTGGGTGTCGTTACGCTGTCCGCCAATTGGAGAACCCTGAGGTGAAAAGGGCCTTTGTCGAAAAATTTGAATACCGAACCTCGGATATGCCACCTGGTGGAACCGTCAAAGAGCAATGGACTGAGCATCAAGAACGCTTTCATCACGACCAGTGATGAAACCCTCGGCAAAATACGTAGCGGGCGGAGGTAGAGGTTAAAGTATTCTGTAAGGTAATCCTCAACCGGATCCAGGAGACAGTTGACGCCACTCTCCGGCGGCAGCAAGCTGGATTCCGTTCTGGCCGATCATGTTTAGACCATATCACAACGCTCCGCATTATATTGGAGCAGATCGACGAATACCAGGACTCTCGCAAAGGCGTTTGACCGACTCAACCACGAAAACATCTGGAGCGCACTAAGGCGTAGAGAAGTTCCAGATGAACTCTTTTAAAATCGGTTTGGATAAGAAAAATGGCAGTGCTGCACTTGGCTCAGGTACTCGGCCAAACGGTGTTACTTTCCAGGAAGTTGCTAAACCCAATTCCAAAAATTATTAATAATTATTAATCCACCTACCACTCAATCGTTGCTGACAACTCCGGTCGGCGATTTTTTATCCGCCAATAAATACCGTCTAGTCCAACTCACCGAGGCTCAGTACGAGACGTTCTCGAGCAAGGTTTTGCACAACGGTCCTTGTCCGACCGTATAAAGGTTACTGCTGGCGTGAGATAGGGCTGCATTTTATCCCCGCTTCTGTTTCTCATCGTTATGGATGAGATATTAGTTAGAGCAATTGACAGTAGATCAAATCGAGGATTGCCTTGGAATCCTCTAACGATGGGGCAGCTAAATGACCTCGACCTAGCGGAGGAGAGCAAGTTAGATAACAGTAACAGAAATTCGTGAACGTACTAGGTGGAAGTGAATCGGACACACCTTGAGGAAAGGAGCGAACGAAATCTGCAGAGCACTCGACTGGAATGGCGACGCAGCTTAGCCAACGACATCCGGACTCTTGACGAAAACCTAATTGAAGAGAGCTGTTTTGTGATCCTTTGTACCTATGGCTAAATTCGAATCTTCCGTTATTAAAGGCGCCAGTTTCCATTCCATGGAGTACCCCGCCACCGACAATACTGCACCTTAACTAGAAGCTGAGACAGCTTCACAGTCTGTTCCGTTGAATTTAGTCGATCTAAGCACATTTTATATGACTACAGATATGGTCCTAGCTGCTGAAAAAAAATTAAAATGCTCGTTCTCTACAGAAGTGGACGGTATGAATAATGGTAAAATAAATCAAATGAAAAGAGAACTTATTAGTGATGCGCCCCAAAAAGAGGTAAAACAGAGACAATTTTATTTCTCATTAAGATTGACCATTTCAGTCGAAAAATAATAGACTTTTGAAAGTAAATTCAACACGCTATTGACCTTGTTCTCGTTTTTCGAGAGTGTAGAAACACGACAAGGTTCGTCGTTCTCTGAGAGTAATAATTTAACTGGCGGATATTTTCAGACGTTAACAACAACACGGCAGCACTGCTTTCAAATCAGGCTTGTTGTTCTATCAAAAAGTACCGATGCTCGCCACCAAGGTCTCTTCACTCACTCGAAAGACGTGTGTCAGCTTGACAGCGTTAATATATTCATCTCGCTTCTTCAAGTAGAATATTCACTCATCGCAATCGCACTTGACACATCCAGTAATGGCCATGTGTTTGTGATGCTTCTCAAAAGCACCTTCACCACATGCGCGTACCCAACAAACACTGACAGAAGCAAAGCAGGCTGCACAATCACAAGTGGTACTGGCGGTAACAGACTGGTCGAACACGCGCATAGAACGCTCGCACTCGGTCGATTGCCTGCTGTGCTGTGAAACCGAAACAGTTGCGGTTTCGCTTTCGCACCGTTTGCGTGCCGTTCGTTGGTTCGTTCGTTCGTTCATTCGTACGTTTCTTGGATCGACCGGGGAGAAAAAGTCCTGCGTGTAGAAATACGCCGACTGACACTAACACGCGCGTAGCCTAGCCTCAAAACAACGCAGTAAGCTGCAGAAGCTGGTTTCTCGGCCGACGGGGATTGTGTGTTGTGTTGCACCCTTCTACGGTGAGGTTGCGAGTGATTTATGAATTGTTTTTGTTTCGTGCACCCCACAATAACAGTTCCTAAAGTGCTACAGGTGCCGTACGGGTTCAGGTACTGTTCAGGTAAATCCTGGCCAATTGCTGCCGTTTCGAGCTGTATGTGTAGGTGTTATCCGTGTGGAGTCCCGAACCACCGGCTATATTTAGCTGCATTAGACACCAGTCCACCAGCCAGCCAGTGAGCAGGAAAAGGTAAACAAACAGTTAATCGAATTCCGCTACGGTCGCTGGTTTGGCCGTGACGGAGACGATTGATTATGATTATTGGAAAATTATTCAAATATGTCAGCGGACAGTAAATGCCGCATTATTTTGGAAACAAAAACCAGCTCCCACCTGAAGTCTAAAGTCCAGCGGCGACGGAACGGAGTTTGAGATTAAAAATCTCGTACTCTCGCTTTCGTGTGCGGCTCAGCCGCACCGAGCTTTTATTTTATTCAGAAAAAAATCCGCAAAGTTCGTGACATTAGAAATGATAACGACGACAAAACGGCAAGAAAAGTATCCCTTAAACGTGTCATAATTTCCATTGGAGCGCTGGGATTTCAAATTCAGTCGTACGTGTAGTACGAAGTGGTTCCCGCCGCCGCTTGTTTTGTATGAAAACATTGCAGAAGAGCTGATCAGGAGGGAAAAAAATGAAATTTCGACTGTGTTTTGTTTTCTTTTTCTTACTGCACAGCACCGCTCTTTTCTCGATTATATTTTGGTTTTAATTTGGCCACATTGCGTTTTGATTCCATAGTCTTCTTCTTCTTCCTTTCGGTAACGACGTGAAGTGAATAATGATAAACATTCGGAATATTTATTTTCGTTCGTCTGTTTAGAGAATAAATGGAGGCAAGATAGCAAGCTGCTGCTGCTCTTGCGGGTTTGTGATTGCAGAAGACGCGCGAGGTGTTTTTTTTGTGGGAGCCAGGATGAATGCAATTCAAGCGTCTGGCGTTAGACAAGCGATGATATAGGAACTCAATGGTTTGATAAACAGTTCTGGTGATGAAGTTTATTTTTCATTTCGGCTCCAGGAAATCGCCTATTTTGGGGCCGTTAATGTTACCAAAATAATCAAATTTTTTTAAACCATTTGCGTTGATTTGAAATCTTATTAATCGAGATACCATATGAAAAAATCGAATTGAAAGGCATTAGCAGTTGCGAGCAATAGGCTATACAGTTTCTTAAACTTGGAAAAGGGCGCAAGTGTATTTCTTTATTTTGAACGATTAAATGGACAAATTTCATTCAAAACTGAACTGAAGTCTTGTAAGTAAAGGTGATAAAGATTATGGAATATATTATGGAAATTTTTTTTTGCTTAACAACATAGTCATTCCAAAGTGAAAAATCGTATTTAAAATAGTTTGCTACCAGGACTTCTCTATAAAACCGGATTGCCAACACAAAACAAACTAAAAATTAGTTAAAATGCACAGTATTATGAAAGCTAGCTAAATGTATCGATCGTTCGTCGACTGGTTTAATTTTAACTACCATCGCAGGTCAACTAAAAATCAATTTTTTCTCAAATTATCTTGTTGCTTTTAGACCTGCGCTCTTTTCAGCAAATTGCCTTATACTTGTTTGCAAAACAAATTTTAGGTCCCTTCTCTTTCGGGTCCACAACATGGTCTTACCTAGTATAATGGAACTACTATACTTTTTGTAGTAAATAGTTGCGTCTATTTCTGAAAGCATAGTCCAACATATCCCTCAAAACTCCACGCAGAAAAAAAAAATTGTAAATGCAAAAAATTTTTGTATAAATTCAACAAAAAATATTGTAGACTGAAGGCTAACCCAGATATTTTTTTTATTCTAACTGTTTGACTTTTTAGTTCAACAATAAGGTTTGTTATTTTGAATAATTGCTAGTTTCTAAAGAAAAAACTGTAGAATCAAAAATAAGTACTTTTGGGTTTATAAACGATCTAGTAGAAGCAAAAGGAGTATGAATTCAGTTTAAACAAAAAAACAAGTAAAACACAAGTTAAAACTTTAAACTTCTCGGTCGGTGGTTATCTACAATAGACGAAGGAAGAGGCACAATTTGAATCTGATACCCAACCAGATACGTCGCTACATTAATAGGGGGTTGCGCAGTCTCCTTTTGCCCAACGCCTCTATGGTTTAAATGTACACGGGTACCAGCGAGCCACACGCCCTGGCGGGTGTTGTGGGTTCGAATCCGGTTATAATCTCAGATTATAGCTTGGTTCGACCCATTCATCTTCCAGCAATGGACAAAAGGTAGGAGTCAAGACGACTACTTGTTAAGCGTAGCTACCAAAACCCCCTCCTCAGCTATCCGCTCTTTTCCCTCCTTCTCCAAAAATTTTTCATTTCTTTCCCCTGCCGTCCCTTCGTCAATCGTAGAACCACCGTTTCAAAAACTATAAATCCTTATTTTCCGGTCGTGAAACGAACTCAAATAGCTTCCAAATTTTGTCAAAATATTAGAAGAATCAAATTCAATCTATCCCATTCTGTGTGAAATACAAGAATAGTCCATTTTGCCCAATTCACCCCCATATACATAGATAACCTAATTAAGGCGATTAAAAGTAACTCAAAGGCAAAGGGGGGCTCCGTAGCCGCAAAGTTACCGAGTCTGCTTTGACAAGCGAGTGGTCGTGGGTTCGAATCTTAGTAGAATCAAGCCATTCGATGTCAAGTGACTTTAGCATGGGTTTATTCTCAGGCCCCTCCATTTACCCTTCCTTCGTGCTGAGTTCTATATTTACCCTCTGAAGCCTCTTGACAGTGCAAATGTCCCTCCTATAGTTAAGTGTACTGGTCAGAGGTACGAATGAGTCCTCGCCAGGGACGGCTATAATATGGGATAGTGCTGGCAGCGAGTAATAAGTGGGTAAAGTAGATCAAGCTTTGAAGGAAGGGTAAACCCCAATACACGCAAGCACGCATACAATTTAAAATAAGCATATCGCCCACTCAATAGCGATTATAGCAAAAAGAAATGCAGTGCAGGTCATACAGCAAACACCCGGGCGATATTACAATAGATCAACTTGACTGGTCGCAGTAATGAGTCTTCACATGGAAAAAAAACTCAAAGGCAAAAACAGTCTTAAAAAATGTGTATTTTAATATACTGAATAACTTTGGAGAACAGTTGATAGCAATAAATAAATTGGATGCGAAGTTCTTGTGCAGAATTGATTTTTGAGTGTAGTTTTTAAATAAATTATTACCATGCTGCATCAACATCCGGACACCTAAGCAGATAGTATTTTTGATATGCTCTGTAAACAATAATTTCGCAGCATTCTAGTAATTCCTTTGTACTATAAACAAATACAAAGCTTAAATTTGCTATAACACATCAATTTTACGACGAAAACTCAATAACACTTTTGAATCGTTTTTCGGACAGGCAAAACTTTCTCATCTTTTGTCTAAGAAATGTATGTCTATAAGTAAACAACTTATCACTTGTAAAATGTAGTATTAAATAATCATCTCTCTATACATTTTTTTTTACTTTTAATTCCACTTTTGTCTTGTTAACGACAAGGCCGTCAGAGTCCATTTATGGCTGTCAGCATGGCACCGAATATCCGCCTACTCTTCCTTTCTTCAGTGTATCAGCATGCTCCCACAGACTCGGGAAACCATCACAAAAATATAAAATTACTTCAACTAACCTGCTAGCCGTAACAAAATCTTGCAACTCGGAGCACTAAACATTGCATTCTATAAGTTCTATTACTTTTTCGGTCATTAATTACACTAATTACTAAGATACCGTTCTGATTCAAACTTAGAACAGTCTCAAACTTCGAACACTTCAGAATAAAATGCTCGTTTGTATCGCTAATATTATAAAATATTATGTTTATTGTACACCACCGTGTTCGTTAGAATGTCCTCTATCCGGTGAGGTATGACATTGAACTGTAGGACTCTTTGTAAGAAATCAGGAGGCGTTGGAAAAAAGTGAGAACTCAGATGTTAACTTCGTTCGCATACTCTTAGCGTTTCGTGCAAAAGTAGCTGTTTTTTTCGTTTGCATTATTTTACCAATTTTAGAACATTTACCTTCCCACTGCGCGATTATTAGGTAAGTGCAAGATATATATGTACTAAAGCATAGTTAAAATACAATATTTCATGCATTATTTCAAAGATATTAGATAAATAAAAAGTGTTCGAAGTTTGAATCACGTTTTGAGGTGTGATTCAAACTTCGAACACCCACGAATAATATCCGGTTTTTTCGGGTTTTCCTTCGCGAAAATTAATTGTCTGCATTGATAAAGCTGTAGAAAGTAAACTTCCTTTAGATGTGGTTCATGGAGTTCGTAAATATTAGCAATTGACTTCAGAAATAAGGATTGAAACTAATTATTGCGGGAAAAATTTAAATCACACTGTTAGGTGAATTTAAAAGGACAGTGTTTAGAAAAAAGATGTAATTTCACTTATTTAAGTTGAATGACACTAAAAACATTAATACTTTTCAAAGTAATACAAGTATTCGATGTCTGAGACTGAAATATTCGAGCTTTGAATGCCGACCATGAAAGTGTTCGAAGTTTGAATCAAAACCGAACAGCAGTTTTTTAGTGTTTTTCATTATAAAATAACATTTTATCCTCATTTTTGAAATTTTCCCATGAAAATAAATAAATTGTCATGCTATTGAACCATTCATGGGGGTAGAATAAAGATGTTTTCGAGCATTTTACTTTGAAGAAAGTTTCAGCATGGCTTAAGTGTTCGAAGTTTGAATCAGAACGGTAAGTGACCAATTAATATTCATCACTATATTTTCACATTTTCGCCGTCGGTTTTTCATTATTTTTTCAGCCGTTTTAGTCGTCAAATCACTCGCGAAACTTAACTTGAGGCACAAACAACTTTAATTTAGCACCCGAACAGTTATTTAGAGAGATATTATAATCATTTTGCTAGAATTGTTCACTTGAATTGATAGGAAAAACTTCACTTTGTTTCGATTGCAATTCCGAATCCGCGACCGTCGTTGTTGTACGTTGCCAAGGGAACGGACATTTATATGGAGTGATGCCAACGTAAACATTTGAGCATGAAATTGAGCAAAAATCAAGTGGAAAATTTATTAGGGGAATTATAATTTAGCCTTCATTTCATAAATTAACGTACTGATGGATTTTAAAGCAAATAGTTAAATTTTTATGATTTATGATTTTTATGATAACTTTTTTTTAACATATATGTACAGGACTCATTTATTCTTCTAGTATGAACTCTCCATTAAGGCTTCACAGAATATGCTCTACACCACTGGAGAACTACTTGAGTACCGGCCTGCCTAAAAGATAGATTTTTGCAACCGCAAATAGCAGTCGCACAAACTCCTGAGGGGCTACGGGGTGCTACCGGAGACCAATGGCAATGTCTCCCTGGATATTCTTGCTGAACTCAATCGATGAACATAAACTCATACCGAAGTTCCACGGCTGGTTTTAAGGTTCTGTCGTATAACCTATACTGCCCCTCACTCAAAAGCTCCCTGAAGGATAGGGTTTGTGCCACTTGCGGATTAAATTTCGTATCTAAGATAATGTTGAATGATTGCAAAAAATACACAAAATGACAAAATCCGTTAGAAAAGTTCTTCCAAGGCGTGGAAGAACTTTTCTGGCGTCAGTAGGAAGTCCTGATTCTTTTAACTAGATCAGACGAATTTGAGTGGATGGATATAAAGGACCAGGATCGATCGATCGATCGCAGCAATTGGAGATCATTCAGGGAGGGGGGGGGGAGGGTTTTCCGTGACGTGACGTACTTCTTAGGGGTGTCATGAATGTGTAACAAAATGTGACAAGGGGGAGGGGGGAATTTGATTTTGGTCAAAATTTGCGTGACGTGCTAAATGGATGCTTAGGGGCAAAATGGACTATTCTGGCATTTCGCACAGATGGAATGGATTTGTTTCTTCTGATGTTTTGACAATATTTGGTAGCTATTTGAGTTCATTTCACGGGCGGCAAATAAGTTTTCATACTGATTAATTAGATTTTATCATGATTTTTGGGGAAAATAGGGTAAAATGGACCACTTCCCGAAGTCTGCACAGGATGAAACCATCACCAATCGATTTCCTGCATTTTTTACAAAGGAATAGGTATCATGTAGGATTCTAAACCAGCGGCTTCTACTTTTTGGGATTAAATGCTTGCTTTGGCCTATTGTGCATTCTTTGGATAGATCACATCAATCAGGTGATACCGTGTTGCAAATATCAAGCGGAACATCAGATTTTTAATATTTTTTTGAAACGATGGTTCTACAATTGATGAAGGGACGGTAGGGAAAGAAATGAAAATTTTTTGGTGAAGGTGGGGAAGAGCGGAAAGGAAGGGGGGGGATTGGTAGCTATGCTTGACAAGTAGTCATTTTGACTCCTACCTTTTGTCCAATACTGGAAGGTGCATGAGTCGAACCAAGCTGTAATCTAAGATTACAACCGGATTCGAACCCACAACACCCGCCAGGGCATGTGATTCGCTGGTACTTGTACCTTTGAACCATAGAGGCGCTGGACTACGGTATCGAAGGATTTGTGTTCAATTACTGATCCTGGAACTACTGTAAGAATCTTTAACGCGTGTGGTTGGCATAACCGGCTGTCAGTCTTTTAGGTTTGATCTCCCGACCACCGCGTGTCTTGTGCAGTCCATTGGAAGCGTCCACCTCCGCTGGAGTTGTCCGTGGAAGCACTTGCGGTGATACGGAACTCGTTTATGGTTCTTCGGCTTCTTGGACTTCTGCTGAACTATCCGGTTCAGCTGGGATTTCCGCTCGTTCCAGCGGTAAAGCAACAGAATCAGATTCAGATGAAAATCTTGCATACCTATGCAGAACAATCCGCTCTCCAACTCTTGTAGGTTGACCAAAGTGACTGTTGCGCTAAAGTTCGCGCCTGTCATTCCGGGTTATCAGATACGAACTATTCCCTTTTTTCATTTTTCTTTAAGAAATTTGATTACTTCTACTGACGTCGGTTTTTTAAGATTACGGAATTCGATAAAGTATGGAGCTCTATGCCTAGCGGAACCAATAAGTAACTGACTTGAAACTGGTATGCAGTTAATGTAGTTAGCTTACTTAAGGGGCTTGCTTACAACTACGGTTAAACCGAAACAATAAATAATCATTCTGAGTTTTCATTTACAACACTGATTCACATTCGTCGTTTTTCACGAAATTGTTGATAGCACCATTCATTATGATAGATTGATTTGAAGTGTAATTGGCTTATAACTAACATGTGGATAGTCAGTTAAAATATCAATTAGCTAACGTCCTCTTCATTTTACTTGCTTCTTTAGACACTCTACTTTACAGATATTTGCATATTTAACAGAAATACAATTGAAACTATGTAAAGAACTGCAAGCAACTAACCGACACAAAACAGCAAATGAAACGCTCAAAAACTATTCACGAATAAGACAATACTATTGATTTGCGCTCAACCAATGGAATTTTATTTTCCTTGCTTTGTTTATGGTTGAGTGTTGAGTGTCCATTGCTAGGGGCTCACGAGAGTTTTTTTTATGTAGGGGAGAGGGAAGGGTTAGTTAAAGCAAAAAATCAGAGGGTTGTGCACAAGACACGATCGCAAAGGTGACGTAGGACTACGTAAGTATGTACTATGTATGTAACAATACAATTCTTCATGTATACATGCTACAAGCGCTGTAAGCAACGTTTATCAAAGTAGGAACAATGTATACGTTCATCCTCAACAGATTTAGGAGTTATTTCTATGAATTGATTCTGCCACAAAAGGCGATCATTAAGACTGTCACAGTGGCCTTCTAACCCAATGCCCTTCTGGCATACAAAAAAAAATCAATTGATTGAATCTGTTTTATTAAAACGAATCAGTCACACTAAACCAAACAGTAAAACAATTTTCATGATTTGTTTCTACGTTGAATATTGCTTTTCCTCTGGTCATCGGTACACGACACGCGCTAGTTTTCAAAAAGCTGAAAATTTTACGCAAAACTTTTCTGCGGCTTACAAAAGAAGAACACTGATTTACAAGCTGCAGACGTTTTGGAAGTGGCAGAAAATGTCGTCCGTGACCAGAAAACTTATCCCCGCCACTTGTTGGTCGTCCGCAACGGCGAAAAATTCAACTTTTCCCTCGTTACCTGTGTTATTATCGTATTAACTGGACTAGGAAATGCAATAAACTCTTCAATTGTTGCGTGGTCCTTAAAAGAACCGATTGTTTGATTATCATAACTCCAGCTTGCAATAAACTTGCACTAACGCACTTAACGTAATTTTCTTTTCGGCTTGTTGCAACGAACCAACCGGAAAGCCACAGCAACTATGCGATCGACGAAGCCGTTCGTGTATAGTCATGAGTCACGATGAAATACCAGTCCAGGCGGCCAGCTGCAAGCGACGTGGGATAATTCTGGTGTTTTTGCTATCGTGAGCAGCACTTCCGCAGTTAATTATTCCATCACGGCAACCAGCTCCAGTTTCAATAGTTTCCTTTCCTCAGCAGCCGGTGAATACGACTGTCCGGGAACTGCAGATGTGCACGACTTGAGCGTGACTTTCGCTTGTCCTTTATGCTTTCGCCCTTTGTCGTGTCCAGACATGCCAGTAAGATGTTGGCAGTAGCTCAGCTAGCGTTTGAATAATGCTGTTCGCTGGTTTACCTCGTGTTATGTACCAGAGCAAGCGACAAGAATCGGTTCCGCCTATTTTTCGTGGTCCGTCATTCCATCATCTACGTTGGAGAAAATGGAGCATTTCAATTTCAGTGTGAACAAAAGTTCAAAGTTACCGGTGAGCCGTTCACCTTTTGCTGCCGAAGAAAAATTACGCTACATATTACTGTAGCATTGGTGCTGGATAGATTTGTGTTACTAAACAAAACTTAGTGAAAAGCCCTGAGATGCAAAAGATGTCACTAAAACAATTTCAATCCAGTTTTCACTGCATTTTGACGCTTGACCGAACACATTTTTTTGGAGCTGGTATATTTGTTGGCTGCTGGCTGCTGGTACCTTCCGAGACGGCCAACTCAACCAGCAGCAACAAGCGAACAGAAGCGCGAGAGGTGATCGGTTAAAATTATTTGATAAGAAGCGAACAATTAGAATCAATCGAAATAAATAGAATTAAAATCAGTGAGCAAAAATTCCTCAAATCTTCATGAACATATGTTTCGCCCTCAAAAGAACGGTTTTTTGACGTGATATGTTGGAAATTTAATCCTTCTTTTCCGTCTTCTTAGGCAGCAACAAAACAGTTTGGATGTTCGGAAAGACACTTTTCTGAGCAGTGGTGACACTGGCCAGCAATTTGTTCAACTCTTCGTTGTTGCGGATGGCCAGCTGCAAGTGACGATAAATCTGGTCGTTTTGTTGTCGCGAGCAGCATATTTCCTGCCAATTCCAGAACTTCAGCTGCCAGATATTCCATCACGGCAGCGAAGCGAGTGCTCCAGCTCCATCCGATCCAACACACGCTCAGCATACTTTCCTTTCCTCAACAGCCGATGAACACGACCGACCGGGAACTGCAAACATGCACGACTGCGTCACCGCTCGTATTGCCGTTGGTGGTACATCTCAATAAGGAATTTTCAAGCCAATTAGCAATCAACGAGAAAGGGTAGGATTCCATTTAATTCTCTTGTAACTTTGTTATAGTAGAATTAAATGGAACTGTCCATCATCTTTCTCGGTGATTCCTGAATTGTATCAAGACTTGTTCGATAACAATTGGAAATTATTTCAACCAATCACAAAGCGACAATTTATAGTACGACCGAGTTAGAGTTATTTTCAATTTTTCAATGACGTGCATTGAAAATCAATAGTTTTCTGTATTTTCAATACTTTCCAAATCGAACTTCCGATCAATTGGTGTCAATATCTTGGAAATCTATTGAAAATTGACTGAATTATAAACCTAAGCGTTTCTACTTTGATGACGTCATTTCCAACAACCAATCACGAAGCGAGAATTCTGGTAAAACATAGGTTCATTATTTTCAATTTTTCAATAGTTCAACATCAAGAATCCATACTTTTCTTCATTTGGATCAATTCTTAGAAGATTTTCCGATCGATTGGTGTAAGAATATTGAAAATCGATCGGAAAACCACTGAGCTATTAGCGCTCAAAACCTTTCATTTTTCGTGACGCTCGCATTTTTCGATTTTTTGGAATGACACCCAAGTCAAATACCAAGATTATTGAAAATAGCAAGAAAACAAATATCTTAAAGCTCAGTCAAAAATCGGTTTCTATTAGATTTTGCTTCGGAAAATCACGAAATGTTCCATAAAAACAACTAACTAACTAACTAGCCACCCAGTTAGCCTCGAGATACGATGCTGATCTAACAAGCCAGTCGTCGTATGTACGAATCTCGGCTGGGTGGTGCTGCTAGAGTCAGTAATCGTTGCACTAGCTTTGTAATTGTCCAGTACGCTAATAACTGCGACCAATATAGTTGATCTATTGTGATATCGCCCGGTTGTGTTTGTTGTATGACCTGCACTGCATTTCTTTTTACTATAATCGCTATTGAATGAGCGATATGCTTATTAAATTGTATGCGTGTTGTGTATTAGGGTTTACTCTTCCTTCAAAGCTTGACTTTACCCACTTATAGAAGTACACTTTTAACTATAGAAGGGACTTTTGCACTGTCAAGAGGCTTTAGCGGGTAAATATAGAATTCAGCATGAAGTAAGGGTAAATGAGGGGCCTGAGAATAGTCACTTGAACATGCTAAAGTCACTTGACATCGAAAGGCTTAATTCTACTAATATTCGAACCCACAACCACTCGCTTGTCAAAGCAGACTCGGTAACCTTGCGGTTACGGAGCCTCTCCGTCTAGTCTTAAAGACGTTTATAACCCAAGGCTCTGCTTTTTTCCTCGAATTGAAATCTAATGTAATGAAGATCCTAACAGGCAACATTCCCAAATATCAAATAGCAGCAGGAGTATCCCTCGAACTAGCAAGTATGTTTTATGGGGCATTCCCCTTCTTTCGTCAAAAAGCGCCACTTTGACCATAACGAAGACATTCCCAACTAAGCCCAACTTTGAAATGACGGTTCAATCGGTACGAAAAATGGAAAACGAGTGTTATGTCTGTTTGTCTGTGGTCATAGTCTAGTACCGACTATGAATATGCGTTTTGCTTGTCAACATCCACCAGCCTAATATTGACTTTTTATATTATTTTCTACACAAAATAAATAGATTTTTGTACACAACTAATGTTCGATCAATATTAAAGAATCTATAAAATATTGATAATTAGGCCATTGCAAATCATATTTAAAGTTTTTGTCACCCCCCCCTTGGAAATTGGTTTGAAAAATCGGGGGGCAAAAAAATAATTTGTAGGATATGAGTCAAATTTCTTTTTATAAAATCAATTGTCTGTGGACTCTATAGTCTGAAAAACTCGAAAAATGTGTCTCCGAGTTGAATTAACGCTTCTAGCACGAAACAGAAATGGAAATTCGAACAATGGAATTTCCGAAAATCGTCCAAAAAATGTTCCTTCGTTTTTGTCTTTTTGCCTTTCTACTATATAAATATATAGTATAAAGGTATAGAAATCACTTGGAAAACCGAAAATGGAAAGAAGGTCCTGCGGGCCGAATGTTATATACCATTCGACTCAGTTTCGAAAACTGAGCATTTTCTGTGTGTGTGTATGTATGTGTGTGTGTGTGTGTGTGTGTGTGTATGTAACGCTTTCAATCTCACTCACTTTTCTCGGAGATGGCTGGACCGATTTTAATGTTCTTAGTGTCAAATGAAAGGTCTAGGTGTCCCATTGGTCGCTATTGAATTTCATACTGATCGGACTTTTAGTTCAAAAGTTATGTATAAAAATACGAAAAATATGGGACTTCATTATCTCATAGATCCCTTAACCGATTTGAACAAAATTGATTGCATATGAAAGAGGAGCCTTACAAACCCTTAACTTCCAAATTTCATGACGATTGGACTTGTAGTTTGAAAGTTACATAAAGAAATGTGAAAAAATAGTATTTAAAACCTATTTTTGTAACATTTAAGAATTAATTAAATGAAAAACATCACACATTTTATTATTATTTGAAAATTACTGCTGAGATCTATCAAACGAAACCGAGTTATTGAAAATCGGACGGTTCATTCAAAAGTTATTCAAACTTTAACACTTAAGCACCGTATATTAAACCGTTAAAACGTGTGAAATCAAAACATATCAATCAAATGTTGATTGTATTCAATGTGTGCAATGTATGTATGTATGTATGTATGTATGTATGTATGTATGTATGTATGTATGTATGTATGTATGTATGTATGTAGGTATGTATGTATGTATGTATGTATGTATGTATGTATGTATGTATGTATGTATGTATGTATGTATGTATGTATGTATGTATGTATGTATGTATGTATGTATGTATGTATGTATATATGTGATGACAATTTGCTATGAAATTCAAGAAAAGTGAGAAACATGTCAATAGTCTGAAGTTTTTGAAGCCTCTTAGTGGAATACGAACTCTGAAATAAAAGAAAAAAAATTTTAACCTACTAAACTGCCCATGGATGCATAGTTGACGTAAAAACCAAAATGACCAAAATGTACTTTTTCGGTCCTACGCACTCTTAACTATGTTGTTCACATGCCCAATACTCAAACAACATATGTTTGTTCGAAAATATTCGGGAAATTTAGGAAAATTGAGTTACTCTGCTATTGGTTTCACGTAATGCTAATGGTTGACGTAATTTCCTGCATAATCAATCATCAATTGTTTTTGTAGCTTGACGCCAAGTTATGGGAATAATCGTTCAAAAACCAGTCTGTTTATTCACATAAACTGGCGTTCGCATTTTTTAAACACAATAAATGAGGAATTAATCATGAAACCCCATCAGTCCTCTTTTGATTAATAAACTCTACTAAATAGACAGATTATTCGTTTGAAAAAGTTTATAGCAAAGATTATATGGCTTTATTTCACGATAAAAATGCGTTTTCTCAACAATCATGGTGCTGGTCGTTACGTCGACTATGCATCCATGGGCAGTAAATTCCACTATTTAATATTTATTCGCGACAGATACGTATACGCTTTGAAATAAGACACTGATGAAGCCTGCACGTCGTTGGCGAACTACGTATCTGTCGCAAATAAATATTAAATAGTGGGATTCAATCGAAAAGTTTTTTCTTTTCTTTTTTAGATTTCAATAGTCATTTTCTTCACTTGCTGTTACTCACAATTGTACAAGAAAAGCAGTTAATTTAAGTATATAAGTACATATAGTGGTGTATAGGATCAAAATACTAGTGAGTTGATTTTTCCAAATAAATTTATACAAATTTCATACAAATTTTGCGCATTAATAGATGCTCTTTTCAATCCATAGATACTAGAGCTTAGAAATGTTATATGAAAAATAGGAAGTAAACGGTGCACGGTAGTAATTTTGTAAGATTTGTTTTCGTTAGTGACATTTTAACGGACAGATGTCTTAGGTCATGTATCATATTTTATTAATAAATCAAAAATGACAAGCACTGGAAATCATATTGATCATATTTCTCATTCTCAAGCATGTTTATGGCGCAGTTTTTGCACTATTTTTCGACCTCATCTTATTTTCCTAACCCTCTAACATTGTAAAAACGATGTGATCAAGTTAATGACTATCTTTTCATGAAAGTACATTCAAAAGAAGCTTAAGTTTTGATTTTCATGCAAAAATAATTATCTGAAGGAACGCCAGCTAAGAAAAAAGCGAAGTATAATAATAATTTTTCTGAACTCTTGTTTTTCAAAGATGCTAACTTTCGAACGCATGGTATTAATATCAAAATATCAAAAAAATCTACCCCAAAAAACCACTCAAAAAAAATATCAAAAAATCTGCTATGAACACATATTTCATATTGTCAGTTCGAAACAAGTTTCGTATGTGGCTCTGAAACCCGAAAGTTAAGGCCAACCGATTATAAAACTAAATAATCAAGTAACATAAATGACGCTTAAAGTATTTACGCACTCAAGGAAAGAAAATATAATTATTCTACGCAATACGTTGTGAATTTTTCTGGCAAATAAGGATTTTGAGGAATACGGAACGGATATTTAAAAATATAGTCAAGTTAATTATAGATGTTCCTGAGAAATTAAATAACGATTATTGTGGCAGTAGAAAGGCTAGGTCACGCCGCTAGGTGGATTAATTCGGGTTTTTCGTATATTTTTGCATAGAAAATAATCTATACCTATAAAGAAGGATTTCTGTCTGTCTGTCTGTCTGTCTGTCTGTCTGTCTGTCTGTCTGTCTGTCTGTCTGTCTGTCTGTCTGTCTGTCTGTCCGTATGTTCCTTATAGAATCGAAAACTACTGAACCAATCGGCATGAAAATATGCATGTAGAGGTTTTTTGGGGCCAGGAAAGGTTTTGGTGATGGTTAGAAACCCCTCCCCCCACTAAGAGGGGGGGCTCCCATACAAATGAAACACAAATTTCTGCATAACTCGACAACTAATCAAGCAAATAGAACAAAATTTGGCATGTGGGTGTTTTCGGTGACAAGAATTTATTCTATGGTAAATTGAGACCCCTCCCCTCTTTATAAGGGGAATTATAACTCCTCTCCTCCTTAAAAGGGGGGGCTTCCATACAAATTTCCTCATAACTCGAGAACTAATCAAGCAAATGGAACCAAATTTGGCATGTGAAGGTTTTCGAGGGCAAGAATATTTGCTATAGTAAATTAGGACCCCTCCCCACTTTAAGAGGGGGGGCTCCAGTACCAAAGAAACACAATTTTCCTCATAACTCGAGAACTAATTAAGCAAATGGAACCAAATTTGGCATGTGGGTGTTTTTGGAGACAAAATTTTTTTCTATGATGAATTGGGACCCCTCCCCGTTTTAGGAGGGGGGGATCCTATACACATGAAATACAAATTTCCTCATAACTGAAGAACTAATCAAGCAAATGGAACAAAATTTGGCATGTGAAAGTTTTCGAGGGCAAGAATATTTTCTATGGTGAATAAGGACCACTCCCCACTTTAAGAGGGGGGGCTCCTATACAAACGAAATACAAATTTCCTCATAACTCGAGAACTAATCAAGCAAATGGAACAAAATTTGGCACGTGGGTGTTTTTGGAGACAAAATTTTTTTCTATGATGAATTGGGACCCCTTCCCACTTTAGGAAGGGGGGCTCCAATACAAATGAAATGCAAATTTCCTCATAACTCGAGAATTAATCAAGCAAATGGAACCAAATTTGACATGTGAAAGTTTTCTAGGGCATGAATATTTTCTATGGTGGATTAGAACCCCTCCCCACTTTAAGAGGGGGGGCTCCTATACAAACGAAATACAAATTTCCTCATAACTCTAGAACTAATCAAGCAAATGGAACCAAATTTATCATGTGGGTGTTTTTGTAGGCAAGAATATTTTCTATGGTATATTTTCTATGGATTTCCCCACTTTAAGAGGGGGGGGAGGCTCCTATACAAATGAAATACAAATATCCTCATAACTCGAGAATTATTCAAGCGAATGGAACCAGATTTGTCATATTGGGGTCTTAGGACGCTAGAATTTTTTCTTTGGCGAGTTATGCCTCTTCTCCCCTTTAAGAGCGGGGCTCCCATACAACTAAAATACCAATTTCCTCATAACTCGAGAACTAATCAAGCAAATGGAACCAAATTTGGCATGTGGAAGATTTTGAGTCTTGAATTTATTTTACGATAGTTAGAGACCTCTCACCCCTGTGGTAGGGAGATATGGACTCTCATACAAATAAAACAGAAATTTTTGCGAAACTCAAAAACTAATCGAACTCGAGAAATTCGAGACTCTTCCATAAAACATTAGTCAATACAAGACCACAAAAACTATCTATAGTAACACTAGATCATTCAGGACGAGACGGTCGCGAGTGTTGCCGGTGAACCGCCGTGGGAAGCGCCGCCCACTGGGGGGCTTGCAAAACTCGAGATTGTGACAAAGATCATCCGAGATTCATGATTTATGTACAACACAGGTTAATTTGTGGCAATACGAAGTTTGTCGGGTCAGCTAGTAACGTATATATTATAAGCAAGAATAGATTCGGTTTTCACGTTTAAACCTTAAATAAAAATTCTTAAAATCCATGTTTTTTTTGCTCGATTAAAAAATTCACTTTGTTTTTTTTGCCCTCTCCCTTCAGTGGCCGAACACCGGAAGGACAAAAACTTTATAAAATATTTGTAATGGCCTTATCAATTAGATTGTGAGCTCTTCTAATTAAAACCAAAATCGATCAAATCCAGCCGTTGTTGAGAAGCGTTGCCTGCTTAGCTTTTCTCTCATATTTTCTCCTATTGCTAAAAATCCCTGACTTCAAATGAAATTCCCTGAAGTTTCCTTAGTTTTCCAGGTTGAAATAAATTTCCTTCAATTTTCCAGATCGTCCCTGATTTTCCAAGAAATCGGCATCCTGTAATGAGTTTGCGAAAAATTTGGCAGTAATGGCTGACTTGATTCTCTTACGTTCTCTGTGATGAACATTGAAGTCAACAGCAGATAGCGAAGACAGGCGCCTGGGTTAAGAGGGAGAAAGCTAGCTAGTTACTTAGTAACAGGCTTGTCTTTGCTCATCTTAATTATAAATAGACAGAGCAATCTGCTTTTCACAGCGATCAAGTGCATTGATTTTTGTTCAAACATTTTCTTTGCTCCCGAGAAAATACTATTTTCTCTTACAACACCTTATCTTGCGCAGAAAGAAGACAACTAGCAGAGCTAATTTTTTCTGCACACATTTTAGCCGAGATGCAGAAAGCTGACCCAGTATTGTGTAGGCAACATCGCAAAGCTCCATATCAGAAAATCCCAACAAAAAATGAACGGGAAATTAATAGGAAAAGGACAGCAAATTGATTGAAAGTAGGCATTAAGTGGAAACAAAATGAACAAAAATTATCACAAAACGGACAACATATGAACAGAAAAAGGTAGAAAATGGAATGCCAGCAGTTAAAACATGACAGAAAAAATAAACGGAAAACAAACCGAGAATGGACAGAAAAACGATAAACAAAACGACCGAACTGAAAGAAAGGAGCAAAAATTGATAAAGACTAATAAGGCCATTACAAATATTTTTTAAAGTTTTTGTCCTTCCGATGCCAGACAACTGAAGGGAGGGAGGGGGGCGAAAAAAGACAAAGAGATTTTTTTAACAACGCAAAAAAATAAGATTTTTAAGAATTTTTGCTTGAAGTTTAATCGTGAAACCCGAATTTATTCTTGCCTTTAATATATACGTTGCTATTTTCTATGCAAAAACCTTCCAAAATAAAGTCAAACCCTCGATTTTTAGAGCCAATTTTGAAGGGCGGGGGGACAAAAACTTTTAAAAAAAATTTGCAATGGCCTAAAATAGAATAAATAAACATAAAATAGTACAGGAAAAAGGTAGTGAACGGACAAATGAACAAAAGAATTGACAACAATGCATGAAATTAAAAGAAAATGAATTGAATTTTAACAAAAAAGTAGACAAAAATAAGCTATAAAGCAGACAGAAAATTCAAAACAAGATGAACAAAGAATGGACACAACATGAACGAGAAATGGAGAGTTAAAGAAATGGAAATAGATGGAAAATGGATAGAAAATTGAGAGCAAATAAACAGAAAATCAGAGTCTAATGGGGAGCAAATAGATAAACTAAACAGACTCGGGAATAAAAAGAAAAAAAGGCAAAACATGTACAAAAAATGAGCCGAAATTGAAAAAGAAATGGACAGGAAACGAACAAAAAATGGAGAGAAGATGGGCAAAAGATAACCGGAAGATGAATAAAATGGATAGCAAATTGACAGAAATGGACAGAAAATTGATGGAAGGTAAACATGAAATGGACACAAAATTAACAAAAATTAACTCAAATCGGACAGGATATAAACAGATGAAGGGTAGAAAATGGGAAGAAAGTGGTCAAAAAAACGAAGGGACTTGGAGAAAAAATAAAAGCAAGAATGACGGAAAACGAACCAAAAATGGACAGAAAATGAATTTAAAGGGACCGGAAATCAAATTGGTCTAAAAGTAGTCGGCAAACAGATTAAAAATGAAAGGAATATGGATACAAAATGAGCCGAGCGTGAACTAGAAACAGACAGAAAATGCACCGAAAATAGATTAAAAATGGATTTAATCTGAATAGAAAAGGAACCAAAAATGGACCGAAAAAAACTGAAAATTAACTAAAAATAGATAGAAAATTAACAGAAATCAAACAAAAACCAGAATAGATATATAATGCACGGAAAATTAATGAAAAGTGTACAGAAATGAACAAAAAAGTAAAAAAACGGTCAGGAAATTATCAGAAAATGAACAGGAAAAGTATAGGAAAGAAAATGAATAAAATTTCAATAAAAAAGTTGGTAAAAATAAACTAAAAAGTGGAAAGAAACTACAAAAGAAGTTGAACAAAGAATGGACACAACATGAACGAGAAATGGAAAGTAAGTAGACAGAAAATAGATAGAAAATTGAGAGCAAATAAACAAAAAATCAGAGTATAATGGGCAGAAAATAGATAAAATAAATAGAGAGAATAAAAAGAAAAAATAGCAAAACACGTACAAAAAATGAGCCGAAATTAAAAAAGGAATGGACAGAAAACGAACAAAAAATGGAGAGAAGATGGGAAAAAGATAACCGAAACATGAATAAAATGGATAGCAAATTGACAAAAATGGACAGAACATGAACAGAAAATGAATTGAAAATGGACAGAAAATTGATGGAAAGTAAACAAGAAATGGACACAAAATTAGCAAAAATTAATTTAAACCGGACAGGATATAAACAGATGAAGAATATAAAATGGAAAGAAAATAGTCAAAAGAAACGAAGGGATAGAAATATGAAGACGCAAGAATGACGGAAAACGAACCGATAATGGATTGAAAGGGACCGAAAATCAACAGAAATTGGACAGAAATAAACAGAAGATGATCTAAAAGTCGGTAAACAGATTGAAAATAGATGGAATATGGATCTTGATTAATTTTCTTGAACTAGAAACAGACACGCCGATGATCTGCCGCGACTGACGATGGTCGCGCTCTCCGGCCCTAGGGTTAGACCTCCGTTTGAAGGAGGGTACTTCAAACGGGATAACACGGGTGTTAGTATTTTTGTACATAGAGTTTGTTACAGTTTTTTTTTCATACAAAAACTTTTTAACATTTACCTGTACATTTACTGTTTCGTGTCACTATCCACTCTAACTTTACGCTATCGTCTATATCGTTTCCTAACCTATAATCCGATTGTCATTTAATTCTTTTTATACATTTTAATTATTTTTTTTAACTAAACCGTGCTTTTAAAACTTTTCACTTTCTATTGTCTGTACTTTTTTGTTTTTTACTTTACTTTACACTGATTATCTTTATTTTTCGTACTTGTCTGAACTGTTTGTCCGTGTGAACTCTCTAGTGGTTGTCTTCGAAATGGCTCTTTTCCCAGATTTTTGTGCCTGTCAAGTACAGGACTTCACGACAGGACCGACGCGTCAGCTTCGGCTAGTTTCGCCAGGTTCCATCCGGTGGGCATTAGGAGGGTTTGTTTACTGTCGCGGTACCCTAACCTTTTTTCGGGGATAACGACAGGTAATCGACATTTGAAATAAACGGAGTTAATCAGTAAGCAGGTTATGCCTCTCTTCAGGAATATGGAAGGTACTCCATTGGGTTCAGAATTGAAGGATGACCTGAGCATGGGCGTGGCCTTCGAAATCATTTCGACATTAATGTCAATGACACCCAGCGTTTGAGCATACAGATTGGACATTGTGGGCTGCAAGGGGGGGGGGCGGTTCCTGAAGAGTGGCAGCATTTTCTCGAAGTTGCTCGCTTACATAGTTCCAGCAAGACTTCGGGTGATGCTTCAGTCTTCGTGGAATACCGCAAAAAGCATTGGCGACTGACACGCAGAGTTGCCATTTTGAAATCTATGTTTATAGTTTAAAAATCTGTGAAAATCTGTAAAACTATCCAAAAAAATCTGTTACTAAAGCTTCCATGAAGAAAAATTAGCATTTTAATGTTTTTGAACAATATGATTCATCCAATATCATCCATACGCTTCGTGAATTTTGTTTTTAATGTGCAGTAATTTCGGTTTTTAACTTTACCTCCCGATTTTTTGTGCCATTTCGCTTCCAGTGATAAAATTGATAAACTTTTTTTCAACATGTAGCATATCTGTGAAAATCTGTGAGTTTCAAAAATATCTGTCATCTGTGATCACAGATTCTGTGCTTTAAAATAACGAAAAAATCTGTGATTTTACAGAAAAACCTGTGAAAATGGTAACCCTGCTGACACGCCTGAGTAACCTGGCTGGCAGTGAGCGTCAATTAGAACGTTGTCGCGAACACGATCAGGTGCGATGTATAAGGCACATAGAAAAAGTAGAAGCATTTGCTGTTTAGTTGACCCGGTCATTGACATTAAAAACTATAGATTCGTGTAATCGTCACTTCCATGGTTGCTTTCGAGAATTGGCTGTGTTAGTTTGAGATTAGATTAGATTAAATTATAAAATAAGAAACCATTTAAGAGCACATTCTATTTCCAAAGTGCTCTAAATCGGCCATAATTCACACTATACTATCGCTAATTTCAAATTTAAAATGCACACCAATGGGCGGCGCGTTCTTACAGATTAATCCTCCAGATGCTAAATTAACAATTTCGACCATAACCCACGCTTCGAAAAACAGTTGAAAAAAACTAACGATCAAAACTTTCCTAAGTGGACCAAGTCTCAAGCGTCTCCATCACTTCCAGTCATCGACAGACCATGATACTGGCTGTGGTCGTTTGATCTCGCGAGCCAATAATCTGCCACCGACTGTCACCGCGCTCGAACTTTCCTCTCTTATCGTATCTTTATTAATAAATGCACTTAAATATTAAGCAGGCACAACCGGGCCGCAGCCGCCGAAACTTCTTCTCCTGTCACTGCCTGCCTGCCTGCTCTAACCGAGAGGCTCTGTGGCAACTATGGCGGCATGAGCGAGCGAAAGGACGCCCGGCCGGAATGGCCGGGAACTGCGCAACAACGAATGGGGGACATGGCTAAGCAATTCATATCGTATTCAAGCGCGGCACAGAGAATGAATAAATTACGCCTGTATTTATAAGTATTTGCCTCCGGCACGTTTCGCCCCCGTCCCCCCGGTTCTGGCCCACCACATGGTGGCTGTCAACAGCCGTTGAGAGTTTACAAAATTTTGTGATTCGCTTCTGCAAAATTAGGTTTACTAGAATAATTCTCAATCGAATGGTGGTTGAACCGATCTCAGGTTTAGTCCTTATTGTCCCACAGTAATTAATGGGCCAAATGAAATTTTCCCAATTTCACCCCCGTCGGATCCCACTGTGTGTGTTATGTGTGAGTGCTACTGATACGGCCGAACGCGCGGACTATCCTATTCCAGGATTTTTCCCCGCACCAGCTGAGGACGAATTTACTTATGCAATCATAACGAGACAGTGCCATTCAAGGATGCGAAAAATTACAGCATAAAAATGAACCCGGCAGAACCGCACGCGCAGAGGGGGAAAAGCCTGCCGATTTTCTTTTACGCTTCTTTTCAGCTTATTTCGCCGCATTCTTTCATCTTCGTCTGCTGTTGCTGCTGCTGCTGCTGCAGTCTGGTGATGTTCTGCAGAGGGCAATAAAATCCACCCTCAACTCAACCTACCAGCAACCCACCCACTTGAGTGGGTTTGCTTGCGGAGGAAGAAAGCAGACACCCTGTTGTGGCGCGTGGTATTGCGACCGAGGGATGATCAGTATATAATATTAATGCTGGCCAAATCCACAGATTTTGGTTTTTAAGATTACACAGTACGGAAAATCCGTCATCCCTAGCCAGAAGGATTCTGTTGCATGGCACAAGCTTTGCTTGTGTGCAGTTTGTTGCGCCGAGGGGAACTCGGAATGGGTGATGTAAAGGCTGCGGAATGAAAGATTAACTTCTAGAAAATAGGCAGCCATGTACATGCCACCGCACCGTACCGACCGACCGACCGGCATTAAATACTTTCTCCGCGACGTAAGTATGATATGCACGGGGGATGCAGGGAAATTAAAATGAGCAAAGACCAGACTGCCTGCTACTGCTGCTGGAACTGCTACCGACAGAGGGTTGAAATGTTTTGAGAACATATGCGCGCACACACGCGTGTCAAAATTAGAAATATTTTGGTTTGTAAGTAGGAGCATATCAGCTGGAATCAGGTGGTTTAGCAGGACAATGAAGCATATTTTCGAATTAAAAATCTTCTGGAAAAGATGGAAATGCTTGGTGGCACAATGTGGCGAATTTAATATTCCGTCCTGTTTTGGTGGGTTTAATTAAATTTAGAATCTTTGCCGCGTAGAGTCTAGTTGAGATGTTGGAGGCTTCGTCACTTCAGTGATTAACGAAAATGAAGATTTTTCTTAAGAATTTGAATAACAAGAATATTTAGTTGGAACGGATTTTTTTAACATTTGACACTACCAGTTTGATGATTAAACAATCTTACCTTTATAGATCATTTTAATTATAAGTCCTTTAGATTATGTGATAGAAGGGAAAGAGCCTCCTGCAGGTGATACCAATCAAAGCAAGCTACTGCTACGAGCAAACGAAGTGTCAAAAGTTTTCGTAATATGTGTCATTCTGTTTCGATTCAGTGAAAATCAAAATCGTTTGTAAAATTACGATAACTCGTAATCGTACAAATTTTTTACCAACACCAGTTTTCACGATTTTTTCGAGAGCCGGTTTTGAGAGTGAAGTTGCGGTAAAACGTTGAAAGTGAAAAGTGAAATAATTGTCGACTATCATTGCTTAAACTTGTGCTACCTAGCAGAAAAGTACCAGAAAACTCTTTTTGCGAGGATTTCCCTACTACTGTTGCTGTTTTAATGGTTGTCCAGACTATTTTAAACCCTCAAATCATACAGGTAAATGTTTTCTAACAAGCACAAGCACAACCACAAGAGCGTGCCCACACATAAACAAAAGGGCCTTTCAGAAAAATGTTTTGGCCTAGAAAAATCGGGTTATCGTAGGATGGCGAATCTATCACTACTAATCACAAAAATACCAGCCGATTATGTTAAAAATTTTTGACTTTCGGATGCAAATGGACTTAAATTCAAAGTTCGAATTGAACTAGAAATTGAACTTGGAACTGGACTAGATATTAGAGTATAAATTGGACTTGACATAGGGCATTAAATTAGGTTTGAATTCGGACTAATTTGGGCTTGAAACTTTATTTTCAAATAAACTAAAAATCGGACTTAGAATTGGATTTGAAATTAGGGTTAAATTTAGACTAATTTAGACTGGAAACTTCACTGGGAATTAGACCTAAAATTAGACTTAAAACAGACTTTGAAGTTTTATTTGAAATTAGACTTCGAATTGAGCTTGAAATCAGATCAGTAATTGGCCTCGAAACTGAACCGGAATTGAAATTGGACGTAAATTGGACATGTTTTTGAAACGATGGTTCTACAATTGATGAAGGGACGTTAGGGGAAGGTAATGAAGAATTTTTTGAATGGCGGGGAATGAGTGGATGAGAGCATGGGTGAGGTTGTGACTCCTACATTTTTTCCAATGCTGGAAGGTGCATGGGTCGAACCAAGCTATAATCTAAGATTATAACCGGATTCGAACCCACAACACTCGCCAGGGCATGTGGCTCGCTGGTACTTGTACCTTTGAATCATAGAGACGCTGGAAAAAAAACACGAGATTTGGTCGTAAATTGAAGTTAAATTGGACTTAAGACTAAACTTGAAATCTATACCTATAAAGGATTTCTGTCTGTCTGTCTGTCTGTCTGTCCGTATGTTCCTTATAGAATCGAAAATTACTGAACCAATCGGCATGAAAATATGCATGTAGAGGTTTTTTGGGGCCAGGAAAGGTTTTAGTGATGGTTAGAAACCCCTCCCCCCACTAAGAGGGGGGGCTCCCATACAAATGAAACACAAATTTCTGCATAACTCGACAACTAATCAAGCAAATAGAACAAAATTTGGCATGTGGGTGTTTTCGGTGACAAGAATTTATTCTATGGTAAATTGGGACCCCTCCCCTCTTTATAAGGGGAATTATAACTCCTCTCCTCTTTATAAGGGGGGGCTTCCATACAAATTTCCTCATAACTCGAGAACCAATCAAGCAAATGGAACCAAATTTGGCATGTGAAGGTTTTCGAGGGCAAGAATATTTTCTATAGTAAATTAGGACCCCTCCCCACTTTAAGAGGGGGGGCTCCTGTACCAAAGAAACACAATTTTCCTCATAACTCGAGAAGTAATGAAGCAAATGGAACCAAATTTGGCATGTGGGTGTTTTTGGAGACAAAAACTTTTTCTATGATAAATTGGGACCCCTCCCCGTTTTAGGAGGGGGGATCCTATACACATGAAATACAAATTTCCTCATAACTGAAGAACTAATCAAGCAAATGGAACCAAATTTGGCATGTGAAAGTTTTCTAGGGCATGAATATTTTCTATGGAAAATTAGAACCCCTCCCCACTTTAAGAGGGGGGCTCCTATACAAACGAAATACAAATTTTCTCATAACTCGAGAAGTAATCAAGCAAATGGAACCAAATTTGACACGTGGGTGTTTTTGGAGACAAAATTTTTTTCTATGATGAACTGGGACCCCTCCTCACTTAAGGAGGGGGGCTCCTATACAAATGAAATACAAATTTCCTCATAACTCGAGAGCTAATCAAGCAAATGAAACCAAATTTGGCATGTGGAGGTTTCTGGAGGCAAAAATATTTTCTATGGTGAATTAGGACCCCTCCCAACTTTAAGAGGCGGTGCTTCTACACAAATGAAATACAAATTTCCTCATAACTCTAGAACTAATCAAGCAAATGGAACCAAATTTATCATGTGGGTGTTTTTGTAGGCAAGAATATTTTCTATGGTATATTTTCTATGGATTTCCCCACTTTAAGAGGGGGGGGGGCTCCTATACAAATGAAAAACAAATTTCCTCATAACTCGAGAACTAATCAAGCAAATGGAACCAAATTTGACATGTAAGTGGTTTTGAACGCAAGATTTTTTTCTATGGTGAATTGAGACCCCTCTCTTCTTTGGAAAGCGAGTTATGGCCCATCTCCCCTTTAAGAGGGTGGGCTTGCATACAAATGAAATGCAAATTTCCTCTTATCTCGAGAACTAATCAATCAAATGGAACCAAATTTGGCATGTGGGAGATTTTGGAGTCTTGAATTTATTTTACGACAGTTAGAGACCTCTCACCCCTGTGGTAGGGGGATATGGACTCTCATACAAATAAAACAGAAATTTTTGCGAAACTCAAAAACTAATCGAACTCGAGAAATTCGAGACTCTTCCATAAAACATTAGTCAATACAAGACCACAAAAACTATCTATAGTAACACTAGATCATTCAGGACGAGACAGTCGCGAGTGTTGCCGGTGACCCGCCCGCCGGAAGCGCCGCCCACTGGGGGGCTTGCAAAACTCGAGATTGTGACAAAGATCATCCGAGATTCATGATTTATGTACAACACAGGTTAATTTGTGGCAATACGAAGTTTGTCGGGTCAGCTAGTTGTATATAAAACTTGACTTGAAATTAGAATTTAAATTGTACCAGAAAATAGATTTGAAATCAAAGCACAAATTTGTTTGAAAATTGAACTTAAAATTGGAATTAAATTAGATTTGAAATGGGATTCAAAGCGGACATGCAATTGAACTTGATTTGGACATTAAAGTAGACTTGAATTTGGACTAATTTGAACTTCGAATCCGGCATGAGCACGAAATTAGGCACGAAGTTTTAGTTGAAGTCAGGATTGATAATATTTGTCTTATTCTCTCACACGTTTTATGTACCTCTTCTCTTTCCGGCTGTTTTTTTTCAGTCCAGTTTTTTTCACTTTTTTGTTATCTGTACCGTTGCTTAGTTCTCGCTCTCGCTCATCTTCTTTTAACGTAGGACTACGTCTTTACTATTTACTATTACTATTTACTTTACTTTACTATTTACTTATATTACTTTACTATTTGGGAGTGGGTAGCACTTTCTGAAAACGAAAATAGAAGTGTAACGTTGGAATGAAAGATTTCAAATGCTAATAACTACTAAACTACTAAACAAAACTGAACAATTTATATGTCACTTGAAAGATAAAATGAAAAGCAATTTTATGGATGGCGTGAGAGGGGGGGCTCCTATACAAATGAAACACAAATTTTCTCATAACTCGAGAACTAATTGAGCAAGTGGAACCAAATTTGGCATGTGGGGGTTTATGGAGGCCTGAATTTATTTTATGATAGTTTAAGACCCCTCATCCCTGTGGTAGGAGGATGAGGTCATACAAAAAAACAGAAATTTTTGCGCAAATCACTGAGATCTCTTGATCAGGAAGGCAGTACACGAGGTCGAGTGTTCGTCCAAGGTAATTACTCAGTGAATTTACTTGTTTTAAATTTGGGAATTCGAATCCATCAACCACAACAGTACTAGCAGCAGGAAGCACGAGGGAATTGTCGTATTGTACTCCATCCTCCCCATTAAACCAGGAAATTTGCGATTGGTTGTAATCACCGCAAATCAAAGTTCTGTGGTCAGAAACCTCTTTCTCACGTAGTGCACGAATCGAGAGGATATGCTCGTCTATAAACCTGATTACCTAGCTTCTATCGGGAGGGATGTAAACTGCTACAAGCAAAAACTTCGTGCCTCTGATAACAGCAGAAACGCAGACTTGTTCGAGACAACTTCCATGGTTTAGATCGACCATCGAACTAGGAAACTGTTGGGCAACGGCAATCAACACGCCACCAAAAGAGATTTTGTGACTATTCTTTGAGCTACGATCACATCGATAAACGTTGAAGGCGGATCCAAACAGCTGAAGGGAATTGATGCAGCCATCTAATCCGGTTTCAGTTAACATGATTAGATCATAGTTGCAGTAATTAGATGCAAGGAACAGGTCGTCTACTTTAGTCCTTAGACCTCGCACATTCTGATAGTACTCTCTAATGCCATCCGTGTTACTGGTGTGTGTTGATAGTTCCAAAAAAGTACTCCTTTCACGTGGAGATCCCGTTCTGCGCGCAGGAAACACAGTACGACTGCTAAACGCGGGTCGAAACTCAGAGGCTTCTATAATGTCAGCTTCAATGCGCCTCGTATGACCTACAGGTAATGCTCGTCCAGGAGATAGTTAAGACTAGCTGGAAGCGTTCGAGAGATCAGATACTTGCCTGAGAGTGTTTGTCGGGAGATCCCGTCACCAACCACGACCGAAGGACCAGGACGACTCTGTTGGCAGGAACCATCCGGAACTTGACGAATATGTAGACAGGAAGCATCAGGAAACTCTACTTGGTCGGGTGGCTCGGGCGCTCCCTTTGTACTGTGGGCAATGCGTCCTGGTTGTACACGACAGCAGCATTCAGGGGAATAATCACCGACAATGTGAACTTCACTGTTAGCAGGTTTATTACAGCTGTAACTTAAGAAGGAATCAGGCAGGTGGACGGTACCGGAATTCATATACTTGCCTGAGAAAAGTTTACGGGAGATCCCGTCACCAACCACAACCGAAGCGCCAGGATGACTTTGTTGGCAGGAACGAACAAGAGAAGCGGGACGATTATGTTGACAGGAACCATCAGGATGCGCGGCTTGGTCGGGTGGCTCATGGACTCCCTCGCAGCAGCAGGCAATGCGTCCTGGAAGTATACGGGAACAGGTGGCGGCGATACAGGTACGACAACAGGTCTCTTGTAATTGCTAGATAGAATAATCGATCCGCTGTCTGGCATTATTCTCACATTTATGATACACTAGCTGACCCGACAAACTTCGTATTGCCACAAATTAACCTGTGTTGTACATAAATCATGAATCTCGGATGATCTTTGTCACAATCTCGAGTTTTGCAAGCCCCCCAGTGGGCGGCGCTTCCGACGGCGGGTCACCGGCAACACTCGCGACCGTCTCGTCCTGAATGATCTAGTGTTACTATAGATAGTTTTTGTGGTCTTGTATTGACTAATGTTTTATGGAAGAGTCTCGAATTTCTCGAGTTCGATTAGTTTTTGAGTTTCGCAAAAATTTCTGTTTTATTTGTATGAGAGTCCACATCCCCCTACCACAGGGGTGAGAGGTCTCTAACTATCGTAAAATAAATTCAAGACTCCAAAATCTCCCACATGCCAAATTTGGTTCCATTTGCTTGATTAGTTTTCAAGTTATAAGGAAATTTGAATTTCATTTGTATGGGAGCTCCCCTCTTAAAAGGGAAAGGGGTCGTAATTCACCATAGAAAAAACTTCTGCCATCTAAAACTCCCACATGCCAAATTTGGTTCCATTCGATTGATTAGTTCTCGAGATAAGAGGAAATTTGCATTTCATTTGTATGGAAGCCCACCCTCTTAAAGGGGAGATGGGCCATAACTCGCTTTCTAAAGAAGAGAGGGGTCTCAATTCACCATACAAAAAAATCTTGCGTCCAAAACCACTTACATGTCAAATTTGGTTCCATTTGCTTGATTAGTTCTCGAGTTATGAGGAAAAAGTGAGGAACCCCCCCTCTTAAAGTTGGGAAATCCATAGAAAATATACCATAGAAAATATTCTTGCCTACAAAAACACCCACATGATAAATTTGGTTCCATTTGCTTGATTAGTTCTAGAGTTATGAGGAAATTTGTATTTCGTTTGTATGAGAGCCCCCCCTCTTAAAAAGGTAAGGGGTCCTAATTCATCATAGAAAAAATGGTTGCCTCCAAAAACACCCACATGCCAAATATGGTTCCATTTGCTTGATTAGTTCTCGAATTATGAGGAAATTTGTATTTCATTTGTGTAGAAGCACCCCCTCTTAAAGTTGGGAGGGGTCCTAATTCACCATAGAAAATATTTTTGCCTCCAAAAACCTCCACATGCCCAATTTGGTTCTATTTGCTTGATTAGTTCTCGAGTTATGAGGAAATTTGAATTTCATTTGTATGGGAGGCCCCCCTCCTAAAGTAGGTAGGGGTCCCGATCCAACATAGAAAAAATTTTTGTCTCCAAAAACACCCACGTGCCAAATTTGGTTCCATTTGCGTGATTAGTTCTCGAGTTATGAGGAAATTTGTATTTCGTTTGTATAGGAGCCCCCCCCTCTTAAAGTTGGGAGTGGTCCCAATTCACCATAGAAAATATTCTTGCGCTCGAAAACTTTCACATGCCAAATTTGGTTCCATTTGCTTGATTAGTTCTCGAGTTATGAGGAAATTTGTATTTCGTTTGTATAGGAGCCCCCCCTCTTAAAGTGGGGAGGGGTTCTAATTCACTATAGAATATATTCATGTCCTAGAAAACTGGCACATGCCAAATTTGGTTCCATTTGCTTGATTAATTCTCGAGTTGTGAGGAAATTTGCATTTCCTTTGTATAGGAGCCCCCCTTCCTAAAGTGGGGAGGGGTTTCAATTCATCATAGAAAAAAATAATGTCTCCGAAAACACCCACATGCCAAATTTTGTTCCATTTGCTTGATTAGTTCTCGAGTTATGAGGTAATTTGTATTTCGTTTGTATAGGAGCCCCCCCTCTTAAAGTTGGGAGGGGTCCTAATTCACCATAGAAAATATTCTTGCCCTCGAAATTTTTCACATGCTAAATTTTGTTCCATTTGCTTGATTAGTTCTTCAGTTATGAGGAAATTTGTATTTCATGTGTATAGGATCCCCCCCTCCTAAAACGGGTAGGGGTCCCAATTCATCATAGAAAAAATTTTTGTCTCCAAAAACACTCACATGCCAAATTTGGTTCCATTTGCTTAATTACTTCTCGAGTCATGAGGAAAATTGTGTTTCTTTGGTACAGGAGCCCCCCCTCTTAAAGTGGGGAGGGGTCCTAATTTACTATAGAAAATATTATTGCCCTCGAAAACCTTCACATGCCAAATTTGGTTCCATTTGCGTGATTAGTTCTCGAGTTCTGAGGAAATTTGAATGGAAGCCCCCCCTTTTAAAGAGGAGAGGTGCTATAATTCCCCTTATAAAGAGGGGAGGGGTCTCAATTTACCATAGAATAAATTCTTGTCACCGAAAACACCCACATGCCAAATTTTGTTCTATTTGCTTGATTAGTTGTCGAGTTATGGAGAAATTTGTGTTTCATTTGTATCGGAGCCCCCCTCTTAATGGGGGGAGGGGTTTCTAACCATCACTAAAACCTTTCCTGGCCCCAAAAAACCTCTACATGCATATTTTCATGCCGATTGGTTCAGTAGTTTTCGATTCTATAAGGAACATACGGACAGACAGACAGACAGACAGACAGACAGACAGACAGACAGACAGACAGACAGACAGAAATCCTTATTTATAGGTATAGATTGGACAGCTGCTACCCCATGCTGAGTGGTCGATGTCAACTATCTCTTCACAGGTAGACTTTCGTTTTCGGTTCGTTTGATCACAGTTAACGCACTTTTCATAAACAGCTTCACATTCGTTTGCTTAGTGATCACCAGCACATTTTGGGCAGCAGAGAGGTTTATCGCATGTGGACGCCTTATGACCATAAGCAGAGCAATTATAGCATCGGTTAACATTGACATCTTCCAGAACCAAGCAGCGATTCCAGTCAGGAGTTTCATCAGGCATTCAAACAAACGTGCGTCAGTTTCTATCACAACATTGACTGTTTTTCGGTTTTCACTTTTTTGTAATCTAATTAATTTCATATCACAGGGCTTCGGAAGGTTATTCTGTTGCTTCAGCCAACTGACTATATCGTCAGCATTTAGGTCATTGGATACGCCAATAATCCTTACCCTTGGTTTCAGCGGTTTCAATATCGAAATTTCATACTTTTCAGACAATGACGAGACAGCAGCAGCTAATTTCATAGCACACTCAATATTCTCACATTTAATGGAACCCTCACCATTTTCATTGAAACATGAATGCTTGACAAAAAATTTCGCAAGAGTTAAGTAAAATCTTCTCGGACATTCGAATGGCACGTCATATTTGCGAGGAACGTGCTTTGACCATTGCATTCAATGAAGAATTGAATCTGAATATTTTGCTCTTTTCTTTTAAACATTCACTTGAACAATGGCACTCACAGTTTCTTATAAACATACATATGCCAGAAATGCAGTTTACATTAGTCTTTGATCTAATGATCCGATATAGCCCTACGTCACCCATTCGGTCAACCCTTAGGGCTGTATACCTTGTAGTTTTTCCATCCGTTTATCATCTTTTTCTATCGTTTTCTTTTTTGTTCAAACCCGTGTTTCCTGGTTCATTGTTCTGGTACAATGTAGAAAATGGAATTTTGACTGTAGTGGTTTTTCGAATTTGTATTTTGGACCGTAAAAGTTGGATTTTGGAATGAGGTACTCGGATTTTGTGGACTTTTGTATTTGAAACTTAAATTTTTGGACTGTGAATTTGAGTATTTGGACAATGGAATTTGGATTTTGCCCGTGGATTTTAGTTTTCAAAAAGTTGTACCGTGGACCCCCATTCATTTGATCGGTTTTAATCTGAACACTTGTCAATTTGAACCCCGCTGGTTTTCACGACGTGCAAATCAAAAATGGTTCGAATGTCATTCGCAATATGACATCATTTGGTTATGCAGACAATACTCATAAACACGATTTGCTTATACTGACCTAGACGATTATGATAGAAATCCGATCGGATTTGCAACTGCTGCTTGCAACTGTTGCATGCTTGAAACTGCGAACTAAATCAAACCACCAAAACAATAACAGAGAGCAGGGCAGCCAATTCATACAAGTTTCAGCATATTTAGGGTTGCCAGTTGTTCAAATTAAAAACTAACCTCGTTAGTTTGCATAAGGAATCGTACAAACGAACGGGGGTCCACTGTATTGGATTTTAAATATCCGTTTTCTTAGTTTTCATGCTCACTTTTCTTCTTTTTCCTTCTGTTTTTCTTCTGTTTCTTCCCGTGTTTCCTGTTTCATTATTCTATTTTTCTTCGCTTCCTGTTCCAGTTTATTAATTTTAATAAGTCCTGTATACTTGTTTTGCTATTTGTTATTCTATAGCCCATTTTACATCCTTTCTCTTTCGCTTTTTCCTTTTTTACGTTACCAGTTTTCGCCTTTTTCTAACTCTTCTTATCTCTTTTCGTTCTGGTTTTTTGTCTTTAACCGTTATGTTTTTTTCTTTTAAATGCCTCATTTTTCCTTCCTTTCTATTACATTCATTTTGTTTTTGGCACCCTTTTTTGTTTTGCTCTTCGGTTTCCCTCTTGTATCTCCCGTTTTAAAGTTTTTTTTCTGTCGTTTTAAACTTTTCTTTAGTCCGTTTGTCCTGTTTTCCTTTTCTTTTTTCTGTCTCATTTCTCCGTCTTTTATCCCATCTTTTCATATTCCGTTTAACCCCTTTTCTCGTTTTCCCCGTTTCCTCTATCGGTTTTCTTTTATATCTTTTATATCTTTTTGGTTTCCCTTCTTTTCGGTTCCCTATTCCTTTTCGTGTCCTTTTTTTCTTCATTCGCACTCCTGTTATTTCCTTTTCAATGTTTCATTTCATTTTCCCATTTTTCTCTTTTGTTTCACCTTTTTCTTTGGTCCGTTTATCATGTTTTTCTTTGCTTCTTTTTCTGATCTTGTCCTTTTGTTTTTCGTCCGATCTTTTCCTTATAATTTGTTTGATATTTATCGTTTAATCTCTATTGGTTTTGTTTCTTCTCTCCCCATTCTTTTCCGTTTTGGTTTCTCTTGTTTTCTTTTACATCCTTTCTTTCTTGTGTCTACCTTTCTCGTTTTTTTCGTTCTCCTTTTTTCCTCACCAGTGTGCCTTCCTTTCCCTTTCCTCCTCCTTTTCTCCCTTTCCTCCTTTCGTTATGTTCCCTTTCTGTCCCGTTTTCCTCTTTTGTCTCGCTTGCCATTTCTTTCTTTTTGCTCCTTCTATCTTTTCGTACCGTTTTTCGCGCTTCAGCAATGATTTTTCTCTTTTCTGTCCCGTTTTATTTATTTTGTTATTCCACATTATTGAGCTCGTTTGTCAACTTTTTCTGTCTGGTTGTTATTTTTTTCCTTTTTTACTTCCTTCCCAAGCCTCGACCAAAACCTAACCCTTCTTGGTCGAACCGTCGTTTACGTGAATTAAAAAGTGAACGTGCAAGAGCTCTTCGACAATACTCGAATAATCGGAACCCGTACACGAAAAGATAGTTTGTACTCGCAAGTAATGCTTATAAATTGTCGACTATATTCCCTACATGTTCAGCGACTTGACTTAAAACGCAACCAGCGTTCCAGCATTCCAGCGAATTTTGCAATCAATCTGGCGTCCCACAAGGAAGCAATTTTGGGCCCCTTCTGTTTTCTGTATTTTTCAACGACATGTACACTGTGCTTCCAAGAGGCTGTAGATTGCTCTACGCTGATAACCTGAAAATTTACGTACTGGTCAAATCATTTGAAGATTGCCAAACATTGCAAAAGCTCATCGATATCTTTGTGGACTGGTGTCGAAAGAATGAACTTTCTATTAGTGTGTGCAAGTGTTCGGTTATTTCCTTTAACCATAAAAAAGAACTTGGAGTTATCCCATTGGCAACGAGCGCTTGGAAAGGGTATCTACTGTTGAAGATCTAGGAGTGGTACTCGACTCGCACCTTAGCTTTCGGGAGCACTATTCCTACATTATATCCAAGGTCAATCAAAATTGGGGCTTTATATTTCGAGTGTCCAAAGAGTTCAGAGATCCGTACTGTTTACGCGCTTTGTACTATTCTATCGTACGATCTTTCTTAGAATACGCTGCTGTAGTTTGAAGCCCTTACACTGGAATTTGGTCTTCCAGGCTAGAGGCAGTTCAAAGGAATTTTTTACGATACGCATTGGACACCTTCTCTGGCAAACCCTTTATTGCTCCCGCCGTATCAAGACCGTTGTAAATTACTCGATATGGAAACTCTCGCCAAAAGGAGAAATATTGATAGGATACTCTTCCTCAGGAAAGTTTTGCTGGGCCAATTGGACTCTCCAAATATCCTCGCTCAAATTAACATAAACGCTGCTCCACGTGCCCTTCGCAGCTCAAAGTTTCTTCGGCCGGATTTTAGAAGAACTGATTACGGACAAAATGAGCCAATCAGAGCTATGTGTTGTACGTTTAATCGTGTATAAAGTTACTTTGATTTTAATTGTTCTGCTAATTGTTTTCGAAATCGCTTGCAAAGTTTGAATGTAATCTAGTTAGCATGTTAGTATGTTAGTAGTAATTTAGTATGTTTTATTCATGTAGACACTGTTGTCAGATGGATCAATGTTAATAAATGTAAATGTATTCTTTCTTTTCTATCCTGTCTTAACTTCTTGCGTTCTTCCTTTTCTTGGTGCCTTTTCTGTCACGTTCTGTTTTTCTTTTCCGTTTCATGCCGTTTGTCGTGCGTATTTTTTTCAATTTTTGTTCTATTTCTGTCACATTTTGCCTGTTTTTGTGTTCTGTTTAGCTCTTTTACCTGCTCCCGTACTTTTCTTTCTCTATTTGTCGCGTTTTTCCCCTTTTTTGCCTGATTTTTTTTACTTTTTTTTAAGTTTAAGTCCCATTTTCATTATTGTTTTTCCCCCCGTCTTTCTACTTTTCTCTTCCTTTATTCCTTATTTCGTTCAGTCTCCTCTTTTATGCCTCGTTTTCCTTCTTTATTTCTCCCGTTTTTTCTTTTACACTATATTTCATCCATTTTTGTCGCGTTCCCCTCGTGCTCTTTCCAGATCCAGTGCTCTTTCTCTGAAAAGCAGTACTAGACGGTCTACCTAAATCCATCGGTAATCCATTTAATATTTTAGGCGTCTTATTTCGTCTGTAACCAAAACCAGGCCTCTGACGTGGACGTCATGGTTTCGTAGCAAGAATCGCAGCTTGCTCCCTAAATTATGTTAACAAAGCTGAACATTTAAACCTCACAAACACTCTCCTATGCGGGGCAGGATTTACTGTGGACCCGAAAAAAAAGTTGGTGTTATAAACATAACAATATTCGAGACGTAAGGCGACGCACGCGGGCTACTGCTAGTCTGTAATTTTTTTTGTTTCTATCGTAAAAATAGTGGCCCTTTAAAACTAAAACTGCGAATTTTTGGGTTGCAGACATTATTTTATTTTACATTAAATTCTGTAGAGAAAGTGGGGCACTGCGCCTATTTGAGATTTCTAAAGTTTTGGGATTGAGAAAAAAGAACGATCTTCAATGCTGTCTAATAAAATTTGGTAAATCTCCAGCATTTCAGTCATGTTCACATTGCTTAGGTAACAACAATGTCAAAGGAATTTCTAACGAGATTTTTTCCCTCTGCAACCAAAACGAACAATTTCCTTTTTCCAGTTAATTCTTTCTGCATTTTTTTTTTGCTTTGGTGCGAGCAGCGAAACTGCATTTTTCAACGTTTCAAATTTCAAGACTTCATTAAGTTCATTTAGGTAGTCATTTTTTTCGCCTTTTCTCTACAATTGCTTCATCCGTTTAATTAAGATTTATGCGGCTGAGATTTCATTTTCGCAAGCACTCTTTTCGCCCGTCCACTGCTCTAGCTGTCGGTCGACGATGACGATGGCGCTGACGCTGACGTTGTGTAGTTTGTGTGATTAAGATTTCAATCCCTCCGCGCCAGTAGTCCCAGCCCCAGAGCAGGGGACTCTACTTTTCTATCCCTTTTCCTTCCATCACTGGGGGGGAAGGTGAATGAAATTTCTGTCGTCCCCACCGCGCACTGTAGGCAGGCATACCGCGGTCGCCGAAGAGAAATTCCAGAAATAGTTTCAGCCAGCACAAGATATCACCCCTTTCTTTTGCGCGGACGAATCTCGACTGGCAGCGAAGTAGGGTGAAGCGCGGGTGCGGCTTGGTTTAAATGTCGCGTGCTCGCGCGAATCTCTACGTGTCAGAAGCTGTTAAATTATTTAATTTCCAATTTCCAGCTCACTTAACAATTCATTTCGGCGCCGTCGCCGCCGCCGCCGCCAACGAAAGTAATGTGACGCGAACTTTGAACGCGAACACTTCACCATCATCATCGTCGAAGTGAAAGAACCGGGCCAAGAAATGTGTGCCGTAGTGGCAGCAACGTGCGGAAATTAACGGGGTGTGATCAACCGGAATGGGTCAAAATGGGTAGTTTCTTGCCTGTAACTTTTACTAGCTTAGACTAAGGTTACTAGGGTGGGAGGTTGTAGCGGAGTGTTATACTTTGTGGCATATAAAATTGTATTAAAATGGGAAATGATATGACATATGAATTTCTAGCAAAGCTAAGCAAAATCAAATTTTTGACTGTGAAATTTTAACAGATTTTATCTGATACAGTTTATACAACAAAGAATCCATGACATAAATTTAGAGAAAAAATTCAAATATATTTGGGTGCAAAAATTAAATTACTGTGCTAAATTAGAATACTTTTGTGGATTTAAGTAGGATTCGAGGTAAAACGTACCAAACGTGATTGCTGCGTTGCTCAGAAAGTGCCTTCATTCTGAATTAGAATAAGGCTAGTGCGGGGATCTTGTGATAACTAGTAATCTTAAATTAATCAGACACTTGCATATCCTCAATTCTCATATAAACTGCCATAACCCATATTTCATTCTAATAATATTCTCATTTATGCCGAGTAAAATTTCTGCTAATGTTGATCGAAGTGTTGTAGAACGTATAGTCCGCTCGATTAGCACGCAGCGTGCGCTTGGCAACGGTCGGATTTTGCTTCATCTCGAGGTTTGGGAGGCGGGTGCGACTCTATTGGTTAAAGCCTTTGTCGACTATCGCGAACGCCAAGGACGTGTCGTTGTCAATTTACTTTGTAGATCTATTTTGAAACAATGCATAAATGCCAGGAGGATGGAAGATGAAGATTGTTCCATGGGTCGAGCCCTGATAAGTTGATAACTAGCGATGGTCCGTGTTTTGTCTTCCTGTCTTGGCTCATTTGTGGTTGTTCGCGTTAGAAAATTAAATGCAGGTGCGCGGTGCGAGGACAACCGGTGTTAGGCGGGGCTAACGAAATCTCCACTTCTTCACTATACTACATCTTACAACTCAAGTAGATGTCTAAGGTAAAGCACATTTACAAATTCGATCTATCTACCATTTTTACCATTCGTTATCGTCATCAACATATATAAAATATGACATCCCGGCCTTTGGCAGTGAGACCTCAGAGTCAGTTCGTGGAGTCCGCGCAGGGCCGGAACGCCTCCGTCGCGGGCATAGATGCGCCGGCTATGCTTGGGGCTTTACCAGTGTTCTAGTGGGCGATATTGCCTGTCGTGTCAGGTAAAACTGGGTTTCCCTGATACTCAATAGAAAAGGGCCCGGCGTAGGGTTTTACTCGTTATTAAGCGACTAGCTGGATAATCTGAACAAATGGACAAAACAAATTTTAGGATCCATTTTTTCTGTGATAATTGGGTGTAACTTGTGTGTACAACAATTTTAATTGTGTTATAACTTCAGTTGTAAACACGAATTACGAAGTTTCCCCGTCCCAACAGCTCTAGATCTAAGCAATCTAATGACTTGAAGGCGCAACTGCCCACCAGGTCATTATGGGCCAAAAATTAAAATTTCGGGACAAATATATTTGCGGTTAAGCAGCATGTCTCAGCTCAATGTGGTCTTCGGCAACTTTTTGAACAAAAAATTGATGCATATTTTGAAGGGGTCGTCCCATATTTAAGCGCTACTTAAACAACAATTTAAGTAATAACTTTTTGAGTAAACTCTTTTTCACCTTTTTGGTCTCAAAATATTAAAGATAAACCAATTTCAAGTAATTATTGTGAAAATATAAAACTTCTACCTTTTGCCCATTTTTAGCAATAGACCTTTGTTTATAAACGACCCTTCAATTCACATTTCTTCTTGTAAAATGTTTATTTCAACAGACAGCTCAATGTGATGTTCTAAAAAATATTTTGCATATAAAAGAGGAATATTTTTGCTGAAGACTGTTTTGCTTTTTCTGCATTAATTAATAAGATATAACGGATTTTAGGTTAAAAACCGTCTGATAAAAAATCCGAATATCTTAGCCATCTGCAAGTATCTGCAATTAGTTTGCATACTAATTTGTAGGAAATTATTAAAGATATCTGCCCAAATGTGTATTTCAGAGAATACCTGGGAATACCATGGCTGGGAATACCTGGGAATATTGCGGATTTTTTTTCATACATTTTATAACGTAATAAATATGCGTCCTAGCGTTAAACAGTCTTCAACGAAAATATGTATTTCAACATACTAAATAACTTTGTAGAACATTTGAAAGCAATAAAATAATCGTGTGCAAAGTTATTGAGTGTAATTGATATTTAAGTGCTCTTTTTTAATACATCACTAGCTGACCCGGCAAACTTCATACTGCCACCAATTGAATTAAATGCCGTAAATAGTAAATTTTGGATGTACTCAAAGTGTGGGTTAAGGTTTGTGCATTTTTGAGAAGTTTATCTTTTGAGGGAATGGTTAATTGACTACCGGATTTTCATAGAACATCTATTTCTTAAAACTGTGCTAAACCATTAGTTAGAAATAGCAAGCAAAATCGTAAAATTTATTGCCAAATATACACTAAAAACATGTGGAAAATGTTGATTTTTCAATTCTCAGTACCCAACAGTTGTGCTGAGTGTCAATTTATTTTTTGTAAAAGTAGACTCGATGTTATTATATAACGCCTAATTCCGTCTACTGCAGTTAACTGTCTAATGATATGCAATATACATTCAAAACTTTTTGAGAACAGAATCCTTGCACCACCAACTATATTTTCATTGCCGCCGAAATCTATGATTGTTCTGTTCAACGCCCTCAAATGTTTTCTTTCGCCTTTGTGCATTCCCCCATTATTGATTTGAAATTTTGCATGTTCTTTTTTACGCAAATTGTTGGTTTATTAAACATATAATTTGTTGACACTTTCGATTTCCTCTATCAAAATCAGAGCTTTGTTGTGATTGCCACCGTAATTTTTGAATTTAAATTTGATATTCATATGTATGAAATGAGAATGTCAATTAGATTCATTAGATTTTTAATTTTACTTATCAATCGATTGGTAGGAATTTATCGAATGAATTATACTCTACTCAAAGTCCTCAAACAATTACTTTTGTTAGTATATTATACCAATCCGATAGGCTTCATTATTCCTCAAAATATAATCAATGTAATTTGCTAATTTCATTTCTTGCTGGGCTCCTCAAACATACGAAAATGCAAATAAATGTACGCCTTGTCTTAAACCCTTTTTTGTCTTCTTTATTACTTTGGTATTTCAAAACAATTTGAAACAGAATTATAATTTTATGAGCCTTTTTGCACTTTTAGAAGTCTAATCAGAAGAGAAAAGGACAAAAAATAATTAACGTTGTTTTCAATACGATTTATTCTAATGGGTTACATGTACTTTTAGTGTTAATTAATTTCAGCTAATATTCTTATCAAGTACCTACACTTTTCAATTAAATTTAATACATAAAGTATATTCTTCACTTGACGGTCATATAGCTTCATACCTAATTTTTAGTCATTGAAACATTTGTAAGCATGCATTAGAAACGCATACAACGTAGAAAGTTTCCAGTTCTGGTTAATTTCATTAATTTGATAAATGATGTGAAAGAATTAGTTTAAGACTATTAGGCTCTTTTATAAACGGAACCCCCAACGCATTATACAACATTTATTATTTTTTAAATTTGCTAGCCCATGAAACTGTTTATTAGCAAGAATAAAGATTCTGTTTCAATATATGTATATTGCATACCATATTAACGGACAACTACAGCAGGAGGAATTAGGCATTATCTAGAGCTATCGAATTTACTTTTACAAAAAATAAAGTAACAGCCAGCTTAACTGTTGAGTGCTATTAATTGAAAAATCAACATTTTCCACATGTTTTCAATGAATATTTGGCAATAAGTTTTAGGATTCTGGAAAGATTACCATTTCTAACTAATGTTGATTTCAGATAATCGCCGCCACCGCAATGTTTGTTCGATTTAATCGACGTTTTTCGGCGAAATAAGTATAAAGATGGACTTGGAGAAAGATAAGCCAAATAGAACCTAATGGACGAAAAAGTTGTCCGCAGATGATGAGCGAAGACCAGTAGTAGCTCGAAATGTCCGGACTAACTGGTATTTAAAAATCTTCATACTTATTTCGCCGAAAAACGTCGATCAAATCGAACAAACATTTCTAACTCAGTTTCTAAGTATTTCAGTTTTCAGTATTTCTAACACAGTTGTAACGAACAGATGTTCTGTGAAAATCAGGCGCTATTGACCATTCAATCAAAGTTACCCTCATCAACATGTTTGTTAGCCCAGCAACGACGCTTCATATTGAATGCGACGCCGGTTGATTTGCACCGATAATAATCATAGTAGTCTAAAACATTGTCTATGCGACGAATGGCGGGAAAAGTAAAATATCGGTTTTTTACTATTTTTCAGTTTTTCGCGTAGATTTTTAATATTTTTTTTGCGTATAAACCTGACGCAAACCAAAACACATTAACTGAAAAAAGAATCATGCAATTCTGTCCTGCCGTTATTGAGTTTATCCCTTACAAACAAACGAACCAACTTGGTTTTATTATATAGATTATATTTCGTAACCGGTAAGAGATAGATAGTTGCTTTATTCAGCAAAGTTGCTTATTTTAGTATTTTCTGCAACTTTTGGAGAAAAAAACTTTTTAATTTTAAAAACTTTGTTTTTTAAAATTATTTAAGAAAACAAAAGTTTGTATCACCCTAATAGGTGAATTCATGGTCACCCTATTAGTTCAGAAAGATGCGCTATATTTTATTATTTTACTTCTCCGAAGACACCACCCTTGAAAAAATACACATTTTTCATCAAACGGTTTTTAGCCTAAAAACAGTTATATTTTATTAATTAATGCAGAAAAAGCAAAACAGTCTTCAGCAAAAATATTCCTCTTTTATGTGCAAAATGTTGTCTAGAACATCACATTGAGCTGTCTGTTGAAATAAACATGTTACAAGAAGAAATGTGATTTGAGGGGTCGTTTATAAACAAAGGCGAAAATGGGTAAAAGGCAGAAATTTAATATCTTGAGAAAAAATACTTGAAATTGGGTTATCTTTAATATTTTGAAATCAAAAAGGTGAAAAAAAATTACTCAAAAAGTTATTACTTAAATTGTTGTTAAAGTAACACGTAAATATTGGACGACTCCTTCAAAAGATGCATCATTTTTTTATTCAAAAAGTTGCCGAAGTTTACATTGAGCTGAGACACGCCGCTTAACCGCAAATATATTTGTCCCGAAATTTCAATTTCTGGCCCATAGTGCAGGTGCCTAGACAGCGAGTCACCGACCTTTCAAAAGCATGTTTTAGCTTCGAAAAATAATCATCATTAGCTTGAATTTTCAAATTGACACCAACTGGTATTAAAATACATACTTGCTACATCTTGATGCCCACTCGTCATTTCTCCCTTCGCACTATTTATTTTTCACTTTTCGATCCTCAGTGCTCACTATTCACTGTTCTTTTCTAATTACGTACTCGTTTGTCACTTCTCACTGCTCAATACCCTTTAATTATTGCACACTACTCACTATTCATTTCTCACTCCTCACTTCTAACTACTCAGTTCTCGCTTTTCATTACTCACTACGCACTACTCACTTCTCGTTTCCTACTATTCTCTTCTCACTTCTCACTACACATTTCCGGGGAAAAATTCTTCTAGCGATCAAGAACGCAACCCAAGTAACCATTTTAAAGCCAGGGTCAGTCCCGGAGTAGTGGTTAGCATTCTCGCCTCTCATGCTGCGGACCCGGCTTCAAATTCCAACCCCACAGAAGTCATGAATGGCCCAAGCTGTTAAAGTGACTATAATCTAACAAAAAAATTTTAGGCCGCTTGATTTTACCCGAACTTCCCGAATTACGATGGCACGCTGATGTTGACGTCAGTTACATGATAAAATTCAATGCGCATATGCTGCACGACTAAGGAAATTGGTGAAAAATTATTATTTATTCTATATCTATAGGATATTGCATTATACTCGCTGTATACCAAAGCAATTTTCTGCTAACGGCTATATGTTTTCAAGTTAGCAATGTTGCAAATCGAGCGAGAAGCAAACGATGCTGACCCGTACGCTTGTGATTGTGAGAAGTACAGCATCTACCTCAGGTGCGAGTGTCGGCCTTCGTGAGCGTTAGGCATCAACCACTAGGGCTGCAATGACGAGCGAGCGCAACGGCAACTAAATACACACTCCCCAAGCAACACAGCTTGTTATAGAACAGTATTATATTACAAATATCAGAACTTCTCTATTACCTGAAAAGCGCAAAAAATTGAAGTCTAATGAAACAAGAATTGAAAGAAGTATGTATCGGGTTATTTCATACCAATTAAAAACGTTATTATAGCATAAGCTACAATTTGTTCTTTCAGTAGTTTGAAGTTAGTAATGGAGACATAATAAAAACTTCGTGTTGACATGTTCACAAAACAAACAGTATACATTTGATATGAGCTGTCAAATAAATTCATGTTATCCCAAAACATCTCAAAACCTTAATAATAACGACATATGTTTTCAAAATACGTTTATAGTACTCTTAAGCGACTACTTTTCACGAATATTATTTTCCAACTTGTTTTGTGTGTTACTTGGGTCGCAAAAACCCTTGAAAAACTAAAAAAGGAAGTCCAAGAGAGATGCTCATGGCAGTGCGTTAGCTAGAACGAGAACGCGTGTGAGAGAAAATTAGACCACACTTCGCAATACTGGTGGAAAATGTTTTCCACCGTTGAGGTAATCGGTTTTGTTACAAGAGCTAATAACCTGATTCCACTTGGTCAGAAGGCAGCTTTAGAGCAGTCATCAGAAAGCTCGGGTGGAGCTCATAGTTTTATTAGCGGTTTTATGAAACTGATCATGAAAACCACTAGAGGAACATCATAAAACTTAATTGTTTTGATTTTTGGTTCTCTATCCATGCTTATGTCTCATTTCACTTTTCTAACTAATCAGTTTTCTAGCTACTCATTTCTCATTCCTCACTACTTACTTCTAACTATTTGGTTGTCACTTTTCATTATTCGTTTCCCACTACTCACTTCTCACTATTTCGTTCTAATTTTTTATTACTCACTACTCACTTTTCACTTCTTTTTACTTAGCACACATTTCTCACTCTTCATTTTTTACTATTTAGTTCTCATTACTCACTTTGAACTATTCATTACTCGCTTCTCATTTCTTATCTCTCATTACTCATGTCTCAAAAAAAGCAAAGCCGTGTGCTTAAACGTCTTTCTAAGACTCGATCCTTCTTTATCGACAGACTTCACAGCCGGCTGTTAGAGTTACAGTACAGGGCTAGTTCAACGATCCTACTGACTCTATTACTACTCACTACTTACTACTGCAGTTTATCACAGCTCTAACGAATAGTGAGTTTGAATAGCTAATCGAACTGTTAGCAGGCATTACAGGGTTCTGTAGGCGACGTCCTTGCGCGTAGAAATTCTCCAGTGGGCATGCGACCAGGTTTTTCTGCAAAGCGTACACGGACTTTTAGCCTTTCATGGAGCCCGCGCTTGGTCTAAAGTGAAGGTGGGGTAAAAAAACGCTTTGAACAATTTCAGGCGCGTGCTCGTTATGGCAGCGGAAGCAAAATCGTAGAGTTATCGAAGGTTTGCGTTGGTTTTTTCCGCATTGCTGGTTTACTAGGCTGTCCCATTTCAGATCGGTCTGGAAAATGAAACCCAGATTTTTCGCACGCTCTATACACTCAATAGTCGACCCGTTCAGAAGCAGACAGAAGTTAAAAGGTTGGTTGAATCCGTGTTTCTACGATGACTCTTTAAAACCATTGCTGTGCTCTTCGAGTGGTTGACGAGTGGTTGCTTGCTAGATCTTCGTACATCATCCTAATCAGTTAATGAGAAGTTATACGTCATTCGGGTACATCTAAACGTTATCCGCATACATCTGTATTGAGCAGAGGTCCTATCACTGAGCCTTGAGAACTTCAGATGTTGAAAAACCCACTTCGGACTGTTGCTCTCCACAGAACACGACTTGGGCTCGTTTCTTGAAATACGACTCTACTAGGTTAACAGCAGAAACGGTAAAGTTCAACTTAAGTAAGCAGTCGAGAGTTCATCAATCTTACTGTTTCGATTAGCGCAGTCTCATCGGTCAAATTCCACTCCTCATCCAACGACGCTAGTGCTTCTTTAATGCTGCACACAATTCTCTCCCACTATCCACCTATATGGGGCGCGAATGGGGAATTAAACCGCATTCTTTCGGGCGTCGCCTAAGGTCACCGTGCAGTCCAAATCGATTGACTCTATTCGAATTTGGAACTCCCAACTGGCACTGGTTTTATGGTATTAAAATGGCAGCAACCTGATCAAACAGGCTTATTGCTGTTATTATGAAGAATATTAGAAGAACACCGAAATAAACCAAAAAACTGTCCAGAAATTAAAACAATGGAGCCTACCGTACATTGTAGCATTATAATCGAGATAAAATTAGATTTGGGATTGCTCCAACTAGATCTTTCACAAATTTGGTTTAGTCTCACATTTATTTAAAATATTTTAATAATCTAATCCAACTATTTTGCTTGTTTTTCCTGCAATGTCAACATAATTTTTTATTTGTTGAGTTTATTAGTATATTTTTAGTTATACAGTTATATATTTATCTGTATTTTAGTTATCGTAATTTTTTTGTATGGAAATACTGTTGTGATTCTACATCATTTTTTATTATAATTAAAATTCAATAGGAAGATCATGGGCCATCAGTGTTTATAATTCAATTATTTTGAACAATCTCTACTGATACAAACGTTTCAGCAGTTTTTAGATTATTTTCTCAATTTTTTGGGCCATAATTCATGGTTTTGCCAAAGTAAATCAGAAAGCATATCAAGTATAGATTCCAGACAAGGCACTTTAATTCATTTGAAAATATTTATTGTATGCATTCCTCACAGTTTACAAACATAAATCATTATCCAAGGCGAACATGTATAGAGCTGCTAAAACCTCCAGTAAACTCTATCATCCCGGGAAAGAAAACTTTCTATAATCATGAATCAAATTTCGTTTGTCAACACATTTCATTAAAATTAAATCCACTCTCGTTTCGTGCCCATCGAGGACACAACAGCGCTGCGATTACCCACGCATACACATTTCCACACCCCATACATACGCACACACACACACACATGCACACTGCCTCCAGTCGGCTAATGGGAAATCCATAAATATGGTTCCCTTTCTTAAATCTTCACAGACGCGGCGTGCCGTGAGCGGCTGCGGCCACAAATCGTCATCGCCGTTTCATCCATGTCCGTCACTGTCGGAGTCGAAGGGTGCACGCGCAGTCAGTCACTCACTCATTCGCTCTTTCTCTTTACTACACTACGCTACCGCCTCTTCCGTCCGCTCTCCGGTTGATTTATACCACTCATCGTCCGCCAGTCAGTGGGTCGGAAAATGAGCGATCATTTACGGCAACCACCCACCGCCACCCCCAGGCGAGTTGTGTGATAGCATCGATGAGGATTGAGGAGCATGGAACCATTGTTATCCTTTCAGTTCGCTCTCCCGTCGATGAGTGAACAAACAGTGTTGCCTGGTTGCACCATGAAGGCACGTTGGTCCCTTAGCCACACTGTGTGTATGTTGTGTGGAAGCACATGTTTGCCTCCGGCGCCTACTTTTTTGCGAGAGTTACGCTGCGGACGCCCAAGGATACGGATGCATTGCATTTTTTTTTCTAGGGTGATTCAATTCAAGCCGGGATTCCGACGCACGGTGCGCGAGCAAGTGAGTGTTCTCATTCCCTGTTTGTCCTTCAGTGAGTAGCGAGTTCGAGTGGTGGCTTTCCTCCTGGCTGCTGCTGCTGGTGTGACGTTGTTGACGTTCCACGGTCGCTGCCGGATGCTGGCTTCTCTTTGATCTCATCTCGTCGTTCGTTAGCGTCGTCGTCGTCGTCACTGTCAAAACTCTTAGGTTGGCCAGACGCGCGTCTGTGTGTTCGTGCGAGCCGTGTAATAATGCCTGTGTTGTGCTCCCTGGCAGTATCCTTCGCTGCGCTCCGATAGGATCGCAAAATTTATTTGGAAAAACTCATACCCAACCCGGTCGGAGTCGAGTTGGTAAAAGAGTGTTGTCTTCTCTTGTCGGCCGTCAGTCAGTCAGGAGACAGTGACGGGATTTCCACGGTTCGGATTAAGCATTCCTCGAAAAGCGGATTTCAGGAGTTTGTGTCCCTGTCGGTTTGTGCGGAGTGCGGATCTACTTCAGTAATCCTGTTTTCTCTCAGTGTGGGAGTTAATTTTTCTTCCTCAATCTCGCAGACCCCAGCAGGCTGTGCAGACCTGTGCTGTGTTGACGCCAATCAATCAATTTTTCACTAGACGGAATATTAGCGCAAGCTTTTGCCTACAGTAGTTACTAACACGGTATAACTTTTCTCTGATCTGTTATTTCCAGATGATTGACAGTGTTTGAGAAGCGAAAAGGCTGAAAGGATTATAGTTCCTGTCTGTGCGTGCAGTGATTTACCAGTGCTAGTGAGTGATAGAGGAAAGGTCCTACAAAAAAAATCTTGACAGATTCAATCGTTAGTGAGAAATCAGTGTTTTTCAGTAGCAGCAGCAAAGTCCGAGTACATCAAAATCTCGCCTCGACCGACGGCAGCGTTACTCTGTGTGGTGGAATGCCCCTAAACCGTAAGTGTTTTGCCAAACAAGTACCCTATCACAAATTGCCGTGGAGTGGATGAGTTTTAAATAAACAAAAAATGTGCTTACGAGAGAAAACTCGCCGCCATTTGTGCAATAAAATTTTATTTGTTTTCCTTTTGAATGCGAGCGATGATACGGGACGGGGCTCAAGCCGGGCCTTTGGCCCACCTATCCATCCACGCGTAATGTATTTACACTCGCGTATATTCGCACTCGCTGCTGGAATGTGTGTTCATCCGCCTTCCCGTGCTGGGGAAAAGGGGAACGGTACGGCACGGCACGGCATGGCAGCGTGTACCAGCGCAGTTGGTTTCATTCATGTTTTAGCAGGTCCTTTCTAGTGTGCTCTAGTGCCGCCCGCGTGTCCTGAAATCACCGCGAACACCGGAATGGGGCTCACCTAAATCCCTTAACGCGCTCGGTTTGCCTGCATAGATTGTGGTGGAGCTTTTTTTTGTGCCTGTAGGGTAGTTTCGTTAATAATGGGTGTCGTTAGATAAATATTTAGAATCAGAGATGAAACCAATGAGTCGAATAAAGTTAACTAAATTTTAACTACGATAAGAGATTGTTAGCTATTTTTGATGTATAGCTTCATATTTGAGCTTAATTTTCAAATGAAGATAATACTGGAATATTGCAGCACTGTGCAATCTTCTTAGCTCATAATGCACACAAACATTAAATTTAGTTTGAGATTCTTTTGCCATCAGCATAAACAATTAGCATTAAATACATAGCATAAGCGAATTGTTGTATGCTCGAGTCGTACTTGGTATAGACTGTTAAAGTCAGTCAAGCAATCAGTGGTAGCATTGACCCAAAAAGCAAAGATTGCTCAATAAAATTAATTCTCCAGCATGGATTGGCGAACTTTAGTAGTAAATAGACGAGGAAATTGGCTTATCTTAAAAACTGTTCAATCGTTTGCTCTGCCCTTGAATGATCTCAAATATTGCTTTTCATCAGTATGAACCATTTTCTACAGTATACAGAACAAAACAAAAACTGAACAAATTTTCCCATCGCACAGTGGTCCAGAATCGAAAAAGAGCGAACATTAGCAATTGGGTAAAAAATGCGTAATTTTTCAAGGGTGCTGTCTTCCGAGAATTTTGGTTAAAATATCAATTACCTTACATCCTCTGCATCTTACTAGATTCTTTCGCTTTACAGCTATTTCCAAATTTGACAATTAGACAATTGGAATTATGTAAAGAATTGCAATCAACTAATTGACACAAAGCAGCAAATAAAACGCTCAAAAACTATTCTCGGATAAGGCAGTCGCTGATTTTCTTCGCTGTGAGGATTACTGTGTCAAGATTCTAGCTGATATATTTCCAGACTATCAGCAACATTCAACTTCCAGATTGAAGAAGGTGGATGTTTTCAGGGGTTAATGGATGGATATTCTCGAATATACGTTTCGCTATTTTGGACTTAGTTTGCCCAATGTAAACTTTTTCACAATGGCTACAAGCAATTTTGTAAACCCCTGCTATGTTTAACAATTCAATTTTATCTTTAGTAGACCCCAATCTATAGATAAAATAAAAATTGAAAAATTTCGATGCCGTGTTAATCTATTATACCAATTCGCAAGATAAAATTAGTTGCGCATATGCTGTACAACTACGGGAACTACTGAAAATTTATTATTTATTCTATTTTATGGGATACTAGCTGACCCGACAAACTTCGTATTGCCACAAATTAAACTGTGTTGTACATAAATCGTGAATCTCAGATGACCTTTGTCACAATCTTGAGTTTTGCAAGTTTCTGGGGAGTTCATGGGTGTTTTAATATACAAATTTTCCTCACAGTAAAGTAGAAAACAACTCCTCCCATTGCTTAGCCTGATAAAGTAAAGCGGATACCATTTAAATATTCGCCATCATTACAAACTATTTCACCGAATACCATTTTGCGAAACACCATTGGTCGGGTCACCATAACGCGGAATATAGAGTTTCACAGAATACCATTTTGCGAAAAACCTTACGCGGAATGTACCGTTTAACGGAAAATATTTTCGTATAAAGTATCATTTCGCAGGGGTGACCCAACTGAAGGAAAGTAATAGAGGTCAGTAGATCTAGGAAAATAAATAAACCTAGATAGACGTGATCTCCACGGGGGGCTGCCCCTGTCCCCCCCCCCCCCCCCCGGCGCTTCCGACGGCAGGTCGACGGCAACACTCGCGGCTTGTGGCCGTTTCGCGCTGAAGTATCTAATGTTACTATTGATAGGTTTTGGTGGTCTTGTTATTGACTAATGTTTTATGAAAGACTCTAAAATTTCTTGAGTTCGATTAGTTTTTGTGTAACGTAAAAAATTCTGTTTTATTTGTATGAGAGTCCATATCCCCCAACAACAGGGGTGAGGGGTCTCAAACCATCATTAAAAAAACTCCTGCCTCCAAAACCCCCCACATGCCAAATATGGTTCCATTTAATTAATACATTCTCGAGTTATGAGGAAATTTGTATTTCATTTGTATAGGAGCCCCCCTCCTAAAGTGGAGAGGGGTCTCAATTCACCATCGAAAAAATTCTTGTCTCCAAAAACATCCACATGCCAAATTTTGTTCCATTTGCTTGATTAGTTCTCGAGTTATGCAGAAGTTTGTGTTTCATTTGTATGGGAGCCCCCCCTCTTAGTTGGGGGAGGGGTCTCTAACCATCATAAGAACCTTAGATTCACGCCGATTGGTTCAGTAGTTTTCGATTCTATAAGGAACATACGGGCAGACAGACAGAAATCCATTTTTATAGGTATAGATTTTGTTATGGTTGCCTTAAACCAAACCGATCAGGATGATCGGATAGTAAAACTTTAATCACAGACAAACAGACAAGACACTCGCGATAATTCCATCGTCCAATCGAAAACCACTCATTTTTCAAAAAAGCATGTTTCGCAACATGGCCACACCGCAGCGCGCGGGTGTTGCTTTGAGTTTTCAGTTTTAAAACCATCCAAATGTACAAAACCCTACAGCATAAAACCCTGCAAATGCAAGCTACTCCGCAACATGCATAACAGAGGGTGCTAGTGTGCAAGCAAAATGTGTAGAATGATGGTTTTTAAAGGATTTTCTTCTAAGTGTCATGTCAGTTCGTCAGTGCTTTAATCTTTTTGCTCACGGATGTTTTTTCAAATTAACAAAGCTGGTTGATTAATTTAGTTTATTCTTAAAGCAAACGGTTTTATTGCTGCTGTGAGCAGAGCATGGTAAAACTACTTGAGTTTATAGCCTGACTCTGCACGAACTCATAACAACCGTCTCAAGAGTGAACCTCTTAGTAGGAAGGTAGTTTTATAGCGGTCATCAGAAGATCACCATTCTAGTAGAGCTCATAGTTTTATTTGCGGTGTATGAAAATGGTCAGGAAAACCACTAGAAGAACGTAATAAGATTCAAATTGCTGCTTGGGATATCTACTACATTTAAAGCTAGCGTATCACTTATGCTAGCTTAATTTATAAAACTAGTTACCCTGATCGGCGATGCGAATCGGACCCCTTGGACTCTAGCACGCCTCTTTTAAAATTTTGAAATCTGCGTTCTATAAGTGCGTCACTATTGCAAAGCAAATATTTCGTCAGCACTTTAAAAAATATTTGTAATGGCCTTACCCCTGGTTTCATTGTGGTATAGGGCAATATCAAGAGGATACGAGTTCAAATACACTTACAGCTAGCTAGAAAACCACAACAAAACTATAATAAATAATAATAAAGCAAATTTATTGTGGTTGCTTATATTACTACGTTAAAACTTGTTGGCTGCACTAGCTCTTATAAACTTACTATAAATGTAGCACAGCAATACAAAATGGCGCACCAATCAAAATTTATCTTATCGCGGTTGCTTGTCAAACCGAACAAAATGATTAATAATTATAATATTTAGAAAATGATAACAATAACAATAACAATATTTTTTGTTCATTCAAATTATTTTATATTATATTTTCCCAAATTTGTCTACTTTCCAAATAATCTACCAAAAATTTTCGGAGAGGTAGATAAAACCGGTAAAGCACTGTAGTAGAATTTAATTAGAAAAGTTTTCTTCTTTATTTAATTTCAGGGATCTATGTTAACTTCATTTTATACCCGAAATACGTACGGGAATTTTGTCGAGAAAAAATCGATTCCGATCGGGAAAATGGAACATAAAAGAAGTCGAGTGACCATCTCGTAACTATTCCGAGGCACCTGTTTGTCTATAACGATGATTATCGGTGTAAATTATTATTTCAAAATATATATATAAAAAAGTAGACCGAAACTGATACCCTGCGGCACCCCAGAATTTATTTATAAACGTAGGATAACCCGAGCAGGTGCGAAGAGCAAAATAATACAAAAACAATAACAAACTGTGTTATAATGCTATATTTTGTTATTACATAGATATGGAGATACATTGATAACACATTTTGTTATTGAATAGATATTTGAAAC